>NW_024424452.1:753557-831543 GCF_017311325.1 Ursus maritimus | reverse complement strand
CTGTCTCTATCTCTGTCGAATAAATAAATAAAATCTAAAAAAAAAAAAAAAAGAAGAAGGCAGCTTCTGGGACCCTGGGCGGCTCAGCCTTCCCGTTGGCAGGTGTCGCTGGCGCCCAGGAAGCGCCCGCCCGCACGCGTGTAGCGCCCGGTGGGTGGAAAGAAGTGAGCGCCGGCAGACCGCGCGCTGCCTTGGAGGGCCCTGAACGGTTTTGCAGACTGGAGCCCGCCTCTGAGCAGGGAGGAACCGCTGTGGGAACATGTGACCCAGGCGGGGTGGTGGGTTTGTTTTTAAGCAGCAGCTTTTTTTGAGATGTAATTTACATAACACAAATTCACCCTTTTAAAGTGTGTACTTAGTGGTTTTTAGTGTATTCACAGAGTTGTTTAACTGTCACCACGATCTAATTTTAGAATATTTTCTTCGCCCCCAAGAGAAACTGGTCCCTGTTAGTGGCCTCCCCATTCCCCCGGCCCCATCACAGACCACGTGGCCCTTCACGTCTGGCTTCTTTCTCTGAGCCTCAGGTCTTCAGGGTTCGTCCACACCATGGCAGGTATCCATGCTTCATTCCCTTATGTGGCCAAATGGCATCCAATTGTGTGGCCAGACCACATCAGCTGTTGGTGGAGCTTGGAGTTGTTTTTACTGTTGGCTGTTGTGAATGGTGCTGCTGTGAATACTTGCGTACGAGTTTTTCTTTGAACACCTCTTTCACTTCTTTTGGGTCCACACCCAGGCCTGGAGTGGACACTCCGTGCACGCTGTCCCGTTTGCTCTGACACCCGTGTGCATGCTTGTCCTCGGGCTGCGTCCTTCTGTGGACGTCCCCCAGCCATGAATACTGAAGTGTGTGTTTCTTTAGAAGAGTGTGCTCTCATGTCGCACAGCACAGTTCTCAGTACCAAGGGATTCCTGCCATCCCTTGGCCCCACAGCAGTACCCCGGCAGCAGTACCCCGGCAGCGTTTCCTTCTCCAGAACATCCTGCCGAGAGCCACGGCTGTGCTGAGTTGCTTTATCTCTTTACCCTCCCTGAATTTGGGACACTCCCCCTGCCTTTCTTTGTCTCTTTGACGTGACATTTTGGATCATTACTGCATCCCCGTTTTGGCTTTTCTGATGCTCCCTTCTGACTAGGTTGAGCTCACAATCCCAGTTAGGACGTCAGAGATAGGAGGCCTCGGGCCCTGTTTAGGGTCTACGTCTGGACTGCCGTTTCCCTTGTGGGCTCCTCATTGGCACTCCATGAAGGACCGTCCCGTCTCACCTGCCTGTCTCCCCCGCGTGAAAACAGCAGCCAGCGGGGACGCACGAGGCCTCTGCGGATGTCCTGCTCCCATCAGGTGTCCTGGATTTAGCCTCCATTAGGGATTCTTGCCTGTCCCGGGCTTCGCTGGGACCGCTGCAGGTGGCCTCCCCCATCGCCAGCTCGAGGGAGCCCTCCACTCTGAGGTGTGCGAGGCTCACTCACCCACTCCTTGTCCATTTCATTTACCTTATGTTTACTTGTACTCAGTACTGGAATGGACACGTGGGTTGTCATCTTTCAGTAGTCTGTAATTGTCTTGATGCTCAAAGTGCCCGGACTTGGCTAGTGAGAACCCTTCGGGTAGGTCCCTGTGTCCTTTTGACGTGACCCTGTCATTCTCTTGAAGCTCTCCTTTCTTCTGGCGGAACACCGTGTGCCAGGGCTCACCTTGTACTCCTTCCCTGCCCGAATCAGCCATTTCTCTGAGGAGCCTAGTTTCTTCTCGGGGGAACCGCCTGGGGGCTGCTGGGCCTGCAGCCGCTCAGGCCCCTCCTGGCCCCGCTGGAGCTAGAGAACATGTGACCACACGTGTGCACACAGCATGCATGCACGCACTGCACACATGTGCACGTACACGGCCCGAGTGCCATCCTGCACGTATTCTTAGTTTAGAGATCTTGGGGTTCACTGGACACCCTCAATTCCATCAACCCTGGGGCCCTCCCTGCCTGCCCTTCTCCCTTCCACGTTGCATCCCCTGCTGTCCACTTGAGAACAACTCCGGGTTCATTGACAAACATGCTCCTTTCAGAATGTGGATAACAGTTGAAGGACTGCCCCAGTCGTGCCACCTCGGAAGACAAGGGGACACATTCCTGTGAGGCTGTAAGGCCCCGGATGCCTCCGCCCCTCCAAGGGGGATGCAGGGTCTGGGAAGTGTCACCCTCGTAATCAGGAGTTACTTATTAAGCACAAAGAAAATCATGAAATCCTATTTGGTGCTAGCACCAGTGGGTTTTGTGTGCTTACAGCTCTGTACTTCTGAGCTCTTGGTGGGTTACAGAGCCTCAGTGCCTGGGAGAGCCAGGTTACCAGGAAACGGCAAGGCCACCAAACGCCTTGATTTTATCTTGTGGCATTCCTGACAAAATAATTAAATCAGCCTCCAACTGTCAGGCAAATGCTTCTGAGAGCGGCCTGTGTCTGAATGGGCCAGGCAGCCTGTGCACACAGGCTCCGTCGTCTCTGACCCGGGCTCGAGGGCCTTGGGCTCAGAAGAGACTCCAGAGGCCGGCTGTCCAGTCTTCTGTCGAGTCAGGACCTCTACCTTGCACTTGCCCTTCTAGCGACCGTCCAGTGGACCCTCGGGAGTTCTGCTGTCGGTTTACGCATTAGGAGATGGGCTTCAAGAGGTTAGAGGTAGGAGCTGCGTCCGGCCCTGCTGGACCTGTGCCCCGGGCAAGCAGCAGCCGTGGAAGGCCTGGTGGTGAGGCGGCTGTTCAGGAGCAGGTGGCAGCTATGAGCTCAGGGCCGGCCTTTCCCAGCTCTCACAGCAGTGTCTGCCATGTGAATGGCAGCCCACGGGGGGCTGGCTGGGGGTAGGCGGTCCCTGCCCTTGATCGATGCTTTGGGGCTGTGGTCAGATGCAGTTCCTGCCCAGACTTCTTTGGAGGGGCTCTCCATTCTGCTCCTTCCTGACCAGAACATCCCGTCTGGTGCACCTTTGGGAAAGGATTGAGCCTGTGACCCTGACTGACCTCTTGATCCCTGAGTGCTGTAGAGGAAGGGACGTAGGTTTTGGAGACGTGGGCTGTGGGTCAGTTCCTGGCTACATCATTACCATTCAGGATTTCAGGTGGTTCAGGACTCTGAGTAATGGGGACAGTGTGTGCCTCACGGGTTTATTGGAAGAATCAGAGCGCAGGCCTGATTCCCTGATGCACTGTCTCCCTCACCCTTTGTCAGGAGCTACAGCTCAACAGCCTGGGTCTCCAGGCTCTGTGCAGTCTTCAAGCACCTCCCCGCCACCGCTTTTCACGTTGGGAATGGTGCGTGTGTTTGCTGAACCCTTGCGATAGTCAGATGCTCGCGGCTGGGGTGCCGGGCTGTGCGTCCGCTCTGCAGCTTGGAATTGTCAGCACTGAGGTCAAAGGGGGGACTTGGTAAGGAGCAGGGCTTGCAGGCTGGGTCCTTGGGCGTGGCCCTCTGCTCTGACCATGCCCTGGGCTGGGGCAGAGCCCATCCTGAGAAGCTGTTCCACGGGGGGCGGCTCGGAGGATGTGTGAGGGAACGCATCTTAGAACCTCTCCCGGCTTTTATAGGACGGGGCGCATCAACGTGGTGTCTGTGCCCCGCGTAGACTCGTGACTTTTGGAGGTTCTGGAGAGGTCGAGGATGGAGGGAGGCTCTTCCTTGGAAGTTGCTCCCCTTGCCTCAGCTGCAGGGTGGGTGTCCGGTGACAGCACCGCGGGCGAGCTCCCGCGGCCACCCTGGAGCGATGCTCCGCACGCCAGAACTGCTAGTGCCCGGGAACCGTCTTCAGCAGTTGGTTGGTTTTCCGGTCCTGCAACGGGGATGTTTATTTAGAAAGTGAGTCTGAAGTGGGACTTGTGTGCTGGAGGTGGCATTTCTGCACGGTCACATTTGGTCAATACAAATAGTTACTTGGGACAGACACTGTCTTTCTTGGAGATTTGCACCCATAAAAGCCACTGAAACTTCAAATGGCTCATTTCCCTGTCACTAAACGTTGTCCCGCCTCTCCCGCCGGAAGCCCTGCCTGTGCGAAGATCCTGGAGGGCCCCCTCTTCTGGGGGGGTGGGCCCCCCGCTTGGAGCTTATGCGGCAGGAGGAGAGGGGTTCACTTGAGTCCCGCCTCAGCCCACATTGGAGGGCGGGGCCCCCGGCTCCCATGCATTAGAGGATAGGGACCCCAAGCTGGTCTGTATTAGAGGACAGAAACCCCCTCTCCCCCCAGCTGCCTCATGAGCCCCCTGAGCTATTGCAGGCACATTGGCTGATGTTGCTAGTACAGAGCCTTCTAGAAGAGCCAGGGCATGTGGCGCATTTCCAGTAGTGCTCGCTCTGGCACCCAGAGGTCGTGCACCAGAGTGTCAGACGTCTTGGAGATGCCAGGTGCGTGCGGGTGCCTGGATTTAGATGTTGGCCCCGTGAGGGAGCTCTGGCTGGGTCGTGAGCCTGGTGACGCCAGGGGTGGGGGCTTCCTTGTGAGGAAAGACCGGTTCCGCTGCCGAGGCTCAAGGACCTCCACCCTGCTGCCCCCCACCCGCAGCGAACAACTCAGAGAATTGAGAATCAGGACGTGACTATGTTTTATTGACAAAGGCTGGACGTTCCTAGCAATCACTAGTTTTTCTTTTGTACATTTTAAGAAGAACTGTTTACATTGCTGTCATTTTCATCCCCATTGTTACTCTCAGAGGCCAACTTTCTCCCACGCACACTGGCTCCCCAGCCTGTACCCCTGTGGCCTCCTTCCCTGGTGGTGTAGGTGCAGAGACGCCTGTAAACAGGCAGCAGTGGGCCAGCGACTCGGACAGCAGCGGGGTCTCTGGTTGCAGAAGAGCCTTCCGGCTGAGGCAGCCCGAGTGCTCAGGGTCATGCAGCCGCTGTTGGCGAGGGGCCACTCTGAGGAGTGTGCGTGGAAGAAGCACTTCTCCCTTCCTCTCTAACTCGAGTGCTCTCGTTAGTACGCACAATAAACCATAAACCATAGATGTGGAGGATGGACCACCGTATCCAGTTCAGATCCGCTGAGTGTGTTGTCTTCAGACTTCATTTTTCCCAAGGATGGCAGATTTATAGCAGATCAACCTTGAAACGGTCTTTCCTCCAAAACGAAGTCCCCTTCGTTTCGCTTTCA
The DNA here is from genome assembly GCF_017311325.1 of Ursus maritimus. Taxonomy (NCBI): domain Eukaryota; kingdom Metazoa; phylum Chordata; class Mammalia; order Carnivora; family Ursidae; genus Ursus; species Ursus maritimus. The sequence goes on along the minus strand of NW_024424452.1, from coordinate 826,409 downwards.
TTGGCCAACAAGAGAAATGTCCTTTGCCGTAGACACAGTGTGTGCAGAGTGGAGTGCCAGCTCACGCCGGTCCCCGTGCCCTGCGGCTCTGGGTGCGGGTGGGGAGCCCTGGTGGTCTGTGCTCGGCCCCAAGCCAAGGTGGCTCGCAGTGAGGGCTCCTTAGAGTGCAGGTGTGCCCGCGGCCAGGGCACGGGTGGGTTGGCGTGTTCTGACCGGGCTCAGGGCCAGCTGTGGTCCAGCCCTTCCCCCCGCCTGGCCCCGGGGGTGACACAGCGCCGGGTCTGTGCTGGTGCAGCTCCGCCGCCTCTACACTGCGCTGCTGAACTTCACATCGGACTGTTCGGTGCTGTCGGGAATGACTGCCTTCAGGGCGGCGTGGCAGAAACGGTTCAGAGCCGACATGTTGGTTTTCTGCTCAATGTACAGCCTCAGTTTGTCCCTAAAAGTCTCCCCCAGAAAGCTGTAGATGAGGGGGTTCAGGCAGCTGTTGGAGAACGCCGCCAGGTTGACGATGTGGCCGGTGAGCGGGTAGGCGTGGCGGAAGGACTGCGTGCAGGGAGCGGCTCCCGGCTGCGTGCGCTGCAGGAGGTGGACGCTGATGAAGACGTTCTCCGGCAGCCAGCAGACGAAGAACACCAGGACCACGGCGAAGATCATGCGGAGGGCTTTCTGCCTCCTGGGGCGCAGGCCCCGGTGCCTGTGGGCCTTGACGAGCACCCGGACGATGAGCGAGTAGCACAGGCCGATGACGGCGAAGGGGATGATGAAGCCCAGCGTGACTTCCAGCCACTGGATCTCCTTGACGTCGGCAAAGCAGAAGCAGACCTCCTCCGTGTGCTGCAGGTGCACGGCGGTGAAGGGCACCAGCGTGGCGGAGACGGAGGCCATCCAGATGAGGCCGCAGCTCAGCCTGGCGTGCTGCTTGGTGCGGAACAGGCTGCAGCGCATGGCCTTGGCCAGGGCGATGTACCGGTCAAAGCTCATCCACGTGAGGAAGAAGATGCTGCTGTACATGTTGATCTGGAGGAAGAGCGACATGAAGGTGCACAGCACGGTGATGTCATAGTACTGCTCGTCCAGGTTGAACACCTCGATCAGGGAGTCGGCCACCAGGATGAGGTCAGCTGCCGCCAGGTTGATGAAGTACAGGTCCGGGATTGTCATCTTTTCCCGGAAGCTGATGTTCACCACCAGTATCAGGATGTTCCCCACGAAGCCGATGGGGAAGAGGAAGATGGTGTACAGGCAGGAGAGGAAAAGCCCAATCACGTACTGCTGGTGCTCAGAGAGCTCGCCTGTCTGGTTTGCCAGGACGGTGCCAGCGAGTGCGTGGGACAGGTTGAGCTCCGGGGAGGTGCTATTGGAGGCGCCTGGGTGCGTCTCCATGCTGAAGACAGGCGCTGGGGAAGTCACGTCCATATCCCCAGATGCACGGCTCTCAAGGTGTGCCGCACGACTCCAAATCCAATTTAAACAATAAATCCATCTCGAGAAAGAAAGGTGACGCTCTTCGAAGTGAGCCAGACGTTTGTGAGGTCAGAACTCATCACAGGCACCGCCGGAAGCAGCGTGGCTCTGTTTTGCAGAAAGCTGAGCAAACGGAGAATGTCATCCATGTCCGCACCGCACGAGGCGCCCTGTGTGGGCATCTGCTGGGCATCGGCCGCTGTGTTCAGCACCACCGGATGGCGCTCGCTACCTGTGCACCTGAGGGAAGCACACAGAAGAGGAGTCAGTCTTTGGTTGAAGTCTTTACGGCTTTCCGATGAGGGCGGTCTCAGCAGCAGATGGCCGCAGGGTGACGGCAGGCGCGTGAGTGTGAAGGGAAGGCCGGGACTTGAGGTCCTTAGCGTCTCGGAGAGATGGTTGCCACTGAGCTGAGGGAAAAGAATGAAGTGTAGAAAATGCCCCATTTTCTGTCCCCAGGGCTCCCGGGCTGCTCAGTCTGACCGGAGCCTGGACAGTGAGTCATCCTAATGTGTGGTGGACGCCTATTTTTTAACATAGTTGAATAGCAGGCTTATGAAGTAACATGGCTGTTGGGTATGGAAATCTCAGGAAAAGTACTATTTGCCAGCAGAGGAAATAAAATTTATTTCAGCAGCTGTTGGAAAGAGAACTAAGACGAGAAGGGAAAAACCCAGCTTCTCTGAAGATAGTGGACCCAGAATGCTTTCTGGAAACTGGAGCTGAATCTCTTACGATAAAACGGATAAAAGAAATCTAGTTTTGTTTTGTTTTTGCTAACCTAAGCTTGGGTGCCCCAAATGAAACTTTTTTCATGATATGAAATGAAAGAGAAAAAAATAACGAAATTGTACTTGTATTAGGAAATAATATTTATCCAGTGTTTTTATAAATTATTGTAAAATCTAATATATTTTAGTAATGTTTGTAACCTAAAGGTGGGTTAAAAAAAAAAAAGCCTAAGCAAAGCCCTTTAGACCTTTGCTGTTGATAGGTCCAGCCTATGGGGCCGTCCACCACGACCTGGCTTGTCCAGGGTCTCGACACGCGAGTCAGCCAGGGTTCGCTGGGCAGCCGCCGTGGCGTTTGGGCCGTTGCAGGTGGGGAGGGGTGCTCATGCGTCGAGGGGGTAGGGGCCTGCCACAGAGGACGAGAAACCCCAAGGAAGCCGACCTGGCACATTAAGATGGACTTGAATTGTTTTTCAGTTGAGAGTTCTTGTTTTACCCAGTGAGATCATTAGGAGTCATTTTTGAAGTATTGCCAAACCAGACGAGACATTTATTGAACCACTGCTTGAAAATACCGCTTAAAAAAAAAAAAAGCGGAAAAGAAAAGCAGAAAAACATAAATCCCGGCCTTAGGGTTGGTTATTATTTAAAAAGTATTCAGAAAGCTTTGCCTAGCTGGGGTTGATAAGTTTTTTAGTTATTTTGCATTTTTTTATTCATCTTTAGTAGATAATACCAATTTGAACCACATAAATGTCATTGTTCCCAGATACTATCTGTAACGTTTAAAGCCTCTGTTTTTAATTTCTTTGTAAAAAGTGCTCCGAGTGCTTGTTTTGCTCTCTAAATGTGAAAGCTCGGGGCTGTTTTCGATGCTTCCAGAGGAAGGCTTGGAGGTGAGGGAGCCCACCACACACGCTCGTCCTCTTCCCGTGCTTGTCAAGATAGGCTGTGTGGAAAGAGTTTTAGAGCGAGTCCTCCACTTCTTTCCCACGTACAGGAGTCTTTTGATCCTCGGCAAATACTGTTACTTTCATAGGGCCTAGAACAGACACGGGAACTAGGGTGGATTTCCTACCGCCACAGCACCCTCCTGAGAGTTGACCATGAATTTATAACGATGAGCATTAAACAGTTCGGTATCGTTTTGTTTCACGTTTCCACTGCTTGTCTAGTTCTAGAAAACTAAAACCACATTTGTCAAGTCTACCGGGTGTGTACCTTTGTGAAGGAATACTAATCCGCCCAGATGTGTGGCTTGGGCGAGCGTTTTCATTGAGTGACTGATGCGTGGTACTGTAGACAGAGCCATCTGATTGTCCTAACGTGAGACAGCCCCTGGCTTGAACAAAATACGACAGAATACTGGATATTATTTTCGGCATGCATTATAGAAAGAACCTTGGTGCATAAGCCTCCCCTCCCGTAGTCACGTCTGGGTTCTCATGTGGAGGAGAGGGTCTGTAGCCTCAACGCCCCCTCACCAGAGGGTGGCCTGTATCCATGCCTGCGTCCAGCTGTAAGCATAACATGCTGCACCTTATGTGAGACCACTGAGCCAGGTCTGCCTGGCGGTCTCCATTGCGGCACCGACCCCAGCGCAGAACCAGGAACCCAGGACGGAGACTCACCTGCACCGCAGCTCGGCCGGTTCTTGGCAGACCCTTCCCCGTCCCTCGGAGGGCTTGTCAGCCGGCCTCAGCAAACGTGCTTGTGGCAGGCCAGAGGCGCAGCCGCAGCTCTCCCTCGGCTGGTGGGGACTGTGGACTTGGTTCTACCCGTCGAAGAATGCCAGAGCGGTGGTCCTGGAGAGGGAGGCCTTGTGCACGAGGCTGACCTGCCAGACTGCCCGTCATCGCTCTGTCTTCATTGCTCCGGAGGCACACCGGGGGCACCACCGCTGGCTTTATAGGCTTCCCAGGGCCGCCCATTGTGCTCTGCACCGCTGGACGGCCTCCTCAGAAGGCCAGCATTAACCCTTTTTTTGCTGGCCTTTTTTCTCCCACACTGTGGCAATGAGCTCAGCCCCACTGCACATTTTTATGGAAGTTTCCAGATTTAACTGCTTTTCTTCACCCACCGATAGAATTTTTTTTAAGTGTGACAGCATTGTAAGTAGGTCTTGTGTACCTTTCAGATGATGACCCATCGTCATTTGTTGGAACTGAAATAGTCTTGCCTGTTTTTAAAACTAAGCACTAGATTTCCTAAGCTTAGAGAGTACTGTACTAATTATACTTAGAGAATTTAACCTAGAACTTTCACAAAAGCATTTTCAGAAAGCAATTTAAACCCAAGAAATAGCAGGTATTTGGGGCAAGTACATTAGCAATCAGTTGTTTTTCTGCCGTCAGCATTAGCCATGTTTCACCTCTCCCCTTCCCTTTGCTTCTGAAACTGCCTGGGTGCCCATGTCCCACAAGAGTCGGTGACCGACCCGAGAGGCCCTCCTCCTCCTCCCCGCCACGGCCACGGCCCTTGTGAGCTCAGGGTGAACATAGTCCCAGTCCCAGGGACCCCCAGTGCCTGACTGTCCTGAGGGTAGCTGCTGTCTCCTGCCCCCCACCCCCAGCCAGTTGTTGGGATTCACCATCAGCATGGAGAAAGGCCAGCAGAGTCGCCCCAGTCCCCAGGCGCGTGCACATCAGGTCTGTAAAGTTTGTAGGACCTGCCGTGCCCTGGCTGCTTGCGCCAAGTTGTGCGGTGTTCGTGGACATCATTGTAATTGATCTCATACTTTTGTCTTGGTGACTTTTTACTTTTTAAATTTTTGGAAGCTGGAGATTGAACTGAGTGTGATCTTTTGGTTTACTGAGTGTGACTAAAGCAAACGTCTGCAGCGTTGGCGCCATGGAGGCCAGCGTGTGCTCCTCCCAGAGGACGGACTCTGGTTCCGGGCTTGGAGTGAAGGTGTCCAGTCAGACGGGGGCATGCCAGGCGCGGGGTGCCCCTCTGCACACTGGCACGGCGGGTGGCCAGTGTGGCTTCCCTGCAAGCTTTCTGTTCTGACAGGAGCTTGTTTTCAAACGAGCTTGAAGGTATCCTGAATGACAATAATCTAACATCTTTCAGATTCATCTCTTATACACATGTTTTTCAACAGAAAGTACTATGTTAAATTTTTTTATGGAAAAATACTAACATCCAGTATTCTTTCCAGCTTTAGAATCCAGACATAATTCTAATCCGTGAGCTTCTTAAAATTCTGAATGACATGGTAACGTGAATGAGGGTGTGGTGGTCTTTGACCTACGTGGACAGCCACAGACTCCCTATGATTCCAGCACTAATGATGCCCGAGGACACCATTTTGAAAGAAATGAGTCATGAGAAAGTACAGCTTCCTCTTGTGTTAAAAAAAATAAATAAAAATCCAAACCTTGAAATAGCCAAGACATGTCACGTAAAAATAGCCACTGCCTACTCGCCCCAGCCCGTGGCCTGCAACCCCTCTGGTCCCAGTGGCCGAAGAGGAGCTTCCAGCGGCTCCCGACGCGGCACCGCTTCATCTCCCACCGAGTTTGCTCTGGGACGGATGGCCCTGTGCCTGGCGTGCTGAGGTTGTGCGGAAGGCTTGGCATCGGCTGATGAGGGCTGCCAGGGGTTGGCACTGGGTGGCTGGTAACCTGTCAGCCCTCACACAACCAGCTCGCGAAGGCACAGGACCCTGCTGTGAGGGACTTGAGTCCCCTGAACCCAAGCTGATGTCTGCATGGGTCGGGGATGGGAACATCTTACAGGTGTCTCTGTAAAGCATAAAGACCTCCTGTAAATTTTAAAACCTACCCTTCAGTGAGTGCTTACTCATGCTGGGCTCTGTTTGCTAAGCACAGTCTACCCACTGGCTCACTTAACCCTCATGGAGCACCCTGGCAGGTGGAGGCTGGTCCTGTCCCTGAGGTGCAGGCGAGAAGCCTGAGCTCAGGTGCATTCGCCCCAGGCCTTGGTCTGGCTGACTCTGGCCTGTGGTCCTTGTCATCACTCTGAGTGCTCCCCACGTGGCCAGTCCCCTTGTAACAAGGTGGTCTTGATGCTGCATTGGACTTCTTTATAGATTTTGTCCATCCCCGGAATAGGACGATAGGGAAACTTCAAAGGGAATCCAGTCTGATTGGCGTACATTTAGTTAAATTTGCAAATATAGTCCGATTATGGGTAATGCATAGAGAACAGACATGCGGTAAAGCCAGGAGGTCTGCCTGAGTGAGGGGCCTGCCAGAACCCTCACCTTCATTCCCAGCTGCTCCAGGCCAGGCGCTGCCTGCGCGTCACAGTTGCACTTCCCGGTGTCCCCCATCCCTGCCACCCCTGCTCTTCTGTAGCAAAGAATTGTCCCGTGCCTGCGGAGGGCCCCCTGCGGTGAGACACAACACCCCCCCCCACAGCGGGAGCAAGCCCAGTCTCCGAACCACCAGGTTCCATTTTTTCCCTCTGTGGTCGGCTGCCCCGACGCCCTTCGTAGAGGGGGGGCATGTGAGGTTGTGGCCCGTAGAGCAGCTGTAGAACACTAGGACACCTGGCATCTCGCCGTCCTTGGCCTCGGGTGGGGCTGTCTTCCCACTGCGCGTGCGCCGCCCTTCACCGGGACGGCCTGCTTAGTGAGACGTGAGCAGAGTCCCAGACAGCTGGGCTCCTGTTTCCTTCGGGTGCATCGCAGGGCGAGAGCACATCAGTCCCGTTTGTAGGCTCGTCGGCAGGATTCAGCTCACGGTTGAGACCCCAAGTGATGTGGGTGCCACGCTTTGGAGTCCGCCAGCGTTGGGAGGCACAGCCTGGCCCATGTGGTGCTTCTGGGAGGGGAAGCCCACGGGCACCGCGGGTGATCCCACACTTGAGCGGCAACACCGCGCGCACAGCCTGCCGTGCGTTTTCTCTGATTATCCCGACTGGGGGAGGCAGAGAGCCCCTTCCCCTGCGTTCTTTGTGACACTTACACAGCACCTGTGCGCTTTGTGCTCACACCCACCCTGAGCATTCCGGCCGGCACCACCTGCTATCAAGACAGAGGCCAGGGCCCAGAGAGGGGACGGGAACGCGCTTACCCTGGGGAAGTGTGTGTGATGGGTGTCCTGCATCCTCAAAGTCGGCCGCAGGCTGGCCTAAGGGTGTGTGTGCTGTTAGGGACTACTGTAGGCCCCCAGTGGGTAGCCGTTGGCCAGGGCCAAGTGTCAGAACCTCTGAGTCTGAGTGTGTGTGTGTGTGGCCCTGGAAGCCGGGCTGGGGAGTGGAGGTGCGACCACCAGGCACTTCCATCCACGTGCGCTCTGCTCTGCAGACCCAGCCCAGAGCCTGTGCTGGCAGGAGCGGACGCATCAGTGCCGTCATCCCATCCTCTTTGGGGCTACGGGTCAGTGAGACCTGAGCGGCAGTCCCGTGTGTGTGCAGACCATAGCGTGCCGAACAGCCACCATCTACACCGTCCGAGGCTGTTCCCTCGAGAAAAACAGACGGGCCTTCTGCAGACCCACCGTCCGGCCTTTCCTGTCACGGGAGGAGACACCGAGTGTGCAGGTGCTCTCCAGCGTCAAATGCATCTTCACACCCACACCCTGGGGTATTTTATGACACCATAAAGGAGCCGTCCCTGTGGTTTCGCTGGTGTTGACTTTTTGGACAGCTGGGCTCCTCTCAGCCGTTGCCTGGAGCTTTCTGGACATTTCCTCTAATTCTCTGGGAGCGATGTGCCAGTGGCACCCAGAACACAGTGCATGTGGCTCGTAGAAGCGCGGGTGGGTGGTGCACACCAGGCTCTGCCCCGAGGAGGGGTGTTTGCGGGTGGCATATTCTAGAATGGCAGCTGGAGGCCTGGGTCCCCAGGGAGAGGCTGGGATCTGCAGGAAGTGGCTTCCTCTCACCCTCTATCCCCTCTGTTCTGAGCCATCTTTTTCCAATCGAGGTTTCATGGGCGCCTTCTGGGCTGAAGCACCTCCCACGCTAGAAAAACCACAGTTCTCTGTGGCTCTTGACCTTTCTCTCAGGTTTGTCCTTGAAGAGCTCCTGTTCTCAGTGTGTCCTGTCTGTCCCAGGGCGAGGAACGAGCAGACGACAGCCATGTGGGGCTGGTGCTTGGGGCCAGGGGCACCTTGGTGTCCTAGAAGTCAGGTTTCCCCACCTCCTCTCCCGTCAAACGGTACCTTTTGTGTTTCAGACGTTGGGCTTCCTCATAGGATTTGTTTAAAGAAAGGATCCTTCGGCTCAAAAGAAAAAGTTTGAGAACCACCGATTTACATTCCTGTGGTCAGGTTCTAAAAGTATTCCTTTAGCCAAAATACTGAGAAACTCAGTGGGATCAGATTCTCTGGGCTTGGCTTACGTGTGTGCTGTCGGCCATTTCTCGAAGGAGCCCTGAGCACATGTGAGCCTATAAAACTAGTAGGCTGTTGGCTTCTATTATTGTGTATTTATGCATTAATTTAGGTCCTTCCACTTCTGGCCATAAATGAGTAACATTGGGGGACTTGCCATAGACCATTAAAAAGCTGGATAAAATAGAGGACACAGCTGTTTTCAGACACTGGGGCAGTGGGCAGTGCAGGACCCCGGTCTCAGAGAGAAGGAAGCAGGTGCACTGAGCCCCCTCGTCTGAGGCAGGAGGGGTTCTGAGCAGCCCGGGATGACCAGACCACGATGAGGGGATGGAATTAGGTTTCTGGGAGGCTGAAGGAGCTGGAATGGCAGGAGATGGGGCTGGAGACAGGGAGCCAGGTCGAGGAAGAGCTCTGAGGTGCGGAGAGCTGACCCTATGCGTGCCTAGTGTGAAGAGTCAAGGCTGTGCCGAGAACAGCTGCAGGCCAGCTCCAAGCCGAACAACTCCCAGAGCCGATGTAGGCCGGGGCTGCGTTCTCCTTCCGCCCAGTCAGACGAGACATTACTGAGCATTTGTGACAATGAGGAGAGGCCCCAGAATGGGACACTCCAGACCCTGCCTCACGAAGCTTAAACACAACTCTCCAGAGAAGCCCACGGATCTACAGGGAACAACGTGCCTGCCGGAGTAAACTTCAGTGCTCTTTAAAAGAGGAGAGTAAGGGGCGCCTGGGGGGCTCAGGCCGTGAAGCATCTCCCTCCGGCCCAGGTCATGATCTCAGGGTCCTGGGATTGAGTCCCCTGTCAGGCTCCGGGCTCAGCGGGGAGCCTGCTTCTCCCTCTCCCTCTGCCACTCCTCACCACTCATGTTCTCTCTCTTGCTTGCTCTCTCTCTCAAATAAATAAATAAAATCCTTAAAAAAAATAAGAGAGTAAAATTAAACACTCAATAGGGAAATTCATGACATCTAGCATCTAGTAAAAATTACTCTGTCACGCCCGAAGGAGCAGGCTGAACGTGTCAGTCCTGATGCCGTTTGCGAGGAGCACATTGACTTCCAGGAGCGCCCAGCTCTCTCCTTCGTGCGCCCTGCCAGCCCCCACGGGCCTCGCGCCTGCCTGCAGTCCCGGGCCAGGGTTCTTTGAGTGTGTGAGCGCACAGAGGAGCAGAAACAGAAGGGGAGTGGGTTTCTTAAAGCATTTATTAGGGTTTTAATGGAGTATTACAGAAGCTACTTAACCATATAATCCAAATCCTTTTTCTTCCAAAGAAGTAACACCGATGTGTCAACATTGAAAAAGGCATGTTTTTGTCCTATAGTTTGCAGAGTAACATAAAATATTCATTAAACTAGAAGCTGTCCAAACAGCAGAGTATTATTCAGCCCTAAAAAGAAACAAGCTGCCAAGATATGGAAGAGCCCGACACGTGTGTTCCTAAGTGACAGAAGCCATTCTCAGCCGGCTGCGGACGGTGGGATTCCAGCCATGGGACGTTCCGGAAAAGGCAGGACTGCGGGGCGGTGAAGATGGGTGGGGGCCGGGGGCCAGGGGCGGAAGGCAAGGGTGAAGAGGCAGAGCATGGGCGTTTTTGGCACTGGGTGCTCTGTGATGGTGTCATGGAGCCTACGTGTCCGTATAGACCCATCTACACCACAGAATGTACACCACCAGGAGTGGACCCAGACGTGAACGGTGGACCCTGGGTGACAGTGATGTGTCGGTGGAGGTCTTTCGGTTGTGACAGATGCTCCATCTGGGGGGATATCAGTGTGGCGGCAGGGCGTGGGGGAAATCTCTTACTTGCTTTTCATTTTATTGTGAACCTGAAACTGCTCTAACAGTCAGGTCTTCGTAAAAAACCGAAACCGTCGAAGGTACAGGTTCCCACAATCAGAGACACCATTCCCTTGCACGCCTCCCTTCCCTATTCAACCAGGAAAATCTTAATATAAATCTAGCAAGAACGGTGAAGTGTAAATTCTGGATTAAGATTAACTACTGGGGGCGCCTGGGTGGCGCAATCGTTAAAGCGTCTGCCTTCGGCTCAGGGCGTGATCCCGCCGTTCCGGGATCGAGTCCCACATCGGGCGTCTCCACTGGGAGCCTGCTTCTTCCTCTCCCACTCCCCGTGCTTATGTTCCCTCTCTCGCTGGCTGTCTCTCTGTCACATAAATAAATAAAATCTTTAAAAAAAAAAAAAAGATTAACTACTGAACTTTGTATGTTTCGTCTGTTACCAGCCTTTCTGCACATGATGTCAAGCAGAGCAGACGGGGTTTTGGTCACCGACCTTTTCACTGACTACCCAGAGCCCTTACGATGGGCCCCAGCCGCCTGCCAGGTCGCAGGGAGCGGGGAGTGCCGTGTGACACTTGATCAGCGTGTGGGTGATACTCTCAGGCCTCCAGTGAGGATGATAAATTTAAGAAGATAAAACCAAATTTCTTTGCTCTCAGCAATATTTAGGCGGTCCAAATTTCTGGCAGTGTTAAAGGTTAAGCAGTTAATGACCCTGTAGGACCAGATTATAATATGGCCCTGAAGTTATTTGAATAATGTATTTATTTTCAAGATTCTGGCGTCTGGCTGGGCGAGGGCAGAGAAGGATGCCGGCTTGCAGACAGGCTAACAGAATTGCCCCACCAGCATTTAGGGCATTTCCACCCAGTCAGACCTGTGTCTGACCAGCTTTGGCCCCCACATTCGGTGCACCCTTGATCTGCAGGGTTTCCTTTAGCTGCAAGCATTTAGTTTGAGCCAGAGTATGGAACGTTTGCGGACGTGGAGCCAATGCCAGGCAGCTAGTTCGCAGAGCCTTCCAGACGACCCCGTCCCCCGCCGTTGGCGCTCACCACACAGATTGGAGTTCCAGCACATGGTCTGTTCCCTCCCTGCCAGGAAGACCCCCTCACTTGTCCGGCTTGCTCGTCCGCTGCGGCCGCGCCCTGCCTTATTCCCCTACTCTCTTTAAGGAGAAGCCATCGCTGGGCTCCCCCTTCCTGCACCGTTGGGTGAGGCGCTCCGGCACACTCCGCAGGGCCAGCCTGCAAGGCCTGTGGAGGACAAGGATGGCCAGGGAGTTCACGCAGCTCTCCGCAAACAGGACCAGCTCCGCCAGGTTCATGAGGAGCTCGTCCCTGGGTGAACCGATGTCCCTCTGCAGCTTCAGCTGGGCCCGTTGCAGGAGTGCGATGTTGTAGAGGAGGCGGCAGGCAAACGTGGTCAGGGCCGTGGCCAGCACGACCGGGCGAGCTGAGGCCGCATCCCTCTGGGGAGGGGCCGCCCGCCAGGCTAGCTGGACAAGAAGCAGGAGGAGGAAGGCCAGCTTCAGGACGAGGGCTAGCCCGAAGCCCAGGCTGACCTTGACGATTTCATACTCGGGCCAGGCGGTCAGCGGGTCCACCTGGCACAGGGCGGTCCTGGACAGCTCCCCGGATGTGCCCAGCAGGGCTACCAGTCCCAGGGAGCTGCAGAAGGCACAGCCCCCGATGACAGCCAGGCTCTCCACGGGCCTCTGGGCCGCCTTGGTGGCCGCGCGCAGGCAGGGCACAGAGCCCTGCGGCAGGAACGCAAAGAGCATCGCCAGCTGCACGTACTGCACGTTGAAGTAGCAGACGTTAGCCAGGAAGGAGAGGACGGCACAGCTCAGGTTGGTGGCGACCATGTAGTCCGGCCGGCTGATGGTGGTGAGGGAGAGCAGCGTCACCAGCACGTTGGTGACCGTGAGGTCTGAGAGGAATGCGTCCAGGCCCCCCCTCCTGGCGCGGCCCTTTAGGAAGGTGGTCAGGTTGAAGAGCCCGGCCGCCAAGCTCACCGGGACGCATACAGCCATGTAGACGTGCAGGCATCTGGAGACGATGCTCTGTGCGGTGATGACGTCTTCAACGGCCGTGGAGACGCGGCTCGGGTACCGGACCCACGACATGTTGTGGGAGCTCATCCCGCCGCCGTGGCTGAGCTGCAACAGAAGCACACCGCGCTGTCACCATGTCACCATGGGGTCGCGCTGGGGGAAGGGGGGCTGCCCGGGGGGCAGGGAGCCTGTGCCCGTAAGGTGGGTGGGTACAGGGGTTGCTGTGACAGCTGGCCTCCCTGTGTGGGGTTCTGGGGCAGATTCACGCTGTGCCGCGGGAGCCGGGGCCTGGGTGGCCCTCCACCTCTCCTCCCCCCATATCGGAACCTTGTTCTGAGAAGGCGAGGTCACATCATAGTCCCACCCCTCAAGCATGGGCACCAGGGGCCTGATCTCCCCAAATTGGGGGTCAGTGAAAGATTGCTGGGGAGTGGAGTTCGGGGACCCAGATTTGGAGCCCCTCCAGGGGTCCTCTGCCTCAGGGAGGGAACGGCCGGGATCCGCGTTGTTCTGAGACGCGTGTGCGTGTGGCCATCCAGCTTCTGGACCCTGAGGAAATCTGACGGACTCTGGCCTGTCTGAGAGGACCACACTCTGTAGCACTGACTCTGGAGACGGAAAGGGGCCCCCGAGAACTGCAGTGCCTCCTACTCTCAGCCAGGAGCTGTTTGTTTGAGCCGGGCTGCGAAGTCCTGACTTGGGGCTTTACACTGCAGTGCTGACAGGCCCACGGCCTTCCTGGCCAGTCTTTGGTCACAGAAACGGTTTCGTTTCTGTATACACCTATCCCCCCCTTAAATTTTAACCAAATAGCAGGTGAGGCTGGGAGGTAGAGTAGCTGCTCATTCTAAGGAAGTCGAGGCAATGCAATTGGAAAGTTCACGTTCATGGACTGCTCACGGTGGGCCTGGCCCCACAGCCGGCTGCGTGCTCAGCAGGGGCGGCCTGGGGGCCCGGCCGGCAGAGTCACGCAGTGTGACCACACACGGCCCGCACGGACTTCCGAAGGAGAGAGCACAAGTGGTCTTCCTTCCTGACCACACACCACCAGAGCTGTCTCAGTAGCAGACTTTGCATCTGGAAGCATCTGTTACACAGGCTGACACGCGGCACCCTTGGGTACACAGACGTGTCCTTCCTGGATGCGCCCGTGCCCAGACGCAGATGCGTGTGCCCGTCTGACCGACGGCTGTGGGGGCAGCGTGTGCAGGTCGGCTAGTGATGCGCTTGCTTCCTCTGGCACAGCGGTAGCTCTCCCCAAGGACGGACCCTGCTCTCCATCCCACGGGCCTGCAGAGGTGACTCGAACCACACATTTCTGCGGGTACGCGTCCGGCTGGCTTTTTCTGGGAGATGCAGGGAGTTGGGCTGTGTTCTGTCTGCTGCTGAGGGTGATGAGTGAGTGCCAGGACGCTGAGTGACTCTAAAATTAAGACTAGTGACCCGACAGAGAGGAAGTGATTTGGAATGTTAATCTTTAATTAAGGTAAATTGGAAAGAAGATCTTGTGAACATTGACCACCGGTCAGGAAACAGCATTAGGCTGTGCCGGCATCTGATCCCTGCATCTGGCCAGTGTTCCGGGCACTTCCTGGGGCCAGCCATTCTCTCTCTGCTGGTGGTTTCAGGGGCGCTCATTGTCAGAGGCCACCCGGCTTGTGGCAGTCAGCTCTGTCACCTGATTTGATGGCCAGGCTCTGGGTCACCCAGCCAGGTGGACAGAGGGTGTGCGTCCCCAAATATGGCCTTGACAGTGCGTCCCAGATGCCTCAGCTGTTGACTGCTTTTTGCCTTGTCCTTTGCTTTTCTCCAGAGGCAAGGGGCCTTCCTGGGAGTGCAGGGAGCTCCCGCCTCACAATGTCTTCCGTCCGGTGTGTGGGTTGTCCGGTGAGAGGTTGTGCACTTGTGGGCCCACAGCCAGGAGTGGGTGTGCTGCCGTCAGTACTGCTCATGGTGCATGGCGACCTGAGCTCTTGGTCCCACCTCCCCCACGGGACTGCACGCTGGGTTCCAGAGCAACCCCTTCCCAGGCAAGGGGAGTTCAAGGAAAGGAGTCACCCGAGGATGGTGGGGCGCAGTGGCCCCTAGTGTCCCAGTAGCCCTCAAAGTGGGGTGCTGCTGCCGGTGCCGTGCTCCCTCTCCTGGATTTAACACAGGTGTGCGGGCTCTGATCCTTTTGCCCCAGGGCTGTGTGGGCAAAGGGTGGAGTTCTAGCACTGTTTTATGCATTTAGGATTAGGCCCAGGGGGGAGGTGTCCCAGCAGGTGAGACCTGACACGTGTCTGAATCCCTGGTCTCGCTGTGGCCAGCCTGGGAAGGGTTGCTGGGCTCTTGGCTTTGCCCCCTTCTGGGTCCAAGGAGCATGGAGCCTTCTCCCAGCACACCTGCTGGGCTGTGTCTCTGGGCCGAGCCTTTGCAGGGTCCAAAGGTGGCACCCAGGGGCCGGGCTGTCCGCCAGCTCTCCCCTCACCACCACTTTTGGTTTTATTCAGAAAGATGATGAAACGTGGAACACATCTTCTTGTGAAATTGTCCGTAATGCCTGCTCTTCCATCTAAAGTCCCACCCACATCCCTGACTCTCTTGTGTCTCTTGTCTGTCTTATGGCTTCTCTTTGGCCTTGACAGTCCTCCCCCTCCCGCTGCAGCTCCTGTGGCTAACCCCCAAAGGGGTGCGGGGGGGGGGGCAGGGCTCACGGGAGTCAGGGCCTTCACTGACAAGCCGAGTCTTCACCACCTGCTACACGCTGTTGGAAGCATGTTCCACAGAATTCCCTCAAACCGTACAGTTTTCCACAGGAGGTAGACAGTTGAAATCCCACTTTGTGGTGGTGACCATGTCGCAGAGCAATGGGGTCATTTGTTCAGTGAGCCGGTCGGTAACGATGGCATCAAGATCAGAACCTGATGGTTTGGCTCGAGAATCTGTACATGTTTAAAATTTACATGTGATAAAAGTTACTCTTTTTCCTGAATACTACAGATGCGTCTGGTCACGTAAACACCACCACGCACAGCACACAGACGGTTCCATCACCCCGAGATTCCTCTGCGTCCTTTCTTGGTGCTCAGTGCCCCCCCGCGCCGCTGTCCAGGCTGTCCTCTGTTTCTCTTGTTCGGACTTCTCCAGGATGTCGTGGGGATGGAACCCACACGCGTGGCGCCTTTCCCCTCGGCAGACGGCACGGGAGACTCCCCCGCGGTGCACGGTCAGAGCGTATTCCTTTCTGTCTCTGAGCAGTATCCTGACTGTCGTGCGCCGTGCCGCTGGCCCGGGGGCTGTTTCCGGGGTCTGGCTCTTACAACACAGCTGCTTCACAGATGCACGTGTAGCGTTTCGTACACGAACGTACAGTTTTGTGGGTGAGCGTCATACTTTTTTTTGCTTGGTGACCACTTATGAGTGGGATCACTGGGTCTTCTTTTTTTTGTTTTTAAAATTTTTACTTGGTTAATTTGACGCATTACATGTTATAAATGTGCGGAGCGCTGCGTGTGACGTTGATGCTCGTACGTAGTGATGGTCAGCCCGGCGTCGTACTGTCCGCGCGTCAGCTGTGCAGTGGGTCCCTGGCTTAGTCACTTCCTGCTTCTCGTCGGTGCCCTCGTCGGACCCCCGTCCCACCCTTTCACTGGTTTTTGTTTTTTTAAGATTGATTTGTTTATTTGAGAGAGAGAGAAAGAGCACGGGAGTGTGGGAGGGGGCAGAGGGAGAGGGAGAGAGAGTCTCAAGCGGACTTCCCGCTGAGAGTGGAGCCCGACGCAGGGCTCCATCTCACGACCCCGAGATCATGACCGGAGCCAAAACCAGCGTCGGACGCTGAACTGACTGCGTCACCCAGGCGCCCTGGTTTGTTTCTTAAATAGGTTTAACTTTCAATTGCACAGATATGTGATGTCCTCCAGGACTTGTCCCCCTCTGTCTCGCGGAGCATGGCGTGCCGCGGGCCCGTGTGTGCTGCCGTGAGGGCAGTGTGTCCTCCCTCCTGGCCGGATGCTGTCCCACTGTGTGTGTGCGGTGCGTCTCCATCCATACGCCTGCTAAGGGCACTGGGCTTGTTCTGTGAGTGTGCGTCTGACTTGATGCGAAGCTGCCGGTGTTTGCCTGAGCGGCTCTGAGGTTTTGCATCCCTGCCAGAGACTGTGCTTTCCAGCACGGGTCGTAGCTGAAGCTCCGAATTCCCCTGGAAGACAGGCTGACCCTCCGAGGCAGACCCGTGCCTTCTTCTGGTGCCAGTGTTAGGCCGAGAACCAGGGCTTCGGGGGCCCTTTCTGAGTCACACAAGAGGGTTGCCAGGGCCCAGCTCTGGGGCCCCCTGGGAGCTCCCCGAGGCCAGAGCCTTGAGAATTCTGTGTTCTTTACAGCAGCTCGCGGCTCTAGCTCCTTAAATAGGCTTTCAGAATGGGAGGGGTGTGCAGGGCGGCTTCCTGTGGGTTTGCGCTCCCTCGGCCCCCCGTGGGCCCTGGGTGGTGGTCCAGCTTTCACTCGGCAGGGCCCTCTCCCAGCAGCCGCTCCTAACGCGTACTTTGTTACGGGCCCGTATTTACATCCCTGGGAACTCTGCTCAGTGCCCTGAGCACCTGGGTTGTTTGGTGGTTTCCCTGTGTCCGCGTGGCCCTTCTTGTCATCCCCATGGATGAGTAACGACTCTAGTATTGGGACCCCACTGAGGACACTTACGGCGTCTCTGAATTTTTGCTGTCGTTTTTTGCTGGGTCCCTTCCAGTCCTGTGCGTGTTTCACATGTGCTCCCAGAAAGGCTCACAAACTTTCTATATGGAAGGTGGTCAGGATTCTGCTCGGTGACTGTGCCATGTCCTCAGCCTGGCCGGCACGACCCTCTGCCAGGGTCTGCAAGCACACCCTGCCCTGTGGCCCCGTCGGTCTCAGATGTGAACCTCTGGGGTCCGCGAGCGCACGCTGCCCTGTGGCCCCGTCGGTCTCAGATGTGAACGTCTGGGCAGCCATCACTTGGGGTCTGGCTGAGGTCGTTTCCCCACCACCAGCTCCTGACGCCCATGCTCCATGTCAGTCTAGCGGCAGGAAGGTGGGCAGGCATTGAGTTACGGGACGGAGCACAGGGGAGGTAAACTGCCTTTTGTCCCAGCCCCTTGGGAGGATTCCTTCTCCCTCAGTCCCAGGGCACCAACCCCTTTCCCTCTTGGCCAGCTCCTCCCTCTCTCACTCCCTCTGGCAATACTTGGCGTTTTTAGCGCCTTCTGGTCTTGGCTGTGTAAATGTTTCCATTCCATCCCAGTCCTCCCTGCTCCCTGCAGACGGGGAGCTGTTGGGCCTGATGAGTCACCGTTCAGCCCCTACATGGCCAGGCCCTGTGCTGTACAGCCTGGCCGGCTTTACGGTGGTGCGGTGTGGAGGGCACAAGCTTTTGTGGACACCGGGCATAGGGGACCCCCCAGGACTCAGGTCCAGATGGCGTATGGGAGCCAGCCTCGGGCGCCTGCCTCTCACCCCCACCTGGGGGCTGGGAAGGGCGCCTGACCCTGCTTACCCCATACTGCCTCTTTGGGACCTGGTGCTGGGTGTCTCCCTCCTCTCCTTCCTGGCGGTCCTAAGACGTGAATTCCTGAACCGTTCTGAATGTCTTCTGTGGGTTTTGGGGAAAATAACCTCACTGAAGTGTGAAGATTTAAAGATTTCCACTTTGCTTCTTTTGCGTCTTCCGAGACCTCCTCTGTCTCTCCTGGACACACTTAGGCACATGCACACATGTGCACACACGTGCCTCCAAGAGACACAGCTGCTCCCTGTGTGACCTGGTGGTGGGGCAGCCCGCTCCTCACACAGCGGACGTCCCTGCCTGGACAGAGGACCCTGCCTTGCCGCCGTCCCCGAACCTTTCGTGGACATGTCTTGCCTCCCTGCGTAGGTTAGAGGCCAGAGCGCCCCTGTGGAAGCCTTACCCTGTGAAGGCAGGCCGAGCCCTGGGCCTCTGGGCGCCCACGGGGTCTTCCTCTGACCCTGAGCACTCTCCCCCATGTCTCCCTGGCTTCTCAGCAGCCGTTCAGAGACACGGCGAGAGCCCCTTGTCTGTACTCGAGGCCCTTATCAGCCCCCCGTGAGAAGCTTCCCGCTGGTCTGGGCAGTTCCAAGGGCAGAGACATTGGGGGTCTCCTGGCCTAGGGGTACCCGTTTGTGTCCACCGGCAGCCCTGTGGTCTTTGGTGTTGGCCAGCGCCTCCCCGTGCACGGGCGCGGCCTCTCCTCCCCAGAGCATTGGGACACCCACCCCCGGCTTAGAGATGCAGCCTCCAGCCACCTGTGCCTGCACCCGTACCAAGCACTCATGAGGAGCCTGGCCCTGGCCCTGTCCGCCGCTTTCCTGTCCTCACGGGCCATCAGCACCTTAGCGCGAGAACACCCGTAGCTGGCACCAGGCCGGCTGCGGTGCGTGAGACTGTGCGCCCCGCGGAGCATTGCAGCAGCGGGGCCTGCTGTAGGATTTGGGGTTGGTGGGTGGTTTGGAGGAGGGTCTGAGGAGCGGACGCTGTCTGTCAGAAAGCAGGGGCTGTACCACGACTGGGGTCCTCAGTGGTCTTGCCTGAGGGTGGTAAAGGGGCAGAGCGCACATTTGGACCAGACAGGAGGGCGTTGATGTCTGTGGCCTTCTGCGGTCTGCTTCATGCCGGTCCCAGGACCGGATCTAACGCCGGCGCTCTGTGGGTGCCGTGGCACGCTGTACGGCCAGGCCAGCTGCCAGACCCTTGTTTCTGCCCTCCCCCAACACGGCCCCTGCGGTGATGCCACGTCCTGTGCTGTGGACCTCAGCGCCTGGCAAGGGGGTGCGGTGGCCGCTGTGTGGCCCTGCAAACCCCTCCCCTGTCAGTCTCTGTCCTGCCATCACCAGCTTTGACGTCCAGCCCCGCCCTCTGCTGCCCTGACCTTCCTCGGGCCCCCGACTGAGGGGCACGTGCAGGGCCCAGCCCTGTCCCCAGCAGTCCTGGAGGGCTCTGCTCTGTGAGCTTCCGTCATTGCCCTGTCCCAGTAGCAGGTGAACACCGCCCCTCTTTGAGATGGACAGCCCGGTGTTTCACTCCGTAGGCCTGTGATCTTGGGCAAATTAATCAGCTCCTGGGTGTGTGTCAGCAGTACGTCCCCCCTGAGTGTCTTTAAGAACATTCTGTCAGAAAAGGTGGCATGTGGCGGGCACTTGGGTGCTTCCTTTCCCGTACAGAGAGGATTCGGGTGGTCACGAAGACCCTTTCCTTCCACACCACGCTGAGCATCACCTGAACACAAAGCCTGCCTTGTGCAGAAGGCTGGCTGCCCCTGCCTGCTTTGAAAACTGGAATCTTCCTTCCTTCCTAGGCTCCACCCTCTGGGCGGAAACACCGCGGGTCTGGGCTCCCTGCCCCGCCCAGCCGCGGTCGTGGAAAGAGGCCCCCCCCATTCCAGGCTCCGCGCCCCATGAAACGTATACGTTCCAGATGTGCCTCCGGTAAGACATTCATTGTGCTCTGCCAGAGCGAAGCCCCTCCAGTTTGTGCCCGAGGATGGAGACCCAGTGCGAGAAATGCCTGTGGCAGCTCCGGGCGGCACCCAGAGTGTATGCTGATGGCTGGCAAGCCTTTCCTAGCCCCACATTCGGGACACAGAGCTAGAGCCACTATTGGTCTTTCCTTCATGAGGAAGACCGGGCAGTCTGCTCAGTCGCTTCCAGGTGGAAATGCTAGAAAAATAAATCCCGTTTTAGTTTCTACTGGAGCCAACCTACAGTATAAAGAAGCCTTCGTTCTCAGAGAGAAGTGGCGCTCCGCTGTGAAATCGCCCGTCAGCCCGCGCTGTCAGCGGTGCTAGGCACAGTAAACTGGGGGGAGGGGGGGCACAGAGGCGGGGAAAGAGAAGAAAGCCAAGAGGGCCGGCAGCTCACCTGTGCGAGGGGCCTGCACGCGGCCTTCTCCAGTCCTGCCCTCTGCTTCAGCTGCTCTGTGCTCACTGGAAACAGCAGGCACAGACCGACGGTCCTGTAAGCAAGACAGGAATTTGGTCTCAAGTCATTCAAACCGCACACACTGCATTTTAAGCAGAGTATGGTTTGGCCATGTGACCCAGAAAAATTCAAATCGGCCTACGGAGAGAGGTAGCTTCGTTTCACGGAAAGAGAAAGTAATGTGCGTGCCTGTGCCTCCCAGTGTCTGTGGGCATCCAGCGGTTTTCCTGTAGACTGCACACACTGGCCCGTTCACAAAATGGTCCCTCCCAGAAAGCAGGCGTCTGCAACTTAAAATAGGACCTAAAACCCCACCCATAACAGGGGAAAGTGCTTCCAACCTGTGTAGCTTTGCAAAGGAAAGTCCCCTGAAGCCTTCTCCTTAATGCGCTCAGCTCCAGGGCCAGCATTGGTGCCACCCCGACCGGGCACTGCCCTCTGCCCCCGACAGCAGGGTGGACATCAGTGAGTGCCTGTGCCTGGAGCCTCACTCGGGTCAGGCAGAGTCAGGGCGCTGTTGCCACAAGGGTCATCCGCATCTGGTCACCCACGCCCTGGCAAGGAGGCTGGGCACAGGACGGGTAAGAATTTTGGAGGGAGGATGGGGTCCACATAGTCCTGAGCCTTGGGGGAGTCAGGAAGTGGCCTGGGGGCCACCAAATTCCTGAAGGAGAGGACCTGCCTAAAGGAGGCAAGAGCTCAGCAATGGGTTGGGGCAGCTGTCCCCGGGCCAGCCCTGGTTGGAGACACGACCTGCAGAGGCCTCGTTACATGTCTGCATCCCTTGTGCAGCTGGCCCTGCATAAGGTAGAGGAGCACTTGGGGGCGTTCTGTGCAGCACCCAGCCCCCTGGGGTCACTGATGGCATCCACGACCATGTGAGCTCCAGGGAAAACCCACAGAGGCTCCAGGGAGGCAAAGAAAGCACCTGGGAGACCCCTCAGTTGCTAAGCCCAGGCTGGGGCCAGGGACCGTGTTTCATCTTACAACTTGGACTCCCCACGTGGGGGGTTCCTACGGTGTTGTTGCTGATGAGCACCTGCAAGCCAGCCAGCCTGGGGCCTGTGTTCCCAGAGCCCTGGGAACAGAGACTCCCAACTGCTTAGGAGCCTGCCCAGGAGTGGGGAAGCCTCACAGAGCTTTGAGGACCACTGACCAGGGCTAATCTCTAGAGATGGGAGACCTGAGGCCTGGAGGGGGCGGCTGGGTCTCTGTCAGCATCGCTGGCCTGCGTTTGCCTCTCAGCTCCCAGGGTGATGAGGTGCCTTGCCGTTAGACCCTCTTGGTAATCAGCCCCTGCCCACTGGTACCCCCAGGGAAGCCCCGAGTCAGGCGCTGACGAGTGTGCATGGCCAGCAGGGGAAGGAAGGCTCCAGCACACGAGCAAGCAGAGGTGTCCTGAGCTACTGCAGTGGCTGGCACGCCTCCCTGGGTCTCCTTGTGCACAACTGAGCAAGCTGTCTGGGCTCTGAGTCTGAACGTGCAACTGCAGGCCTCACTATGCCACTTGAAGCTGGTGACTGCGGGCCTCCCACCCTTCCTGTTGTGAATGGGCTTACAGGGCCGCGTCTGGTTGTTGGAAGGATGCTTTGGGACGATGGAGCTGGTGGCTGGGCCTCATCGGGCTCGTCAGAAGCCTGACTGGGCTACGTGGGGCCAGGGCACTGTCCCAGGGACGGGTCCCTCCTGGGGACAGGACGGTGCTCAAGTGCGAGTTCTGCTGGCATCATGGGGACATTGCTCCCATAAGTGAAATCTGGGGCCCCCTTAGGCAGAGTGAGGTCCCAGGGAGCAGTAACCATTTCTGTCTTATGCTTTGGGGCTTCCTGCCTCCTGCTCCCATGAGCTTGGGCCTTGGGGGTTTTGAGAGCCCCAATTTAGTGCAATAAGCTTTCCCTCCGGACTCTCCCAGCCTAGTGGGGGAAATGTCTGAGCTACTGGAAGAACGACAGGCCCAGCTGGCCCAGCTGGCCTCTCCCTGCCCTGACCTTCTGGTCTTCCGTTAAGCTGAGAAAACCGCACTGTCTTCCCCAGCTGCCTCCGCTGGGAGGCCGGGTGTATGCTTTGGCTCCGTTCTGCAGTGTCCAGAAATGCATTCCTTCTGCGCCGTAGCTGCTGCTAGCAGATAGGCAGCGTCTGTCTCCAGGCTGTGAGCTCACGCTGCCGGCAGCCAGTCCCTGGCTGGTCGGGCCGCGGGAACCACCATGACACAGGGCCTCCTGCGTCTCTGCGTCCTGTTCTTGTGGGCACCTTCCCCGCTGGGCCCAGCCCTCCACCTGCCAGGGCTCCTGCCCAGCCATCCGTGGGCAGAGGGACGAAGCATAGGACAAACACAGCTGCTAAGAGAACCACCAGCGTACATATCCTGAATTTCTGGTCCCGAGTGGAGGGGACAGCCTGAGGCGTTGAGATTGGGGGTGTGAAGGTAGGCCGGCTAGCTCCCAGGCCTCCGTTCCCTCCGGCCAGACGGCAGTAATTATAGCAGTGCCGCACGTCGGTATTTGAGGGTGAGATGGGCTGGTACACCTAGACGGTCCCTAAACGCAGGTTTATGCCAGATGCTGTGACCCGCACAAAGAGAGGGCCCGCGTGGGTCTGAGGTGGGCCGGCCTCTGCAGCCGAGCCCCGGGACCAGCCTGGCCTGGATCCCTCTCCAGCCCACTGTCCATCTACCATTCGGACACCCCAGCACCCTCCTCCTGAGGTGCCTCGTCCCCGCCTTCTGTCACATCCTTTCTTTGCGTTTCCATGGATCTGATTTACTCCCCACTGGATTGTCTGTGCCCCGAGGCTGTGCGCTCCAAATCAGGGTTGGGGCGCGGGAAGACGTGGCTTCCGGGACGGAGTGCGGTGCGGCCTCATTCCTGGCCTGCCGCATCCCTTGTGCGGCCCATGCTCCCTCGGTGCCAAGTGCACATGCCAGCGAGGAGGCAGACGTGTGTCGGAGCTCTGCACACGCCAAGCGCACGGAGATACTGGACATGAGAAAGCGTGAAAGAAGGCGTGCCCTTGACCCCACGCCCTCCCTTATCCTCCCTCCCCTCCCAGAGCACGGGGCCCGCCTGTCAGCTGGGTGGGTTGTTCGACTGGAGCAGAACTGGCAGCGGTCTCCCTGTCCCTGCTGCTCCTCCCGTGTTTCTGCCCCATGTTGAGAAGGCGATGGGACAGCCCATTCAGGGAGCAGTGGCTCTCCTACGTACCCCTCTGTCCGAGACCACACTGTCTTGGGACGTCTTGTCCTTGTGTGTCAGCACGGGACGGTCGGGCTCTATGTTCTCTGCAGTAAGAGCATCTGCCCTTGGCTTTGCCCGCAGCCCAGCCCAGGCCGAGGACATGACTGTGCTGTACTGCGTGGCCCCTCCAGACGGCCTTCTACGTGCATCTGGCACAACCCACGTTCACAGCAGCTCTCCTCACAGTGGCCGCGGGCGGAGCCGCCCGAATGTCCATCGGTGGAGGGACGGATAAGAAAACGCATACCCGTGCAGTAGGGCATTTCTCAGCTGTAGAGAGGACCGACACCTTCCACAGCCTGCATGGACCTTACCAACGGGCCACGAGAGACCACATGTTCTGTGATTCCATAGAGAGGGTGTGTCTGGGAGAAGCCAGTCCACACAGACAGGAAGGTGCGTGGTTGCGGGGCACTGGGGGGAGCCGCCTCTTATGTCGTGTTCTCAGTACCGGCACTGATGACCCCTGCATGTGTCTTGACTCTTGTCACTAAGACATTTTCACTACGTGTTCAAAAATGGCTTTGAGATAAATGCCATAGAACTCCTCTGTTCTGAAAACACAGTTCACCACGTCCCGCTTCAGGGACCTCCCCGTCACCTCGGGGGGTCCCACCTCCCCGTCTGTTCCCGATCCCTGTTCCCTGGGCTTCTGCCCCCACGTGCCACCAAGCTGTTTGTTTGGCTTTCCTTTTCCTGCTGCTGTTCAGTCAGCAAGAGGAAGAAAGAGTACGCTGATTAGGGACCTACTAATCTCAGTTCCAGCCCAGGCCACGGTCTAGTGTTTCTCTGTGGTAGTGTGGGACGATGGGAGCCTTGGCAGGCGTGGCTACGTGGGAGTGACCCCGCAGGTGCTCCCAGCACAGGGAGCTGAGTCAGTGCCCCTCCAGGCGGTCTGTCTGCCCACGCGCCCATGGCCGTCCTGCTGGCTCTTTCCTGATTTAGCTCCGTGCTCATCTGGCCTCGATGGTCACCTGAGATTCTTGGAGCGAACCCATCATGCCAGGTAATGAGGCCTTTTCAGACACTGGGGGGACTTGCTTGGGGTGTTTGGACAAATGTTTTCCTGAAGAAAACCATGTTTGGGTTATTTGTGGCTCCGACCCCGACTTCCAACCCCCTCAACCTGGCAGCCTGTCTCCGCAACCAGGTGGCGAGTACAGTCCCGCCCTTAGGGCTCCAGTGTTCACCTGCTCAGCCCAGTCTGGCGGGCTGTCTCCTCGCAGGTGAGGCGCCGCGGTGTGCAGAGGTGAAAGGTGTCCACAGAGGCTGGGAGGAGTGCGGGCTTCTCCTTTTGGCGGGGGGAGGGGGCGGGCAGGCGGCCTGCGCTTTTTGGGAGCGTCATTTGCACCATGTGGAATCGTGAGTCCGTTGTACGAGCGTTTCCTTGATCTAAGAAGTCTGGGAGTGGGAAGGGACTGGCAGTGATGGGCCCCCCATCTGTGACAGAAGCAGTTTGGATGCTACAGGTGACGGGCAGCCCCCACGTAGCAGAGGCTGGACCCATGGGGCCTTCCAGCTGGCCGTGCATGAGCAGGCCCGGAGGCCATGGGCAACAGTGCTTTCCCCTTCCAGACTCCACCATTCACCAGTGCCTTTTCAGATAGAAACTTTTACAACAGTTTTTAAAAAGCGTGTGTAATCTTACAACTATTTCTTATTTACCTTTCCAGCCATAGCACTTCTTAAGCTCCCTGATATGTAGGACATTGCATTAAATGTTTGGCTTCACTTGGAGATGAGAAATTCCAGTGTGAAGTTGCCCTGTAAACAGCAGCATCCTGGGCCCTCTCGCGGCTACTGTCCCTGTGGGCTCTGGGCTCTGCCGACGCCAGTGTTGCTACCTGGGGCTGTGTGGGCTTGGCGTGGCCAGCGTGCTTGTGTGCGCATGCGTGTGCGTGTGGGGCAGCACCTGGCGGACAGAGCGCTCCTCTCCACTGCTGCAGAGGCTGTGTTTTTGTGAAGGCACAATTTGCTGTGAATTCTGGGAGCCTCATGGAGTCTGGGCCCGTGTCCTCAAGGGATCGTTTCTGAAGGACACGTCCCGTTGGGGGATGTATAGCAGGATGTCTGCTCTTCAGCAGCTGGTTTGGGGGTGAAAGCCACTGTAGAAAATCACTGAATTACATCATCGAGTGTGACCCACCCAACCCCAGCCACCTCAGCGGTAAAACCTGTGAGAAGCACCCTCTTGTGGCCCAAGCACCCCAGTGGCCCGGGGCTCCGTGGCCAGTACCCGGCTGCCCTGCAGAGTGAAGGTCTGCCGACGGCCACTGGGTGGAGCTCCACAAACACGCCTGCTCTCCAACCCGGAAGGTAGCTGTGAGTCCCGTGTCGCCCGCTGGCACTCAGGACCCGGCCGGAGCGTGCCGTGAGCGTGCCGTGCTCCAGGCTCTCAGCACCTCGGGCTTCGGCGTCTTAGTCACAGGTTCACATGATGCTGACGGCGGACGGGCCGAGAGCGCCTCTTGTTAAGTGGTTTTAAACACCAGGAGAGAGGTTGGGAACACAACAGGCATTCAACAAACGCTTTGTACTCAGGACTCCTGCGTTACACACGTGCACGATCCACAGAATAAGGCAAATCATAAAAAGTCTTTAAACTGCATATTCTTTATTAATATAAAATGGGTATCTTCAAATTCTTTCATTCTTAGATGACTCGCTCACTGTGTACACAGCATGTTGACCTCTTGTGGAGGAGCGGATTCCCCCCCCCCCCCAGCTGCTGGAGCTTCCAGGACACGCCGCTCGGTCCTCAGCCCTAGGGACGCGGTCAGCAGGTTGTAAGTCTTTATTCTCACGGAAGAGTAAGGTTTGCGCGAGTTGTAAGGCTCTCTCCGCTGGCCCTCGTAGCAGACCTGTACGGTGGCGTTCGCAGCGCCCTCTGCCACCGTCGGAGGACGGCTCCTCTGACACGTGGCTGCAGCAGCCACGGAACGGCTGCCGGTCAGATTACTGTGACTGTAACCGAGGAGCCACAGGGAAACAACTAGAGACGTCGGCATCTGTGTCGCCAGGCGGAATACTGATTTTGTGGTAGTAAGTTCTGTGCTGTTTTCTGATCTACATCCTAGCCCCCTGGAAATACACATTTTAAGAATTCTGAAATTGGATAACATCTATCAAAGAATTTAAATTTTCAAATGTGTGGGTTTTTCTTTAGCGGGTTTTTCTGCCTCGTTTATGTAGAACTTTAGGCCAATGGGCGCGTCCCCTGGAGCAGATTTAACAGATGAGAAATGAAAAAGCCCCCAAATTTTCTAACTGATTTTAAATTCAAGAACTGGACTCGTAATTTAGTTTCTTAATAATTTATTCCAGGTTTATCCTTTATCAGGTGCTTTCTATAAAGGAATGGATGTTTGACTTATGGACATGTTTGCCACAATTAGCAGTACATTGGCTTCCTGTGATAAATTCTATAACCTTCATGAAGTAAACCTAAGATTAAACTCACCTTTTAGAATCTTAAACGAGCATGGCAAGATAGGTGAGTGTTTGTAAATTAACAAAAATAAAACTAATTTTAAAAATGTAAATCATTAAGAAGTTTTGATAACAAAATTAACGACCTTGGAACATAAACTTTCACGGGGGAAATACCAATTGGTCAATTAAAAAAAAAAAATATATATATATATATATGATTGAGTTCACAGTCTACTTTAGCTTTTTCCAAATAGTTCCTCATTCTTCTCTCAGCTCAAAATTCTTTCCCTGATTTTGGCAACTTGGCAGAAGCGCTGGAAGGTCCCATACCTGGAAGAGAAGTGCCAGGTCACACCAGGTTCATCCGAGATGAGTTTAGTACAAGAATGTGGATGAACAAACGTGAAATGGGGAGTAGGTTCTGCAGCATGTGGGGTTGGTGGCAGAGGTGTCCCCAGCAGTGAGAAGAGCATGGAGGTGAAGACACGTTGTCTGTGAGGCCCAGGGACGCTGCGAAAGCGGTGGCGGCAGTCTCCGTTAGAGGTAAGGGTCTGCCTGAGAGACCCAGCCTGCCTCAGGCCTGCGCTCCACCAGGAAGAGCTGCCAGGCTCCGACATGCCTCGGGGGCCCTCTGTCACTAGCACATGTGGGAGCTGGGATGGGGGAAGGACCTGTGGCAGGACCCTCTCAGGCCCCCAGGAGGTCACCAGAAACAAGCCAGTTTGCAACCAGAGCCACTGAGAAATTGGAAACAAATTAGTGATTTTAGGTCCCTCTCCTGTTTAGGGGTCCCCGGCTGGGGTGAGGGACTCAAGGGCTGTGGGCAGAGACCCACGTGCCCCTCAGCTCTGTGCTCTTGCGATTTCCCTCTCTCCTAGGAGCTCTTTCTCCTCGAGCAAAGAGCAGAACAGATGAGCAAGGAAAAGGGTCTTTTTCTTTGAACTAGCACTGCCACTGCAAACCAGCCCACCCACTGGATCCCATTTCTGCTAGTAATGCTGCTGGCTTCCTGACCCACGAGCCTGGCTGTGCATGGTAGACCTTGGCCTGATGCTGGCCCCAGGCCTGCCCACCCGCCGTGACAGAACTGGGGGTCGAGCAATAGCAGGCATGCTGGAGGTGAGAGGTTCTGTGGCTGCAGTGCTGGGGACCGTGTAGTCACACTGGTCACTCAGCCGACGCCAGGGTTTCCCAGGGGAGCCGTGGCCTCGGGACTACACATCGTGCAGCCCGCAGCTTGAGGAGGGTGGAGGGGGTCAGGCCTGAGGCTTTTGGGATTTGTAAAGAAACCCCGGTGCATCTGAAGACCTGGAGTGGCGGGGGGCGCGTCTTTCAGTAGAAATAGCACGTTCCTGACAGAAGCAACCTGGAGCACTCTCATTCTGCCCCGGATCTACTGGCAAGGAAGTAGATGGGTCCTACAGAACCGGTCCAGAGTTTCACAGCTACCAGGGGCGAGCAGGACCAGGGCCCTGGCATCCAGTGTACTTTCATGATTCTGCACAGGCAGACTTAACTCAGTCACATCCTCCTAGAGGGGATACACTCTGCAGATAGAAAAACAATGGCAACTAAGTCATGGG
Organism: Ursus maritimus; assembly: GCF_017311325.1. Classification (NCBI taxonomy): domain Eukaryota; kingdom Metazoa; phylum Chordata; class Mammalia; order Carnivora; family Ursidae; genus Ursus; species Ursus maritimus. The sequence continues at coordinate 797,854 of NW_024424452.1, read as the reverse complement.
CTACATTTCCCAAAAGACCAGGACCAAACAGAGCAATTTCCCCGCATGGAATGTGGCAAAAAAAAAGTCGAGCCACACTCTTATCCTTGGACCAGATGTGTCAGAACTCAGAAGTTTTCAGGTTGTCACAAGTTAGTAGGTTAATATCTCTGCTTAGGAGACTAATATCCAAAATACATAAAGAACTCCTACAACTCAGTAGCAAAATAAAATCTGATTACAAAATGGGGAGAAGGTCAGAATAGACATTTCTCCAGCGAACACATACAGACGGCCAGCATGTACGTGAAAGGCGCTCTGCGTCCCTCGCCACCAGGGAGATGCACATCAGAGCCACAGAGGGAGACCCCCTCACGCCTGTTAGGATGGCATCATCACGAAGACGAGATAAGAGCTGGAGGATGTGGACAAAGGGAACCCTCGTGCACCGCTGGTGAGAATGCAGACTGGTGTGGCCACTCACACGATACAGAAGTTCCTCAAAAGTTAAAGAAATAGAATCACCCCATGATCTAGTCATCACACTCGTGGGTATTTAGCCAAAGGGGACAAAACCAGTAACTGAAAAGATGTCTGCACCCCCGCGTTCACTGCGGCATTGTTCACCATGGCCAAGACACGGAAGCAGCTGCGTGTCCCTCGACGGACGAGTGGACACTGAAGATGGGGGGGTGGTGTCACAACACATTCCATGGAGTATCAGCCATAAAAAGAAAAATCTGGCCATTTGCGACAACACAGATGGACCTGGAGGCACTGTGCTGAGTGAAATAAGACAGAGACAAATACTGTATGATCTCACTTATATGGGGGATTTAAAAAAAACCAACCAGGGTCATGGAAACAACAGATTGGTGGTTGCCGGGGCGGGGGTGGGGGTGGCGGGAGAAATGGGTGAAGGGAATCGAGAGAAAAATAAATAAATAAATAAATACTGTGCATTACTGAGCAACGACCAAAAACAAAGCAGGTGTTTTTTTCTGGATGCACAATCCTAAAAGCAGGATGGAGTTACCAAATGACCATTCCAGCCCAAGCTACTCCCTCTATAACCATAACACTGCAAGGAAACTTCGGTTGAAACAGAAACCATATTTTAAGGAATGTGCGTGTTTATGGTTTTCCTTTTAGCAAACAACTTCTGTGGGCCTGTTTTCCGCACGTACACGCGCACACACACAGCTAACACACCGCGTGTACTGCACGCCACAGGACAGTGGGCCGGGGCAGGGCCCCATAATCACACTCTTCTTCCTCACAAAAGTGCCCTCATCCCACACTTCAGGTCACCAGATGAATTTGCTGCAAACCTGAAAAACAAATCTTCCTGCTTTTAGAGTTTTGTGGGTTTCAGAGTTGGAATTAGGGGCTGCAGGCCTGGGATGTATCGTAAGGCCGGGGTGCCTGTGAGCGGATGGTGTGGGGGGCAGGAGGCTTCTGTCCCACAGTTTTAAGGCAGATGTTTATAGTCCATGGTGTGGAAGGATCCAGGTGCCTGCTGCTTCCGGCTACGCAGGAGGGTCTTGGGCTCCCTGCGGCAGCGGCCGTGGGAGACCTGACAGGTGCGAGGTGGCGGTGGTGCCCCACGCTCCGCCCCGGACGCCAGACGAGGCTCGGTCGTGCAGGCCCGTCTCTGCCCTGGGCAGTCCCTTCCATCTTCAGCGCTAACCGCCTCTTCCTTTCTTCGGTTTATCTGTATTACTTGGTGTGGTGCACATGTTGGGGAGTTGACCTATGTGGGAAAAGGTCAGCTGATGTCACCTGTGAGGGCCGCGGGGGTACCGGGTGCATTCGGTGGGCAAGGAGAGAGCTGCCAGCTGCTTTACTCTCGATAAAGCCCAGCCGTGTGTGTGTGCTGCCTGTCCTCTCATGCCTCCTCCACGCGACCTCACGCGACCCTGCAGCCACCAACCCACCCCCACCCATCCGATGCAGGCACTCTTTTGTGTTGCTTCCTTCATTTTCATACTGTTGTGACTTTTCTATCAGATCTCTCTTTTTATAAACAAAAACAAAGTGAGAGAGGGAATCAAGGATTTTAACGAGACGAAGTATAAATACTGGCTTCTGACTGTCGTCACTTTGTTCCGGGGACCCAGTATGAAGAAGGCTGAGGGCGTGGACCTGGGGGATCGAGCAGAGTACACGTCTCCGGCAGAAGCAGTTGGGCTGACGCAGCTTTTCTTCACACCAGGCCCCTGCTGCTTTGATCAACGTGGCCTTGGCGTAAGAGTGGCCTTTCTGGAACAACGGAAAACTTGGCGAGAACACCCCTTGTGCTGTCCTTTGTTCTTGCCTCAGTGACCTCCTGGGGAAGACAGTGACTAAGTGCCGTGCGTCCAGTTGAAGTGTCAGTCGCCTGTCTCCCGGGTGGGGGAGTGGACCGTGCCTCTGGGGTGTGCACCCTCGGCCACCTGTCAGGTGACGCCGTGGTGAGCATTGATGGCGGCCCCGGGACCGGCCCTCTATGCCATCACCTGCTGGACCCCCACTTGGTCTGGGGAGCAGCTCTGGTGCCCACAGTGCATTTTCTTGATCAGCCTCCGGAGTTTGCTGGGGAAGTTCCTATTGATGTAGCGGTAAAGAAGCGGCATCACGGAGCTGCTGGCGAAGGCCAGGAATCTCGACAGGTCCTTAGCGAAGAGCAGAATCCCCAGGTGGTGCCCGTCCATGGGCTTCCCCCGCAGGGCGAGCAACGTGTGCCCCAGGAGGGTCAGGTAGTGAGGTGTCCAGAGCCCAAACTGCGTGCACACGGTGGCCACCAGGAGCCTGTGCACCGAGGGGTCCAGCCTCCCCGCGTCCTGGTCCAGGGGCGTGTCTTCCTTCCGGATCCTCGAGATGAGTGCGAGTGCATAGAGCACGGCCAGGGTGGGGACCAGATACCCGATGAACACCATGATGGCGTCAGCAGCCTCCGTGTCCTGCATCTTGGAACACTCGACGATCCTGGCCGCCACGTGGCTGCAGATGTAGAAGAGCAGGGAGGAGAAGCTGGTGAGCAGGGCCCCGCCCCAGACGAAGCCGCACACGTGCCTGGTGTTGTAGACGCTGGACATGTAGGTGCGCGGCAGAGCCCGCTCGATGTAGTAGTCGAGGCTGAGCAGCGCCGTGGAGTACATGGTCACCAGGGAGGAGACGTTGAACAGCACCAGCAGCGTGATGTGGGCCTCGCTGCTGAAGCCCCACAGGGCCCACCCGGAGGCGGTGGGGCCCAGCAGGTGCATGGGCGCCAGGGCGCTGAGCACCAGGCCTGCCACGGCCATGTTCACGAAGTACACGTCGGGCATGGTCATGCTGCTCTGGTCGTACAGGTTGACCAGGACAAGCAGGGCGTTGTAACCCAGGCCGACGGGGACGCCAACGACCAGGTAGAGCAGCGAGAAGACGGACAGGACCAGGTGGAAGTGCTGGCAGAGGAGCTGGTCCTCCGCGCTGCCCGTGCCGTTGAGCGGGCTGCAGCTCCACATGGCGGCGGCGGCGGGCTGTGTGGGAGAAAGCAGCGGAAGGTTAGAGCCCTGGGCCTGCGAACCCCTCACAGGTGCAGAGGTGGCGCAGGAAGATAGCCTCGCTCCTTACACTGGCACAGGAACAGCCAGCGACCAAAATTCTGTCCCCAGCATGTGTTTTCTGTGAGAGCCAAGGTGCCGTCCCATGGCTGTCCTACGTCCCGAGCTGAGCCAGCAAGGTCACGATGCTGCAGTCATCTTACCGGCTATGGTGGGTCTCCCTAAGCCTGTTTCTGAGAGAAATCTGAGCAGTGGATGCTTTCCTGGGGAAGATGCTGGGGGGCAAGTCGCTCCCAGCGTGCTCTGTGGCTCCTCCTGGGTCCCGGCTTCTCTCTGCCAGGAGGGGACACGCTGCAAGACCTCCCCCACCCCCACTGTGCCCTGACCCCCTCCCCCTGGGCTGCGTGGCTTTGAACCCACATAACCCCCTCCCGTTCAGCCTCTTTACTGAAAAAGGGTTAGAAAGACAGGTGCCTGTGGGGCCACTGGCCCATCAGCCAGGGCGGCAGACCCTGCACCTCGCTTGGGGCTGTCATGCATACGACAGGGGCCTTCCTGTGACAGGGTGACCCTCCACAGCTACCTGGGTGAGAACAGCAGCCTCTCTGCTGAGCAGGCAAGCCGCAGCCTTGCCTGGACCCTTCTCGGCATGCATGGAAACTGTGTACCTGCCTTCCACACCTGTGTCTGCGATCTGGTGGCCAGAGACCCGCCCTGTCTCTCATGCCACCCGGGCTGCAGCGGCAGGCTGCACCTCCTCCAGCCCCGTGAGCGGGCACGGGTGCACACGTGGGAGCAGATGTGTGGGCAGGTGGCGTGTGCAACTGAGGTATGCCGTGAACAGAGCTGGGATAGCATGGGGCGCTAAGCCAGGCGGTGGGAGGCTGGAAGTGGGGGTGGCTGCCACGGGCCGAGACGCTCGTGCCTTCACTTCCACAGGGCCGTCACGGGGTCCCAGTGAGGCCATGTCTGCGAGAACTGTCGTGGAGCCTGGGGTTCCCTGAGGGGACGTGCTCCCAGCGGAGAGAGATGGACAGGGGTGGGCCATCGTGTGGGAGGCCTGGGTACACAGCTGGCCGTGAGGACCCACAATGTGAGGAAAGAACACTCTTCACAAATGTCAGTTCTTTGGAGAAAAACCTGACTTTCAAAATGTAGTTTGGTCCAACCTGATCTCCTGCTCTCAGAATAAGAAATCCTCTTGGGCAGACACATACAAAGCAAATGTTTGTTTCCCCAGCTTAGGGACGGGGATCAGCCAGTTCTCCTGCCCATGACGGGGCTTGGGGGCCAGGCCCTGCCCACATGTGCTGCTGCGCTGCAGGCCGGAGCCTGGCGTGGGGACGAGGGGTGAGTCGGAGACCACGGACCTTTACCCACTGGTCTGCCTCGCCCTGCCCCACCCGGGCCAGCAGGGCGACAAGGGCTTGACAGTGAAGGAAACGCAGGGAGGCCGGGGGTCCCCACAACAGAAGTGTGCCTGCATCGGAGTCCCTCAGCATCGGACTGCGTCAGGAACATCGAGGCAGTGGGGGTGTTTTGCAATCCTCACGAATGCCGCCCAGCAGCCTGAGATGATGTGTCACACGGGAGCGATGCTCAGGGTCAGGCTGGGCGCCGGGCGGGCCGGGCTCTGCCCACACGTGCTGGTCACCGCACTTTCAGAAGCGTTTACTGTAATCCACAGCATGGGCGAGGTCCTCAAATCCAGACAGTGCTCCCCAGCCTCTGGCCCTGGTGGGCGCTCTGCACCCCGGGGGCTGGATTCCGGGGGCGAAGGTGAGAGCCCCAGGCAGGTGGGCTCCCAGAACACCCGTGGGTCCTACAGCCGTGGCACTTTTATTGTCATCTGTTACATGGTTTCTGCTCTCCTTCTCCTTCCTGAACGCCTCCAGATCTGGCTGTGCACATTTAACCGTGGCCTCCCTCTGACCTGAGCCTCCTCCATGCTGACCCGTGGCTCCGACAGTCACCAGTGGCGGGGGGGGGGGGGACAGTGAGCAGAGGAGGCTGCGGGGAGCTTGTCCACCAGACTTCGCTGGCCTCGAGTCCCCAGGAAACTTTACATTCTTGTGGCCACTGTGGACATCTTCCATCCCAGAGCGTCCGTCCTTGCTGTGACCAGCCGTGTCCACGTCCTGCCCAAGGAGTCATAGGGTCTGCCTGAGATGTCCCACCCACTCTCGTGTCCAAGCCTCTTTTCTCATGAGAGGACAGAGACGTGCCCCAGAAAAGGAAGGGCTCGGTGCCATCATTAGGACAGGCACTGGCTCCAGTGGGGCACACGCCAGCAGCAGCGGCCGGCACCCAAGGAGCCGCACTCCTGGTCGGACAGAGCCCGTCCTCCTCAGGCCTGCCCTGTCGCCTCCCTCCCACCTCAGGTTTGCGCGGGGCCCGCAGCACTCCCTCCCGCTATCCAGCGCTTGGCCCCAGCATCGCGGCCCCAGAGCGGCCTCAGGCTGCTTACCTTTATCCCGAGCCCCACATGTCTCTGTGCCTGGACCAGAGACCCCGTCCATGAGTGACACGGCAGCACAGACGCCAGAGAGGATCCTGTGTTTCTCTGCAAACCACCCCACCCCCGCCCCGGGTGCTTATCAGCAGCAGCCGCGCCAGCTTCCTGTGCGGTGCGTGTGCGCACTCAGTGCCCGGCGTGGAAGCACAGTACTTGTTTTCCTCCAGTAAATCGCTCAGTTTCTGCCTCCCTTGGCAGGCACAGCGGCCCCTCCCTATCTCTGTTTACAGCCAGTTCCACAGAATGAGGGTTGTGCCTGGAAGGACCGGCACCGGCACCGTCGGTTCGGGCTCCTGCTCCGTCGCGCCGGTTCGGGGAGCCCCAGGTTCCTTCCCCTCTGCACCCTGGTCTGTGCTGAGCGATGGGGCAGGTGCAACAAGGCTTGCCCAGGGCCCACGTGTCCGTTCCTGACACTCGGGGTGCGGGGCACGTGCAGTGATGAGTTCCTTTTTACCCTTGAGCAAGGAAACGGAGAGGTAACTTAGGACGGAACCATAGGCCACACCGAGTCTCCGCGGAGAAGGGCTGTGGCCGCCAGCCCTGGAGCACAGGCACTGTGGGGCTCTTTGAACGGACAGCAGTGACTGAGGACGGGCTCAGGACTGGCAGGAAGGCGAGTGTCTTCCCCATGTCACTGTGGTGCACAGAGCTGGCCTGAGCGCGCCATAGCAGAGCGGCCGGCCGGTGGCTGCTGGCCCTATCCCCCCAGCCAGGGGCTCAGGGAGCCGCTGCCCTGACTGCCCAGGGCTGCCCCGTGGGGCCGCGGGGAAGGGCAGCTGGCAAGCGGCCGCACTGGGCTGAGAGTGGCTCCATTCTTGGGAAATGGTCACGTGGAGCACAGTCTGTTTAGAATTTCCTTCCTAGTTCTCGTGCTTGTGTGGCCCTGGCTCAAGCGTCGGAGAGGCCGTACGTGTGGAGAGCAGGCGGTGGCTGTCCGTGCTGGGTCTTCAGTTGAAATAGACCTGAGCTGCTGTTTGCTGGCGGTGAGCAGATACAGAATTTATCGACTTTACTTCATAAGCAAGAGTTCGCGTCTGTGTGTAGTTCTCGTGCGCGTCGAGTCTGAGGATGCCAGCTGTTGGCTTTCTGCCAGCCTGACCGTGACAGGCTTTGCCTTTTGTCCCAGCATGCTCTGGGGAAGCCATCGATGAGGAGCCACTTCATTTTATAAACACGGGCGTGTGGTATTTGCCAAAGCAGGAGCGTTCATTTCCGTCTGTTGGAGGATGGGGCTGAGAGGCAGGGGACGGAAGGGAACACTTGGGGGAGGAGGCAGGGGGCCAGGTGCGGGGGTGATGCCACCATTGCTGAGGGCATTGGACGGCCAAGTGCCCGCCTCAAGACGGGCTCGCCCACGCCCTGCGCAAACCGAACGTGGGTCCCTGTGAGTACTGCTGGTGGAGCCCACTGAGGCCAGGGCTGTGGGTACGTGGCACAGGTGGGCGGGAAGCAGGGGCAGGTGCTCAGGAGGCCAGGGGACAGCGACTGCACCCCCAGAACTGCCACGTGGCAGTGGGTGTGGTGAGTGAGCAAACGGTGGTCCTGTCTAAACCCTAGTCCCAGGCACTTGGTGAAGCACGCGTGGGTCTCGCAGCTGCTGGCTCTCGTCACAGCTGGCGTTCCAAAGGACATGGTGGGGGGGGCGTCCTGTCCAGGCCAGGGCCGCTGCCTGTCATTCTGCACCTGGGAGCCAGGCGGATGCCCCTGAGCCCCCAAGCCTGCCCTCATGGCCACAGAGGGCCTCTGGTGGGGGCTGGCCCTGGCCTGCCTTTCTCTGGTTCCCATTTCCTTGTGGTGACTCCACTTCCCTTTTGCAGACTCTGGTTTTGCAAGTCCAGGAACCTGGGAACAGAGATTTCCCCTCAGGCCGTCTGGGGAGGAGGAGGACCTGGAACAATGGTTTGGCTCCCGCCCTCCTGCCCAGACCTCAGACCACCTTTCCAGCTCCTGAGAAAGAGGAACTTGGAGCCCAGCCCTGGGGGGGAGGGGGTGCTGTTTCAGGAAGGCCGTCTGCAGAGCCGCACTGGGCTCAGTGCACTCAGCGGTGCCCGGTGCTCCCCACTCCACCCATTCTCATTTGGAAGTCTGCCACATTCTTCCCAGACGGCAGGATGGATATTCTAGCTTCCAGGGCCCTGTCACCTGCTGTGTCCCCTCAGCGGACGGGGTCAGTGTCAGTGAGGACCCCGGTGGACTTCTCGTCCAGACTGGCCTTACAAACAGGCTGGGCCTGTCTCCACACCTCCTCCCTAGGACCCCCGGGCCCCTCCTTGCCAGAGCTCCCTGTTGCCTCCCTGGCTCCTGGCTCTGCCTCCTCTTCCACGACCCTAGAGTATTTTCTAGAAGGGTGTGTTGGCAGAGCTGCCTGGCCTGCTCTGTCCTTCCTGCCCCCACTTCCTCCCACCTAAGCGGCTCCTCTGCCCTCCTCTACTGGGCCTGCCTCCAGCCTCTCAGTGCCAGAATTACTACTTCCACCTCTCCCACCCCCAAACCTCCCCCAAGGTCCACATGAGTCCCGTGGCAGCACCCACAGCAATGGCTGTGCCCACAGCCCTGCAGCAGACAAGGCACCGGGAATGGTCCCAGTCTCCTGCCCTCCCGCCTCACCTACAGGACTGTACTCGGGGCCCCCATGGATTCCCACTCCTGCCAGCCCAGTGGGTCACCTCAGCTTGGTGCTGGTTCTGTCCCTGAATCTCTCCCTTCCCGGTTGGGGTCCCAGCCTCCTCCTGAAGAGGTCCCTCACCACTGTGAACGTCTTCCAGACCAGAGTACTCTCCTCTCTGTCCCAGATCTCCATGAGGAGAAGTGACCCACTCACCCTGGAGACCCCTGCCGAGACGGGTCCGTGGTGGCTTCTGTGCGCATGCAGTGTGTTCTCCGGGGAGCCACGACTGCCAGTCAGCTTAGGTGCACGGAGCAAGGGTGCCCCTGGCATGCGCAGGTGTCCTGCTGTCCAAGTCCGTGGGAATGGCAGCAGCAGGCCTGCTGGGCCCCCATCCTCTGTGCCGCGGGGTGTGGGCCTGAGGCGGGATGTGGCCCTGGGCCTCTGTGGTGACAGAGTGGCGGCCCAGCCCCAGGCCGGTGGGAGGGGCTGTAGGAGGGCCGTGCACAGTCAGGCTGGCCTGTTCTCGCGGGCACCGGGCATCTTGGCTGGGCAGGAAAAGGGAGGCACCTCTCCAGGCCAGGGACCTCACACCTGCTTGGGGTTGTTCAAGACGGAGCCCACTGTAATTTTCTTCTTTTTCCATAAAGGTAACGCACGTATCCTCCCTCTCTGAGGGTTTTGCATGTGTTTGTTTTGTTTTCTAATTACACTCAGGAAGAAAGCCTCCATATCATGAGGGCAGGGCTGGTCTTTCAAGTGCTGGCTCCCCTTCCCGGTCCTGTTCCCATGGGATGGAGAGGCCGGTACAGCGTGGGGGCAGCACAGTTCCAGGCCTGTGGGCCGGCGGGCGCCCGAGAGAGAGGAGAGCAGATGAGTGGCCAGCCTGGTGGAAGCAGGGAGTAGCTGGCCCACAGGAGGGTGCCAGGCCCCAGGCCAGGGCAGAGTGCATGGCGGGGCTGGCCTGAGAAATGGCAGCCCCAAGATCCCCGCCCCGGGGCAAGCCCTCAGCCGACTCAGATCCTCACTGTGTATGCGTCCGCACCCGCTTGGCGCCCCTTTCCTCGAGCTTGGCTGCGTGCACATCCCAGAGACGGCAGCCTCCAGGCAGGCCAGACATGTCCCTCCCGAAAAGCCTGAAAGGTCCCAAAAGCTGAGTTGACATCTCATGCATGAGGCTGGCTATGTTGTGGGAAGCCTTTAGAGGGGACAAAGCTGTGGTCATTTATTCTCCAGTGTGTAGGGGTCACCTCTGGGGCCCCAGCAGCCCTACCCTTCAGAGGAGAGCGAGGCTGAGGTTCGCAAGGACAGAGTCTCATGGTCAAAGCCAGCATCCACTTGTGGACTTGGTGCCCCAGCACTGCCATCCAGGCCTGTGCTGCCTCATGGGGTGCCCTGAGGCCAGCCTGTCAGAAGGGCACATGGTACAGTAGCTGCATCCCACAGGGCAGGGAAGACCCAGTGAACACTGGCTGAGATGGAGCGAGAGGCGGGTGGACATGCAGGACAAGTCTGAGTGTCTGCTGGGAGGCTCCTAGGGCATGGAGCCCTTTCGAGTTCTGCGCCCCCTCCCAGTTTCTAGGGACTTAGCGGTTTCCAGGCCTTCTCTCTCCCTTTGTCCCCAGCTGAGGCCCGTGTGTCCTCAGCTGATTGACAGTCATTACAAATGCTCTGATGCGTAAAAGAAAAGCCATTGTCTTCAAAGATCCCCTCTGGGCTTCAATGATTACATTTCGAGAAGGTGCTTTCCTAGACTTGGCAATTTCCAACCCCAGGAGATCTCTTGGCCGCCTCCTGGTCGTGCTGTGCTACCTCGAGCTGGGTCGCTGGGTCGCTGGGTCGCTGGGTCGCTGGGTCGCTGGGTCGGGAGGCTCTTGGGCAGGGTTATGGGCTCAGCACATGAGCGTGGAAGGGCTGTGTGCCGCAGGCTGGAGGCATGGAGCAACTGAGAGAAGGGAACCCACGGCTGTCTGACCCGCAGACCTGTGGGCCTGATGGAGGAGGACGGCTGGTGGCGTAAAAGAAAAGCCATTGTCTTCAAAGATCCCCTCTGGGCTTCAATGATTACATTTCGAGAAGGTGCTTTCCTAGACTTGGCAATTTCCAACCCCAGGAGATCTCTTGGCCGCCTCCTGGTCGTGCTGTGCTACCTCGAGCTGGGTCGCTGGGTCGCTGGGTCGCTGGGTCGCTGGGTCGCTGGGTCGCTGGGTCGGGAGGCTCTTGGGCAGGGTTATGGGCTCAGCACATGAGCGTGGAAGGGCTGTGTGCCGCAGGCTGGAGGCATGGAGCAGCTGAGAGAAGGGAACCCACGGCTGTCTGACCCGCAGACCTGTGGGCCTGATGGAGGAGGACGGCTGGTGGCCGCAGGTCTGGCATGAACACTCCTCTGGGCAGCTTTCCTTGCTGGCCTGGAAAACCGAGGAAGCACCCTCTGCTCTGGGCCCTGCACTAGTACTTTACGGATCTCCGGTTTCTTCCTTACTGTAACGGCAAGCACCCGAGACACCAGCACTGTGGCAGTCACGCAGACAGCCTTGAGGCCCGCCTGCAAGAGCAGGCGCAGGCCTGGTCACCGGTGGCAGACCACTGAATCAGCACACCGGCAGAAAGGGCCCTGCAGGCCACGGGTTTAGAGCGGAGGCCTGTGGGTGGGAGGTCAGGCCAAAGGGAAGATGAGCTGACTGGAAAGCTGGGAACAGAGACAGGCCACGCCTCTGCTCAGCGGCCTGAGGAACCCTGAAAACCAGGAGGGGCCGGGTATCCCAAGCGGCAGGGGTGGTGCCTGCATTACGAGCTGCCAGGCCTGGGAGATGGAGGGAGATGGACAGGGATGGACGGGGACAGGTGCATAGCGCGGCCTGGGTGCATCCTGGGGCACCAGTCCTCAGCGGCTTTCCTGCTTGGAGGAAGCGGCTCTGAGTCCAGGCACTGCCTTGAACCCTAGCCTACCTCGTTCTACCCTACATGGGGATCTCTGAAATAGGACCTCCACAGTGAAGGGGGCTCTTACACGAACACTCCCTTGCAGAGGGAGCGGAGCCAGCAACCTGTGAACTGTGTACCACGATGGCAGGAAAGGTGCATGTGTCCCCAGTTTTGTGGAGTGTCCGCCTAGTTGCGAATTCCGCCTCCGGAGCCAGCTGCCTACACTGGTGCCAAGGCTCACTGCTTACCCACTGGAGGGCGCTACCTCAGTTTCCCCAGCTTAGGAGACTCTCCTGTGAGCACACAGGGTGAGCCTCAGCCAGTCCCTGGTGGGTGGACAAGGAGGGTGCAGGCTGTATCCTCCTTCCCCAGACACAGGGAACGCACAGAAAGCTGGTGTGTGAGCTTTTGCTCAGAATCTGCCACCTGACACACGGGAAGAGGAGATGGACAGGAAGGGAGGTATGGGGACAGGAGCCCCAGTTATAAGCCTAGTGCATGCTGTCAGGGGCGGGGAGGGTGGGGAGAGGAGCAAGCTCCAGACCCCCGCCGCGAGCATGCTGTCCTCATCAGAGGCTTCGCAGAGCTTAAAGGCTTTGTGGTCCGGGTCAGGGCTTTGGTAACAACACAAACAGCGCATTTCCTGGTGTTGCACTCACATTACACTGGGGCATGAATGTGTGCTTCCCTCGCCTGTGTTCCCAGCACGCAGAGGAAGGGGGCTGGGGGAGAGAGCAGCCTGGTCCGGTTCTTTTCCCCTGCTAACTCGGGAGGATTCAGGGAGTCCTCTCCACAGCGACACTCCCTCCTCTTCACTGCTGGCAAGGCCCACACTCCAGTTAGGCTGCCTGTTAGAAGCATTTTGAGGCAGGACATTGGTGGCTTTCTTTCTGTGCCTTTTCAAAAAAGAGCCCAAAATGGTATAAACCAGCCCATTAAAAGTGCATGTCTGTAAGCAATGAGAATGAACTTCGCTAAAATCCAGGGCTAAAGTAAATAGCGATCTCTGTGCAAACAGGATGCCAGGAGTGGGTTAGAGCAGCAGCCTTGCGGCGGGGGGGCGGGGGGTGACTGTGGGCTGTGCGGACGCAGGAGCAGACTGCTGCTGGGCTGGGCAGGGGTCACGCCTCCTGGGAGTCCTGCGTGGGCGTGGGCGTGGGCATGCACAGAGCCCACATACACGGAAGACCAGCAAAGAGAATCGGCCTGTTCCAAGGTAGCGGAGCTGGTTTCACTAAAACCTTACCCTTATTTCCTTGCTCTGTTAATCAGGAAATCCTGTCCTCTGGTGTTGGGGGCCCGTGGTGCTGGGCCTCCTGCCTGCCGCCCCCCCCCCCCGCCCACACTGGGGCAGGGTAGGGGTGCACACACTGATCCCTTGCCTAGACTGCCTTTCCTCGATTCCCCCATTCACTTGACAAGTACTAACTCACCCCTGAAGTTTTATTTTGTCATCAGCAGCGTCCTGAGGAGCCCTCCCTGACCGCTCTCCCCACCCCCTCCAGCCAGTCCTGCTGCAGCCCTGTCTTTGCCACCTGCTGAGAGCTTTCTGAATGGGGGGGGGGGGGCTCTTGATTCCTGCGCGAAGCCTGGCTGGCTGGCTGGCTGGCTGGTGAGAAGGATCATTAGATCATGTCAGAAGCGAGCGATAGACCCTGCGCAGTAGAAGGGGTAGCAGAGAGAGTGGGAGTGCCTCTTGTCGCAGGGAGATCTGGGTGTGGGCACAGGGCTGTGGGGCCCAGGCCGTGTACCCTGAGTGGGCAGACAGCTCAGCCTGGCTGACGGTCTTGTGGGTTGTTTCTGTTTGACGTAGGCCCGCTGTGCACCATGAGACTCAACTTCAGATGAATGTTCTAGAACAATCAGAATGCTTTGAAAAGGACTCCTGAATGTTTATTTCCTTTTGTAATAATGGGCAGAGGCTTTAGCTACAATTAACATCCAGCTGGTAGGAGCCAGACACTCCGGAAAGGCTGGTGTTTTCATAGGTTTTTCAATGTAGAGAGCTTACGCATACTGATTCCTATCACAAATGCTGTGCCTTCCTGGGGTGTGATAAGAAAATGTTCGTTATATAGATGGGTTGTTTTGATTTTTATAGCCTTTTGCTTTTTACCGTTCTAAATTGCAGAGTAGTGAGTGAACCAGGCAACCTGGCTCAGACACATAAACAAAGAGCGGCCTCTCTCTCTGTAGAAGAAAACAGGCATGTTTGCTGGTTCAGGAAGGGCTGCGGGGGGCCGAGACCAAGCAGCCGGTCCGGGCCAGCAGGACGCCTGTGCCAGGCCACCGGCTTCCTTCCCTGGAAGGAGATGGGACACATGTTCTTCTGTCAACGGAGCACTAGTTTCTTGGGCTTTTCTGTTCCCAGACTAACTTGGTTTGAGGCTAGTGCCCCTTCCAGGCACACCAGGCCAGGGGAAGACAGAAACTCAGAGACTCACTCAGAAATTCAAGGGGTGAGAACAGATCGGGTCTCCCATTTCAGACTCTGGGCAGACTTGGCACCCCAGCCAGGCTCCCCGATCTCCCCCAACCTTTAACTTGGTGTGCTCTTGCGGGGAGGGCTCAGAGCTGCTGATCTTATCCCTTTAACTCGGTGTGCTCTTACCTGGGGGAGGGTGGCGCTCGGAGCCTCTGATCTTATCAGTGCCTGTGGTTCCTTCCCAGGGAGGAACTGCTGGTCATTTTTACTTGTCACAGTTCCTTCCTCAGTTTGCTGGGTTCTAATTAAACTGGGAAGCTCCCCGGCACACCCCCACTGTCATGGATGGGTGGAAAAGGACCCAGGGAGGGCCTGCTGGGGGACGCACAGGACACCTGGCCCATCTCACCCTGTCCTGCGATGTGAGGGGTGTTGCACATGGAGCCTCCCAGGGGACTGGACTCTTCCCCGGCACCATGATATTTTGGCATCTCAAACTAGAATGATTTGTCATGTGCGCTAATGCAGAGGCCCCAGTTCTCTGGAAGGGAACTCACCCTCCCCCCCCCTCCCTCCGCCACCCCCAAGACAGTGCCCTGGTATGTGGTTGGGTCGCTAGAAGCCTGGTGGCAGTTATGTTTTCAGGATTCCAAATGACATCCAAGGGACGCGAGATGGATGCAGCCGCCCCAGGAGCCCCCTCCCCTCCCCATCCCAGGAGGCAGCAGGGCCTTCTTCCCACCTGTAAATCACGCAGGCATATTTCCCAGCAGTGCTCTCTCCAAGTATGTCACTTTCTCATTATATAATAGGTACAACCAGTCTTCACATCCCAACCTAAAAGCCTGTATGACCCACATTAAGTGGATGTACCTGGCCTGTCATCGACCTACCATCGGCTTTGAGTTCCACGCTGACATTTGCGTTCTGCCCTAAAGCTGTGTTTTTCCATCCTTGGGGTACTTCCACACTCGCTAGAGAGGCAGGACACCCCATCGTCAAAGAGCTGTGTGTGGCCCTGGGTGACAGGCTTACTGCTCCAGCCCCAGCTTCCTCTGTGTGAGGGGCCTGGCAAGCACTGACCACATGAGAGCTTCTTATCTGGACTCCTGCTTCATTCAGGAAGATTCCAGAAGTTCTGGTTTGGAGAGCCGGGCCCCACAGCAGTTCCTTTCGGAGCCATGCCGCGGGTCCTGGACAGTGCCCGTCTGCTAAGTGTAATTTTCACTCAGCGGTGCCCCAGCTGGACTCAGTCAGGACAGTGGAGGATCTGGTCACCGTTATGCATGGTCAGAGCCACTTTCCTCATACCCTTGTATTTGCAGGGGTCAGTGAAGCCAGCTTCTGGCCTTTTGCCATTGAATGCTAACCTCTGCTACAGGCTGAAGATAGGAGCTGCTCAGCTGAAATACGGAGCTTGTTACTTGGAGATCTCAAAGGAGATCAGAGGGATAAATGGTGCTCTGGACATGAGATGTCCAAGCACGCTCAGGCTCTCCACATCTGGGCAGGGCAGACATTAGCTAGATGACCACGAGCATATGAATGCCCAGCTTAGAGACCAGAGGTATGGTGTTTATGACACTAACGTGCTGCTTGCTGTGTTTCTTGTTGCTGGCAGAGTGGGTGTTCAAAGGCTGGGGGTCACTGCCTTCCTATGAAGTTTTGCAGGAGCCTTTCCATGCACAGGGAATTTTACATTTTTATCAAGTGTCCAAGACAGTTAACAACAGACTTGCTGTCTACATTTAGATGTAGTTCCTGAACTTACTAAAAATTGTGTAATCATAAAGAGGAGGAAAGCTATAAGCATGCTGACCCAGGACGAACTCGGTCAGCCTTTCCCTCCCCGCCTCCCCGCAGGACATGTGAGGAACCAGCGGTGTTGCTAAGCCACATGCCCCTCCACAGGTTAATGACCGCAGGGCAGCGGCAGCCCGGTCAGCGCGCAGCTGGAGGCTGGCCCCAGATGCGGGACTGCATCTGGGGACAGCACCCCCAAACCTCCAGGGGACAGCGCCCCTATCCTCCCGGGGGACAGTACCCCCAAACTCCAGGGAACAGCACCCCTACCCTCCCGGGGGACAGCACCCCCAAACCTCCAGGGGACAGCGCCCCTACCCTCCCGGGGGACAGCACCCCCAATCCTCCGGGGGACAGCGCCCCCACCCCGCAAGGGGACAGCACCAGAGCGAGGCCGAGGCACCGGAGAGTCCGTGCGGGGCCGCCGCAGCCCGGGGCTCGCTCCCCGCGTGGGCCGAGACCCCGCGCGTGGCAGCCGGCCGACCTCGCGTTCGGCGCCCACTCACCGGCTCGCTGGGCCGCGGGCCGCGCAGTCGCCGCGGGCCGGGCAGCTCGGGGCTCCAAGGAGGCGGCGGCGGCGGCGGCGGCGGCGGGGCTCACGGCGCGCACGCCGCGCGGGCCTGTGTACACACGTGACCGCCGCCAGGCCCGGCCCCGCCCCCGGCCGGCCCCGCCCCGCCCCCGCCCCCGCCCCCCGGGTTCTGGCCGCACTCCGACCGCGCGGGGCGGGGCGGCGCGCGTTCGGTGACCCGAGGTCAGCCGCGTGCGGGGCGCGAACCCCGGGTGCCCTCTTGGGCTCCCTGAAACGCTGGTGCTGGTTGTGCTGAGTCAGAACAGGCTCTAATCTGCAGGGGACAGCCCCCTCCACCCCCACCCTCCGAAGGTTGTAATCTGGTCCTTAGGGGTGCACCTGCTCCTCCGCAGCTTACCGTAAGCGTGCTGGCTACTCCCCGGCCTTAAGAATTACCTTGTCCACTGAGCTGCCGCAGGAAAACCACTGGCAGACACAGCATTGTCTTCAGCCTCATTAATTTTATAGCTGTTGTTATAATTAAACGTTGGGAAAGTTTGAAGAACAAGAGGACTTACTCTGCTGTACTTCTTAGGGTGTAATAGTACTCTTAGTGGCACACTCTGGCTCAGGATCCAAGAACATTTCTTTCTGAAAATCAAAGCATGCAGGTTGCAGAACCTAACGCACATTTGCTGTGTGAGCAGGGGTTGAGCGGGACGGCAGCAGACGAGGATAGCAACCACGGCTGGTGCTGAGCGTCCCGTGCTGCCTGCGTGCTCACAGGGTAGCTTCCTGACCACTGATGAGAGAGGGAGGTCGGGGGTGAGCTGGAGGACCAGACTCCCCCTGGCCAGGGGCACTGCAGAGCCTCACTCTCTGTCCAGCTCACTTGCAGACCCCCGTGGCTCTGTTGTCATGGCCTTAACTGGCTTCTCAGCCCAACACCAGAAGTGGGTTTGCAGAAGTAGGCATCTGGCCACAGCTGGCACTCCACACAGCTCCTGTTCCAGGCCCTCAGAGCAGCCTCTTGAGGTATTTACTGCACGTTTCGTCACAGCCAAGACGTCGTCAGTGCTACATACACCATGGCTTTATGAGCCACTACAAAGAAAACAATTTGCCAATTAAATTCTGACACTGTCAATTATAAGAAGCATCCCGATTTTAGAGATGTTAAAATGAGAGAGAAAACGTGTCTTAGCCGCAATGAAATATAATAGTCTCATTTTAAGTTGCATCAAGGCTCCGAAAGCTTAAGCAACTTGCCCAAGGTCACACAGCAGATGGTGGGGTCAGGATTTGGACCCAATCTGCCCAAGTAAAGTGTTGTCTTTGTTGTCTGAGTGGCCTTAGCAGAGTTCCTGCTCCGAGTCCCCGGAATGCCAGGTCTCGTGAGGTGTGCTTACGGGGTGTTTGGTGACCAGAAGAGCGGCTCCTTGTAACTGGGATAAGCGGACATTCAGCTCCATCGAAGGCACTTAGTGCTCAGGTCACCTACACTGCCTTGTCTGCAAAGGAAGACTTCCTCTGCCAAGCAGGCAAACGGGGTCAGGAAGAATGGCAGAGAGTCTGTGGGGGGGTAAGTAGGCCCACCCTCCAGCTGAGCCAAGGTGAGCATCTTCTAGCTCGGGAATGGGAACAACGCTCCAGATGGCTACAGCTTGGTATCCTGCGGCTAGCTGCTCCCCAGCTGTTGAGGCCAGTTCCCGCAGAAGAGTCCGATGTGTGTGGGGAGAGCAGCACCATCCTGGGCAGACGTGGACTGGGGCGTAAGAGCCGTGGGAGCTGGACCTGCATCCTGGGTTTCTGACTGCATCATACCCAGATGTCACTTTGTGAAAACCACATGGAGTTGGCCTCCCCTGGATGGCTGGTGAGGGTTCCTGAGGAGTAGGAGTTGGGGGCCCCTGGCCCCCAGGGCTGTGCCTTTGTGGCTGCATTCGCTGCGGTCACAAGACTGGTGCCCTAATTGTGCACTGCACTCTGCAGTGAAAAGAGAGACTCCGGCCCAGTTTTCTGCTGAGATCACGGAGATGCCCCTCCCTGGATTATAGACACATCACAATGGCCCTTTGCTTAGCACAGTCTGGAGACTTGGCAAGTCTTCCTGGTGATTCTGGAGTGGCAGTCGATAAGAAAGGCTACATTCCACATGGAGGAGACTCTGACTGCTGGCTGGGAGCTTGAGAGTAGCCTGCTATCCAGAGTCATTCTCTTGGGGGCTGGAGGCCGGGATGTGGAGGGTTCCAGCTGTCCTAGCCTCGACAGAGTCAGGGTCATCTTCGTTTTAAAGGTGCCCCTTCTTTCAGTAATTCTGTGCTTACACTGTACATTTGATCCTAGGTGATGTGTTGATCAGGGACAAGCAATGTTCAAAGTTAATTTGTTAGGTCTTAGGAGTGGTTTAGAGTAGGGTTCTGTATCATGACTTTTGTGTGGTTCTATTAACATAGGTTAATGTTTTTCAGGGCTCCAGTAAAGTGTGTTAGACTTTGATAAGGCAGCATGGAGGCTTGGTGAGAGAGCCCCACCGTAGCCCACGGGCTAGATGGGAAGCATGTGGCTGACATCTGGATGTGGGTTCAGAGCTGGGCCGCTGATTTCTCCATTGTCATCACGGGCATACTCACCCATAAAGGCAGAGAACAACTTGGCATTTCATCGGACTCATCTGATCAAACTTTTCTGCCCCAATTTTAGGCAGGAAGAACTCACAATCCAGTTTCCATATACACAGTTAATAAAGATATGCTGTTTCTTAGAAAAAGCTGTTTTTCGTAGCTAGATATTTTTTATTTATATAATCTTGTTTGTATTATACTGTACACGTACACATGTATGTAATGTTAACCCTAAAAATAGAACAGCCAGTTACTTTATCAGAAAAGTAGTTCCTTCTTTATTCCAGAAGGGCAGAGGAATTGCAGTCAGCATGGGCCTAGCACCGTGATCCACAGGCCAGTCTGAGAACAGGAGGGGCAGTGAGGGTGCCGCCTGGGACAGGAGCCCACTGGAGGGGCCGGAACGAGGGCTTCTTTTTGGCTGGGCTGTTGCTGGGCAAAGAGAAACCTTCCTTGCTCCCACTCCTGGGCGTGGGAGCGCAGTTGCGCAGCCCTGGGCTCCTCGCCTCCTTTCCCCATGAGCGCCTTAGAGTTTGGTGCTTAAGTGTGTAGGTAGATACTAAACATAGATGTGATGTCTGGGCTTTGCCTCAGAATCATCCGAGGCTAGGCCCTTGGAAAGATGGGCCATACTGCTGAACGCGCCAGGATTCAATATCCTTTTGTGTATCTTTGGGATCTCCTGTAAAATATGCAGAAGAGGGGTCCAAACAAAGAGACCGCGCTGCTGCTGGTGACGTGGGAGTGAGGGGGGACAGGTCAGGGTCAGACCCGTCCTGGGCTCCCCTCACGAGGTTGCTTCGCAGGGCCCAGCCCCCGCACCAGCCTCGGCCCCAGGTGGGGCCTCGTGGGCATGCAGACTGCGGGCACTGAGCCCCCCAGAGGGAGTGAACGGGAAGAACTGGAATCTCGATGCTGGCAGTTTGCTTTTCCTCCTCCCAAGCCTTTCGTAGGCGTTAAAAATAATGTGCATGGAGCGCATCTTGCAAGGAGGGGGAGTGGGCGTACTGGAGGAGCTGGCGCCCCAGCGGCTTTCCACAGCCTGCTCTGTCCTGGAGCCTGCCCGTGAGGCTGCACTTGTTGTCTTTTGCCCAAGAAGCTCGGGAGTGAGGAAGCCAGAAGGGCGGCTGTTTCTCCACAAGCGCAGAAAACCCCAGCCCCCAGGTCTGGCCAAGCAGTGTGCCAGCATCCTGCCGGGCCGGGGGCTTGGGGAGAGAGCCTTGACAGTTCTGCTTGGTTCCCCCAGTGCAGCCTGTCCAGCAAGGACAGGAGGGGCCCAGGCTCCACAGCCTGGAAAAGCGTGGGCTCGGGGCTGGGGGCTGGGGCCAGGGGCTGGCTGCTGGGCATTTGGCCAGGCCTGGAGCCAAGTGAGGACTGAGCAAGGCAGCGTCCTGCCAGTGGCCTTACTCCTTCTGGCTTGAGTGTGGAGCTGTCCCCAACATACGCAGCTCCAGTGGGGCCAGTGCGTCTGAGCCCCACCCAGCATCCGCCCCCCCCAACACTGGGGGCACAGAAGTTGCTTTTTCAGTTCCGTCTCTGTTCTGGAGCTCTCGCTTTTTTTTTTTTTTTTTTTTTTTTAGTCTTTTATTTTTAAATAATTATAGATTCCCAGGAAGTTGCAAAAATAGCAGAGAGCAGTCCCTTGTACCTTTCCCCCACTTTTCCCTCATGGTCATATTCTGCATAACTCTAGAACCATATCAAAACCAGGAAACTGTTGTGGGCGCCGTGGCACAGTGCTCATGCCTACCCCCACGACCACTGAGGACAAGACGCAGCAAGGCTCCTCCACCGTTGTGCTGCCCCTCACAGTCTCTCTCTCTCTCACACACACACACACACACACACACATGCGTGCGCGCACCCCTTCCTGGCAACCGCAGATCGGCTCTGTAGTTGTGTCCGCGTGAGGATGTTACATAAATGGGACCATGCAGCGTGTGTCGTGTCGGGCTTGGCTGTGTTCACTCACCCTGACGTCCTGACAGGTCCCAGTTGTTGTGTAGCAGTAGACCGTTTCATTTCCGAGCGGTGGTAGTGGTGCGGGTGGGGGGGGGTTGTGTTCACTCACTCACCACTCTGAGCTTGTTTCTGCTGCTGTGATAGCTTGGAGCACCCAACAGTCGTGACGGGATTTTGCGTGGACATACGGATTCATTTCTCAACTGCTGGGTCATAGGGCATGTGCAGGTTCAGTTTTTGAAGAACCAGCCACACTGTTTTCCAGGGTGGCTGTAGCATTTCTGCACTCCCACCAGCGTGGGAGGGCCTCCGCTGTCTGCAGCCTCGCGGGCTCTGGGCGTCGTCCCCGCCGGTCTCCGCTGTGCCAGCAGGTGTGGAGTGGTCCCTCCTGGTGCGCTTTCTTTTGCTCTGCCCTGATGCCTCCTGATAGCACGCATCTCTCTGTGTGCTTATTTGCCATCCCTATACCTTCTTCGGTGAAATGTCTGTCTCTTTCCCATTTTCTAATTGGGTTGTTTGTTTTCTTACTGTTGAGTTGCAAGAGTTCTCTCTGTGTTCTCCATACCCATGGGGTTTGTGAATACTTTGTCCCGGTCTGTGGCTCATCTTTATGCCCTCCTGAGCAAGGTCTTTCGTGGAGAAGAGAAGCTTCTCACTTTTGGTGAAGTCGGTTTATTGACTTTTTTTTAATGGATCTGCGTTTGGTGTCATATTTAAGAAGTCTTCATTAATTCCTATGTCCCAAAGACTTTCTCTTTTGTTTTCTTCTAAAAGTTTTATGTGTGATAGGTAAGCCTATGATCCATCCGAGTTAATTTTTGTATGTTAACATGTGTGAGGGTTAGGTCACATTTTTTTGTTTTTTAAAGTAATCCCTACACCCAATGTGGGGCTCAAACTCATGACTCAGAGATCGAGTGGCACGCTTCTCTGACTGAGCCAGCCAGGCACCCCTGTTTGTTTGTCTGTTTGTTTGAATAGACTATTTTAATGCCAGTTTTAGGTTCACAGCAAAGCTGAGCAAAAGGTACAGAGATTCCCCACATGCCCGTCTCCACGCACGCACAGCCTCCCCCCATCATCTGCATCCTCTATGTGGTGCATTTGTCACAGTCGATGAACCCAGAGTCCACACTTCCCCAGTAGGGTACACTCTGGCTGGGGGTACATTCCGTGGGTTTGGACAAATGTGTGAGGACAGGTGTCCAACACTACAGTATCACACGGAGCAGTTTCACGGTTAGAGAAGCCTCTGTGGTCTGCCGAGTCGACCCTGTCCTCCACCTGCATAACCCCTGGCACCCACAGTCTTCTACGCTCTGCATAGTTCTGCCTTTTCCAGAATGTCATACAATTGGAATCACTCGGTACAAAGCCTTTTCAGACTGGCTTCCTTCACTTAGGAACACGCGTTTCCAGTTTCTGCGTGTCCCCCGTGGCTTCAGCGCTCACTTCTTCTTAGTGATGCCCAATATTCCACTGTCTGGATGGACCACGGTCTGTTTATCCATCACCTGCCGAAGAACATGCTGGGTGTTTCCAGATTTGGGCAGTTAAGAATACAGCTGCTGTAAACATCTGTGTGCAGGTTTTGGCGTAGACCTAAGTTTTCAGTTCTCTGGGGTAAATACCAAGGAGGGTGATTGCTTGGATTGTGTGGTGAGCATATGCTTTGTTTTGTAAGAAGCTGCCAAACTCTTCCAAAGCGGCCGCGCCATCTCGCACTCCCCCCAGCAACCCGCGGCTCCGCGTCCTCGCCAGCGTCCGCTGGTGGCGGTGTTGTGGATTTGGGCCGTTCTAACAGGTGCACGTGACGCATGATGTTGAGAATTTTTTCGTATGTTTATTTGCCATCTGTATATCTTCCTCGGTTCAAGATTCATTTCTTGCCTGTGGGCGTCCGGTTGCTCCAGTATCATTTGTAGAAAAGACTGTCTTTCCTCCAGTGAATTACTTTCACACCTTTGTCAGAATTCAGCGTGCTCGTGAGGCAGTTTTGGGTTCTCTGTTCCTTTCTGATCACAGGTGTGTCTCCCCCCGTCAGTAGCGCACTGTCTTGACTGCGGTAACCATATAGTAAGTCTTAAAATCAGAGTGAGTCTTCCTATTTTACTTTCCTTCTTCAGAATGACTCTAAGTTTTCTACTTCCTTGCTTTTCCATATAAATCCTAGAATGATCTTGTACATATGTGTGAAAAGTCTGGCCGGGGTTTTGCATGAAACCAGTCTCTCCTCTTGTGAAGAACTGGCTTTACCAGGTTGGGTTCCAGTTCCTGAACACCGCATGTCTCCCATTACTTAGGTCATCTTTGATTTCTTTCATCTGATTTCTTTTCGGTTTTCAGCATGCAGGTCCTGAACAAGTTTTATTGGATTTACAACTAAGTTTGGTGGTTTTTTGTGAGCAATTGTAGGTGGTGCTGTATTTTAAATTTGAGTTTCTGTACGTTTATTGCTAAGTCGTAGAAATACAAGGGACTTTAGTGTGTTGATCTTGTGTCTGCGATCTTGCTGGACTCATGAGGTCTGGGAGTTATTTTGTAGGTTCTTTGGGATTTTGTGTGCTGACCGACGCCACACCATCTACAAATACAGACTGCTGTGTTTCTTCTTTTCCAATCTGAACACCTGTGATTCCCTTGTTCTGCCTTGTGCTGACTAGGACCCCCAGGGTTCATGTGGGCTAGCAGAAGTAAGAGGGCCTTTGTGCCTTGCTCCTGGACTGGTGGGGCAGGTGGGGGTGTGGATGTTATCTATCGAGTTCCGGAAGCTTCTTGCAGTTAGCCGTTTTCTGAGGAAGAACCTCATGACTGGGATTTGAATTTTGTCAGACGCTTTTTCTGCCTGGTTTGATGCGACGGTGTGCTCTTTCTTCTATAGCCTGTTGATAGGGTGGGGTATATAGATTGATTCTTGAACACTGAATCCGCCTTGCGTCCCTGGAATAAACTCCGCTCAGTTGTGGTCTACAGTTCGCTTTATATGTTGCTGATTAGGGTCTTTCGTTTATATTTAGGAGGGATTTTGGTCTGTGGTTTTCTCTGTTTTGTGCTGTTTTTGTCTGGTTTTGCTGCCAGGCTAGTACTGGCTTCATGGGTGCACTGGGAAGTGGCCCCTCCTCGCCTGTGTTCTGCCAGAGCTTGCATGGAGCTGCTGTGTGTTCTGTCAGCGGTTAATAGAATTCCAGTGAGACACCACTTGGGCCTGGAAGTGAGGCTCTGCAGGGGACATCGGGGCCTCCCCTTCCCAAGGCTGTAGTGATAGAGACCCTGCCCTGCCAGGGAAGGGAGCAGCCAACCTGGCCCAGAGACCAGAGCCAGGAGAAGGCCTTGAGCTGTACTTGGCTTCGCTTCCTCTTGCTTGTGGCTGACAGCAGACCCTGCTCACCTGGGGCCTCACCCCTTAATCCCCCTCTGCCACACCCGGTTTCTGTCCACCAGACACCACGTCCAGGCGGGTCCTGTGCCTGGAGGCTCAGTGGGAGGGAAGTGCTGTGTTCGGGAGCTTTGTAGGCTGTGTCTGTCTGAACCCCCCCCCAGGTGGGGGTTCCAAACCCCCGCAGCATTTCCTGTGGATTTCACCAATGACTGGTCCTCCCGGAGGCGGCATGCGCGGGAAGCTGGGCACACGGATCGACCGAACATTCTAGTTAGTAATGTCTATGTCAAACATACTTACTCTTTCCTTCATGACTCAGAATGACCAACATGATCTTGGGGGGCCTAGCACCCTGCTTTTGAAGGCTAGTTCGTATTGCCTCTGAGGGAAGGTCTGCTGAGAATTTCATGCTTCTGGTGCATGGTGGGGTGGCTCTATACTCCCCTGTGCCCCCAGCCACCCAGCTTCTCTTCTGCCTCATGTAGGCCTCCATGCCTCCTCCCCAGGACTTGGGTGCTCACTGTACCCCCTTTCTCCCACATACCAAAGGCTATGCTCTCACCTTGGGTCTCAGATGCTGCATTTGCATCACTGTTTCTCTTGACCTTCATCCTTCCCCAGACATTTAAATCACAAAACGTAAAATCAACTTACTCACCAACTATCCTACCTAATTTTCACCCTCAGTATTTTAGTCTTATGTAATCTCGCCGTGGGCAGGTGTCTCAGTCACTTCAGGCTACTGTAGCAGAATACCACAGCTGGCATGGTTTGTAAGCAGACATTGATTTCCCACCGTTCTGGAGGCTGGACGTCCAAGATCAAGGTGCCGGCATGGTCGGGTTCTGGGGAAGGCCTCCTCCTGGTTCCTGGAGGGCCATCTTCTGGCTGTGTCCTCACGTGGTGGAAGGGGCGACGGAGCTCTCTGGGCCTCTGCCCTCATGACCCATGCATTTCCCCAGGACCCCACCTCCAGATACCATCACACCAGGGATGAGGTTTGAGCATATGAATTTGGAGGACACAAACATTCGGACTGTGGCTGCAGGCATTCTTGTCTAGTTTGTACCCCACAGTATAATTAGTATTCAGTGTGAAAAATTGCTTAACAAATATTTGTGAAATGAGTACTGGTCCTTGTTGATACCGGCTCTTCCTAACCAGGAGCTACTGAGCTAAGTTGCCTGGAGAGGGTGGGGTTCTAGGGTCCCTTGGGGTGGGCGCAGCTGCTGCTGCCAGGCTCACACAGCAGGCAGAGCTCTTGGTCATTCTGCCAGCTGGACCTTGTCCGCAAATGCTCTCAGGCTATACTAGGTACCATTTCTCTTGGGGCCCCCACACTGAACCCCACGGGCGCAGTGAGTGGCCCTGTGCCTGCTGCTCTCTGATGAGGCCCAGGGTCAGACAGCTGGTGGGAAGCATGGCCTGGCAGGACCTGCTTTGGGGGAGAGCCCCACCTGCCCCGTGCCCAGGCGTCTGTGTGTGCCCTAAGGGTGGTAGAATGCAACCTGCAGGGCCTGGAAGGGGCAATAGGTCGGTAGTAGGCAGGCTTGGCACATTGGGGGCCCTCACTGAGCCCCAGGCCCTTCCTCTGTGAAGTGTGGCTACAGAGTGGCTGGGAGCCTGCGACAGGTGGAGGGTGTGAGCGCGTACTCCGACGGAGCCCTGCGTCCAGTCCCTGCCTGTGGTGTGCCCTGCCAGCACCTCTGTGTGCCTGGCCAGCTCCCTCCCCTTCCCGCTCCTGGCTCCCAGGGCTCTGCTGAGTCACCGGAACCAGACGGTGGTGTGAAGAAAGCAATCAATCAGAAGGCTCTTGAGGCTGAGTAGTGACACTGGAATGCAGTAGAAAATCAGCACGTAGATCTTCTAGGACTTAGAAGTCCCAGAATGGAGTCCTTTCCAGGAAACCGGCAATCTTGGAAACTTTTTAAAAAACAATGCCGAGTCTCAGTTTCCTTATCTGTGAAGTGAGGATGCTGATGCCCACATCCCAGGGATTAAGCAAGACAGCACAGGTGAGAACACTGAGCACGGAGGCTGTCCCCACCCTGCCCTCTGCCTTCCCCTCCGTCTATCCGTCCATCCGGCGCTGGCACAGGCCTCTGCAGTCCCTGTGTGCCTGCCTCCATCCTCACTGTTGAGCAAACCTCTGTGGATCAGCCTGTGCCTAGCAGTGAAATGACCAAGAGGAAAACCACAGAAGGAATCTGTCTTGGCTCTGGGACCTTAGAGATCCTTATCGGGCTGGGAAGCTGGGACACCCACACCCAAAGCGGGAAGCCCACACCCACCACCCGGCACACGGTGGGTGAATGGAGAAACGGCTTCTAGAGCTGTCCCAGCAGCCAGAGTACAGAGTGTCCTGGGATGCCTGGCCTCTGACCTTTGCCAGAGTGGTGGTTGAGACGCCCTCTGCTCCTATCCCCAACCAGCCCTGCCACCAGAGTCTCCAACAGGCCCCTGGGTGGATTCGGAAGGTCTTAGCTGCCCGAGTGTCGTTTTTTCTCGCATCCTAAGATTCGTTTGCAGTCTTACAGGAGGGAACACATGCTTGAGAAGAGATTTAGGGGTTCACGTGGTGAGGGAAAAGCTTTGTGATGCATTTCTTCAGTGGGTCTCTGTTGAGTACTTGCGATTGGGTGGGAAATGTCCTAAGCCCTACCCTTGCGGAGCTCCTGGTTCGAGGGGACTAGATGTTAGTCGGAGGGCTGCAGCGGCTTTTCTGTCACCACTCTGAGAAGGGCTGCGGGGCCGTGGAGAGTGCTCAGGAGGTGAAGCGGAGGTTTCTCTGAAACTGAGGATGACGTGGGATCTGAAGTGAAGAGGATTAGTCATGAGGCTCCAGGCAAAGGGAAGAGCTTATGCAAAGGCCCTGGGGAGGAGACAGCAGGCCAGGTTCAAAGAACCCAAGGGTGCTGCAAGTGGTGGAGATGGAATGGGGCCAGCACGTGGGACCAAAGCCTGCCAGTCCGGTGGGGGTCCATATTGTGGGTGGACAAATGGGGAGCAACTGGGAGCGCTGCAGCAGTGGCTTTCCTGTCGGGAGCAGCCGGGAGCAGGGCCTGGAAATAGGCAGACCTCTGAGCGTGGGCTCTGTCTGTGCCACTTGGTGGCCCAGCTGTGGACCGAAAAGCTGCCCTGAGTCGCCATTCCTCTTCTGAGCAGCCTCGTTATATAAGGAACCTGGCGCAGCGCGCACCTCGACTGGGGCTGGGGCTGGGGTTGAGGTCCGAGCCCACCTGCGGCGGGAGCCGGCCCTGTCCACCGCCTGGAGCCACGCCCACACGCTGGGCCCTCCCCCGCCGGGGTCCCGCCCACCATCCGGAGCCACGCCCACACGCTGGGTCCGCACACGCCGAGCGCCCGCGCGCTTGCGTCACCGCCCGGCCGGCTGGATCCGGTTCCAGCCGAGCCGGGCCGGCCTGACATGCGCAGTACGCGGGCGCTGCGGCCGGGCGGGCCCCGGGCACACTGACGGTCCGGGACGCGGAGGTCAGTGCGCCGAGCCCGGGAGCACGGCCGAGTGGGTGTGGGGGGGCGGCATCTGCCCGACCCGAGCGCGCGGAGGGCGGGGCGTGCCCGGTTCGGCGGGTGCTTGGGGGGGGTGCGGCCCGGGAAGACCCCGGGCCCCAGTAAGGTGGTTCACCGTGAGGGCGGGGTGCCCTTCCCCCATGGCGTCGGGCGCGGGTGGGCCCACGCTGCTGCAGGGGTCACGTCGTCCTGGGAGCCCCGCCCGGCGACCTGGGGCCCCGGAGCGCCCTGCTCCCCAGCCTACGCGTTTTGCACGGTGAGGATGGGGCCCCAAGTTGTGTCCTGCAGCGGCGGGGGGGGAGGGGTTAGTCGTTGGGGGGCTCCGAGCTGTGTTCTGCACCGGGGAGAGATCGGGGAAGGGGGGAGCTCCGAACTGTGTCCTGTACCGGGGGGAGGGGTGGACGGGGGTGGTCTTCGAGTTGTGTCCTGCTCTGGAGGGGGAAGGGGGGGCATGGGGGAGACTCTGAGCTGTACCCTTAGCAGCTCCTACTTGGGGAAGCCTTCTGAGGTCCGCCGACCCTCTTGCCGCTTCAGAGAGCTGGGTTCTAGTCTCAACCCTAGGCCATGTGACCCAACACGAGTCCCCTGGCTCACCACCCCGTGTTTGTAAAACTGGGGAGTGGTCTAAACCGTGTCCCTACTCTGCACCCTGGGATTCACCTGTCCTTACCCTCTTCTCTCCTGGCATGGGTGGTGTTCTCTGCCTGGGACAGATCTTCAAGGCTTTTGTAGCCCAAGGCAGCCTTACCTTTGCAAGGCCCACCCACACGTAGCACAGCATGGTTTGGGGGAGGAAAACTAACAGGGTATAATACTGTTTTGCTTGTGAAATTATTTGGCTGTAACTCATTATTTGGGGTGTGATTTTTCGCTGTACATTCAGGAATTCTTGCAAAGTGAGAAAAACCTAACCCACGTTTCCAAATGTGATGAAATTATTTTGAAAATTATATTTAACAGTTGATGGAATTGATTTAATGATAGACTGTAAACATTCAGTGGAGCATTTGTTTTGATTTTGCTGTTTTGTCTTGGAGCCAATAACATGTTTTGGTTTTTTTCCCGTAGCTCAGATCTTTTGCGGGTCCTGAACAACCCACAGGGCCCAGAAGGCAACGGGGCCCCTGAGAGGAGGATTTAGATCAAATTGCCCTGTTCACTTTGTGCCCAAAGGCTCAGCCGTCTCCTCTTCCTCAGGGCACAAAAGCTGCTGAGGGAGAATACGGTCCAGAGACCGAAAACGTACTGAGAAGTCTTGTGCGGAACTGTAGGTTTTTCCTTGAGAGACGCAGCCAGTGCTTCCTCCCGCGGTCGTCCTCGGGGAGCTTGCCCTCCGGGCTTGCTCCCACAGCCCTGGACAGAGGTGGGAGGGAGATGTTTCTGCAGTTGTGTAGTATGCTTTCAAACATTCAGAATCTGATTTTTGTTAATGTGTGGCGAGGTCAGCACAGCCAGATTAGGAGCAAGTGTCAGCTGATTTTCCGGAAGTTGTGGAGAAGTATAGTTTGAATGTATTAAATGCTATCTCTAGACTCATTTACAACTCTTATACTTAATATTCGGCATGGCTCTGCCGGTCCTGGCCATCAGCCTGCCAGAGTGGCGTTTCCAGATTAAACACAACGTGCAGCCTTCCCATTCCTGGCCAGTCCCACGTTTCCGGAAATGAAAGGAAGGCGGATTGCGAGTTCACTAGGAAGAAGGTGGGCGTGGCTGGGGGCCTGCTGTGAACAGTCGGCAGGATTGCACATGTGACCTTTGCCTTCCAGTGGAGCACTCGTGCCTAGAAGCCATAGCTGTGACATTCCCCATGAGACTGTTGATCATGCCCAGTGCGGCTGGGCTCCACGCCTGCGCTGGCCCACTGGTAGCGAGAAAAACATTACAGAGTCCAAATTATGAGTTCCCTAAAATCGTACGAGGGCCCAGTCCCCCAGTTGGGGCAGTCGTCCTCGTGGATGACAAAGGTCATACCTAAGGGAGTCAACCCAAGGCAGCAAGGGGTGGCAGGGGAAGGGTGGCCCTCTGGGCCTGGAGGTCCAGGAAGACCCAGTAAGGTCCCTGCCTCGGCTGAGCGGTTAGCCTTTCCCTTTAGGGGGTTGGTGCCCATGCCTTCTCTGTGTGGCTGTGAAGTGCTGGGGGTCCGCCTGGCCCACCGCTGTTTCCTCAGCCTGCCTGGTGGGAGGCTTGGCAAGGAGGGCCCCTTGCAGCCTTGTTGGGGACTCTGCCTGCTCTCAGAAGGCCCTAAGACAGTGTGTTAGAGCAGGTAAACCCCCTTTGCCGTAAATGCCCAGTGAGAAGAAACACCCCTCGACTCGACAGGGAGGCAGGGGAGGCCCCATTTACCAGCTTCATTCTCTGTGGACTTGACGTTCTGATGAAGAACCTGGAGTCTTGCCTGTCCTCATGCCTCCTTTGCTATGTGGTGTGTGATCTCGTTGCCCTGAAGCCTGTGGTGTGTGATCTCGTTGCCCTGAAGACTGCCCCTGAGCTTCTCCACAGCCTGTGAACACATCAGCCCTGGTATGCTCTGCCAGTCTGTGGGGACACTCAGAGTTGACATGTGTGTGTCCTGTGAGTTGTGCCCCTGCTCCCCTGACCTCCCACCTCTGCTGCCAGAGTTGGCGTTCTCCTGGTCACCATCAGCAATTCCTTCCCCCATGGCCATTCCTGTCCCTGCTGCCGGCGTCCGCAGGCTTAGAGGCAGAGCCAGGCTCAGCCTGTTCACACGTTGTCCCTCTGTCCCCACCTAGGGCTTCTTGAGCACAGGGCTGCTCTTCACCTCTGTCCCCGGGAGCCTGGCTTGTGGTTTGCTTTGGATGGCTGCTGCAGGTGGTGCTCTGGTAGCGGCAGTACTGAGATCGCCCACATTCCACGTTGAACCGAAATGGGCGGCAGGCCCTGCGCCCTCCATTGACGGTGCTGACTTACCTGTGCCTGGGCAGGGTCGTCCCACCACATCTGCTGAGGGGCGGCTTGTTGGAGTCTCTGCCGGTCAGGACTCTGTGCAGCAGAGACAGGGCTGGCTGCTGACTGGTTTCCTCTGGCTTATAAGGTAAAAGGAGGACCGTGTCACTGATGTCTGCCAGGTGACTCTCCCCGTCGGTCACCAGTCGCTGTGGGCACCATCTGCACACCTCCTTCTCTGTCACAGGAACGTGGAGATTAGTCCACCCCCGTCTCCCCCAAAACCCTAGCCTGTCTGCTCCTCCTGTCCATCCCTGTGTCTGCCTCCACTAGAGAATGGGCCCTCCAAGGACAGGGCTGGACATGCTGACTGTGGATGGATGGACAGACCCGCTGTGAAATGGTAAATGTGTCCTAAATAAAAGAAGTGATTTGTAGTATTAGAGGACTTTGTTTCCAGAAACCTAATTTGACCTTTGTAAAGATCCCACCGCAAGGCTGGAGGTTCCCTCTCTCTGCAGGAACCCGTGGTGTCAAGTCTTGGGCGTGGGCCTGGGCAGAGGCGCTCTCCTTGGCTGGCTCGGAACCACCCTGTCTCCAAAGCACCCGATAAGCCAGTCCCAGCTTCTCAGGCTGAAAGCTCTGTGGGACCGTTAAACAGCTTTCGTGGGGCTGCTCATCTCTCACCTGGCTCCTGGGCCCCCATCTGTACACCTGTGTGTCTTCGGTGCATGTTGGTCTCTAGCAGACTTCCCCCTCACACCACAAACTCCCGTTTCTGGCCTGGGCTTAAAAGAAGCAGCAGAGAAGCTGGGCCTCCCGGCACTCACGACCCATGCTGGTCTCCCGGCTCTGGGCTGTCGGGTACACACGGCCTGCCCAGCCTGAAGCTGTGCCGTGCGGCCAGGGAGGTGGCCCTGTGGCCCTGGCCCCCACAAGCTGAGACTGGGAGTCAGGTCCCACTGGCAGGCCAGGTCCTAGGGTTTGGAGAATGTTGGTGTGGGAGACCCTCCCCAGACTTCATCCCTCGATTCCTCATCTCCTCAGAGTTGCGTTGGGATCCTGGAGTCTTTGACGTGTGTGCCTGCGTGTATGTTTCTGGGAAGAGGGTCCAGCTCTGCGGCTGGGTGGATTTAGATGGGGAGGAGCCTGGCTGTTCCACGGCTCCAGGGCATGTGGTGGCGGACCTCTAGGCTTGGGGAGCCAGGCTTAGGCTGGGGTTACGTTCCGAATCCCAGTTTTCAAATTCTGAACCTGAAATTTAAAAAAAATAACTTTTCGCTGTTTCTACTGACGTTTAGCATCACCTTCCACGTAAATGTCGGCGGCAGAGCACAGTGGCGTTGGCAGGACCTGCGGAGGGCACAGGCGCGTCCTGGCACATGACAGGTAGAGACCTCTCACCTGTGCTCGGCTGCACTGCCCGGTGCAGGGTCTGTCAGACCTGCTGCAGATGCGCTCACGAGGCGCGGTTGGTGTCAGCGCTGGTAACGGTTTCTGTCGTGGGTGTTGCGTCTTGTGTTTGGAAGCCGCCTGAGAGGGTCCGCAGGCCCCAGCACCAGCGTAGCCATCTGGATCCAGGAGCTGAGCTCTGCGAGGAGCCTCCACCGCCCGGAACAGCTGCTCTGGCCGCCGCTCTCCCTGTCCTCCAGGAGCTCACTTACATCCGGCCGTGAGCTCCTCGAGGCCAGAGCCCGCGTCTGCCTCCGCTCAGCACCAGCCCGAGACCCCGGAGGGCATCACGCCCACCACGCGCACGCAGGGCCACGCGTCTCCCCTTTGACGGCAGCTTCCCCAGTTGTCAGTGTGCACGTTTTCTGAAGTTGTTAATCCAGATACTGCAAACAATGGAACGGAGAAATTGTCCCACTCATGCGGGGGCAAGGGATGGACTACTCTACACGTTAACTTAGGCAGCTGTGTTAGGGTGGTAAGAGAGAGTTTGGGGAAATGGGCCGTACAAGGGTGCGGCGGTTCATCCCCGCACATTTTGTATCCTTGGCTCTAACTGGAGTCTGCTCGGTGTTGCTGTGAGTTTCTGGTTCCCGGAAAGGCTTGATGATCCTGGCTGCAGCCTTGGCGCTAGTTCCTCGGGCTGTGTCACTGAGGAACCCAGGAAGGGGGGACGCGGGGGGTCTGTATTGCCTCTAACAGCTGCACGTGTCTGCTCATTTCAGAATAAAACATTGCATTGAAAAATTAGAGGAAACATTCCCTGTCTTGTTCTTGAGTGTTTCTAGAAAAGGAAAAGGTAATTTGTTACGTAAGTTAGCCTCCGGAATTTTCGTTAACGGGTAATGAGTCTAATGATTCAGGTTGTCTCTGAGCTGGGACAGAATTTCCAGTGGTGCCATGGGCGAGGCATGGGCTTCCTGCCTGCCCACCCAGCTCCGAGGTGCAGAACCAGAAGGAAGAGGGGCTCCGTCGTGGGGAGGCCTGCAAGCTGGAGCCAGCTTCCTGTTTCTGCTGCTCCCTGAACCCCCGTCTCCAGAGCCCCTTCTGGACCCTGGACTCTGGGCTGTGGAACAGTTGGCTTCAGGGTGCCAGACCCCACTGTGGCTTTGGAGGCCACCTGTGCTGAAGGTGT
This sequence comes from Ursus maritimus, assembly GCF_017311325.1. Taxonomy (NCBI): domain Eukaryota; kingdom Metazoa; phylum Chordata; class Mammalia; order Carnivora; family Ursidae; genus Ursus; species Ursus maritimus. Next base: position 764,574 of record NW_024424452.1, on the reverse strand, counting down.
TGCTTGGAGCATTCTCGGCAGTTCACGGACAGCTGTGGTTCTCGTGGTTCAGGATCCACACCGATGTGGCGCGGGCGGGGTTCTGTCTGCATCTGTACGCGGAGGGAGTGGTGCCTCCCTTGCTACCCATGCCTGCAGGGGCAGAGAAGGAAGGGTAGGAGGCTCCCTGGCTCGTGCCTCCCAACCCCTCCAGTCACGGTCACCTTCATCCCAATCCCCAGCCCCTGTGTGAGGGCGTCCCTGACAGCAGGCCCCCTGCTTCAGGCTCACACCTGACCGTTCTTTTTACCGCTGGGTGTTCTAACGCACTGACTGTCGGGTGGTCAGTTGATGGGTTTTGCCAGGTGACAAGTGGGTGAGGGCGCTGCTGTAATTGAGCCGGCGGTGGTGTCCTCCCGTGTGAGGGCAGGCAGCGAGTAACAGCACTGTCGGATGGCCTGGGGTCCATCAATGAACACCCAGCACAAATCCTGCTCTCGGGGGTCTGTTGTCTGAAGTGGCCTGACTGCACTCCCTGTGCTCCTGGTTCCAGCCCCAGGCCCCGTGCCAGAGCAGCCCCTCCAGCCGCTGATTGCACTTCCTAGGTGAGGAAAGGATCCCGGACCCCAGACTGTCTTCTGATGCTTTTTAAAACCATTTGTAGTAGTTTAGTTCTGCCACCACGATGAACAGATTGGTGGGGAGGGTCCCCTGCCCGTCAGTCTCTGAGCAGGTGTTGCCCCTCCCGACCCTGGTGGCAGCTTTGCCGGCCTCGGGCATCAAGACCGTGCGAGTGGCTTCACCTCCCCTGAGAGCTGCTTCCGGCCGCTCCCTGGCCGAGTGGGGCCCACGTGTGCTGGTCTACACTTCCCCTCTTCAGAGGTGCCAGCAGGCCCACTGGGGCCTGGGTGAGCTTGGGCGGGTGGGGGGCGTCTTGCTCTCACACATCCTGCTTGGGGCACGGACTGCACGGAAGTGGTCTTGGGAACCACTTGGGGTTTATGACAATTCTGGGCTCTCTCCGGAGCCAACCCAGTGGCTGCATCTTCAGTCGTGGTCGGGGGAGGAGCAGATCCCATGACAGCACTGGGCCTGCCCACTTGTCTCTGCTCGGGGTGGCACTGTTTTTAAGTTTAGTTTGTTTTAGTAATCTCTACACCCAATGTGGGGCTTGAACTCGTGACCCTGAGATCAAGAGTCACATGCTTTTCCATGGGAGCCAGAGCTGGGTGTAGGTGAGGTGGGGTGGCTGGGTGGGAAGTTCTTCCCCAGGGCTGCCCCACTTCCCTTCCATGTGGGGGCTGGGGCCTTGTCAGGTGACCCCACAATGGGAATGTGGAGTACCTTTCTATATCATGATCTGTGCTCATTCCTGAAGCAGGAGGAGGCCCGGTGAAGGCAGGACACTGTGCAGAAAACAGTACAGACATGACGGGCCAAGGAACGTCCCTGGGAAGAAGTGGCCGTGGGCTTGTGCTGTGGGCTGGCCCACCCCCTGAGGCGGATGGAGGAATGGAGCAGGAGACACGACCCCTGGGCCCAGGCAGTTCTGATGTCTCCTCAGTGGAAAGAAACCAAGGCTGGGGGGTGGACACTCTGAGCGCCCGGAGCAAGCTGCTCTGCTGTAGCCAGTGGACGCGCTCCGTCTCTGAACGTCGGCCCCGTGGTGAGGAAGGGGAGTGGGCAGGACTCAGTCCAGGTTGTGTCACTGGCCTGCTGGGTGAGCTCAGGCACTTCCCGCCCCCTCCCCAGGCCTTGCCTGCACACCTGTCCCTGGGGAGGTGGGTCATTGTCCGTCACAGACACCATCCCGGGAATGCTGCTTCCCCCCGGGGAGGCAGACCCTCCGGATTCCTGCAGCGCACACCACGTGCCTCCCCTGCCGCGTGCCCTGTTGGCTCACAGGTCCTGGGAGAGGCAGAGGGTCCCTGCCCCACGGGTGGGGCAGCTCGGTCTGAAGGGACGGAGCTAGTAGGGAGGGCGCAGGCCCCGTGGTGGGAGTGGGGGGGCTGTCCTGGAGGGTGAGGGGTGCCCCTCGTCCACGGGCCCAGGGCACAGGTGCCGGCAGCCTCCTGCCTTCCTGATGCCACACGAGGCCCAGCTGGAGGGTTGCCTTTGCCCTCAGCCTGCTTTCTGGTGTGTGGTGAGCACTGTGCTCCTGTCTGACCGGGGCCAGTGTGGCCTCTGCTCTGGGCCCCGGGTTCGCCTTGCCCTTCCTGCCATCAGCTGTGGCGAGAGGTCTGTGCACGTGGGCTGGGTTCTCCCCACAAGCCACCGTAGCATGTAAACCTGTCAGCACGAGCCACGTTTTCTATTTCGTAGGGAGCAGGAGCCCCCCAGATGGAGACCCCAGTTGGGCAGCTGCTGAGCCCCAGACTACCTCCCTGCCCCCGATCTCTCCCCAGCTCTTGATGAGCAGCCGCTCCTGGGGACTGCTGCCTAGAGCTTGTCCGGAGCTTGCAGAGGAAGCTCGTCCTGAGCCAGGACATGGCTCCGGGCTCAACTCCTCTGCTAGGGCTGACAAGTGGAGACGGGCCAGGTGGAGGCTTGTACATGTGCCTGGGGCTAGTCCTGTGGTTTTAGATGCCCGTATAAAGTCGACAGCTCGTAAAGTTGAACCGAGGAGGAACTGGGGCAGCGTCTAAGCCCAGCCTTCTGGACCCTTGTCAGCTCTTGGTGCAGCCCCTGCTTCCCTCTGAGACCTGGTCCTGGTGGTTCAGGAGCCAGAACCCCCCTGCTGGGCAGACATCTCTGCCCTTCATGACCCTTCTCCAGACCCACCACAGACTGTCCTCTGCTGTTCCCCATCTGTACAGACCTCTGTGTGCGGGCTCGGGGAGATGAGCTCTGCCAAACCCCAGAGCTCTCTGCAAATGTCAGTCGTTGAAAGTAGTGAATGCCGTGGGAGGCGAGGCGGCCGCGTATGCACAGTGCCTGTGGAGACGGAGCCTTCCGGCTGGCCCACAGGTGCAAGCGTTGGGCCTTGCAGGGTGGAAACTCCCAGCAGCACTGGGAGCCTGGGAAGACCTGTCCTGTCACGTGTCGCTGCCGGCTGCCCTGGGCCAGACCTGGGGGTGGCCATGTGGGAGTCCTGGAGATGCGGCCCCATCCAGACAGAGATGTGCTCTGAGTGTCCTGCCCACAGCGATTGCAAAGACTTGACGTGAGAAATAAGGACGCAGAATTCCATTACCACTTTTATACTGCTTCTGCGCGGCCGTGAGGACATCGTGTTTCGGTGGTGCTGGGCCGCTGCAGGCCTGGGCTCCCACTTTCTGCCTGATGGTACCTGCCCAGGCCCAGGCTGCGAGTCCCAGGGGCCTGAGCCCCCTGCCTGGTGGAGCTGTGGGGTGAGCAGAGAGAGCACCCCACAGCAAGGGGGTGTGCGCACATTTCAGTGTCTGGCCTGGGGGACCATGAAGATGGCCGATAGTGAAGAGTTTGGAGTCTTTATCTAAATTTGGCTGCGTTCTAGATTCTTTTTTTCCTGCTGGAGTTACGTTTCCTTTCGCCACGTTCTGAAAAAATTGTGTACAATGTGTCCACCAGATGTCAGGAGGCATTACTCTACCATGTAGACAGGCAGAGAGAAGGTTCCGGAGCCCAAGGAGAAGCCTTCATCCCCTCCCCCAGAGCTGCTCTAATGCTGATCGAATTTTGGGTTTCCATCCATGATCTCAGGGAGGAAAAACAGTTTCCCTTGCTTTACAAAACCTCGTAAGCATTGAGTCTAGTGTCTCCTGTTTTCCAAGTGGGAAAATCCAGAAGATGGCTGGTTTGTCCCGACTCTCCTCTGCAGCCGGTGGCAGGGCCACGCCGACCCATGAGGAGTGTTCTCTGTCACCCTCGGTCTTCGCCACGTCGTCGGACTTCAGCAGCTCCTGGCCCATCCTGGGCTCTGGCCACTGCTGTGCCACGGCCTGGGCTAGCCACTCCTCTGCCCATGCGGACAGGAAGACCTCCTTCTTTCCCAGCTCCTTGTGTAAAGAGGAGTACTTGATCTTCACTCCCGGGTGCTCTGGGAAAGATAAGGGCCCTGTCTCTGGGACACAGAGAGCTGCTGTCGACCCTCAACCCTCGTGGAGCCTGAGCGAAGGTCGGAGGGTATGGCTGCATGGCTGGGGCCGGGGCAAGCCTCCCCTCAGGCCCTGAGGTTCAGAGCAATCCACATTTCAACCAGGGCAGTTGCCATGCTCGGGAGCAGGTGCAGACAAGTGACGAGGCCCAGTGGTGCGTGGCCAGCGTGCAGGTCACAGCCCACGTCCCCTGGCGTGCACTGCCTGTGTGTATGTCAGACTCCTCCCCTGAGTCTCTCATTTGGCAGAAAGCCTGCACTGGACAGTCCGGCTCAAACTGGACACTGGTGCGAGGTTGTGGGAGGGGACTTATCAGCTGACGCCATGGACGCTGCCCCTGGACAGCCCCAGTTTCCAGAGAAGGGACGGGGGACGATGCCAGGGGTCCACTGCGCTGCGGCACGTGACGCCGCTCACCATGATCCTGTTCTCGGGGTGGCTGCAGGTGCGAGCGTGGGTCTGTGTGGCCCAGGTTCTGTGGTCAGCTCGGTCTGAAATGGGTAGTCTTCATTCACACCGTGATGGCTCGTCCTCAGCTGTGCCCTGTCACCCCACGTCTCCGGCGTGTGCCACGGTGCCTGGGACAGAGGGGTCCGCAGGGCTGTCCACCCACAAAGCCACACAGAACAGCAGAAAGCTTCACCCCAAGGGCCTGACACCACGGTCAGGGTGCAGAGGGGGCCCCAGAAGAGGGAAAGTGGCACATTAAGCAGACTCCTGTGGGCTTCGCGCCTTGTAAACGCATACCGTTCCTGCTGTGGTTTCACCAGAAAGAGCCGACACAAAGGTGTGAAACGGACCTCCCGTGAGCTTGGTGTCGTGTGTGCTGAAAGCCCTTACCAAGATAGTGGACGACGGCCAGGCACCTTGGGAAGGTGACAGCAAAGCAGACACTGTGCCTCCAGCGTGTCCAGATGGCCCCAAGAACACAAGAGTGAGACTAGGTCAGCAGGGGTCTGGGCTGAAGTTGGGCCCCCACTGGAGACAGGGGTCTGTGCTCTTAGTAGAACCGGAAACATGACAGCATGTCAGCCGCATGTTTTAGGTCTTCAGGTACTTGCGGGGGTGACTTTGCGGCTCTGCCCCCACACAGCGGCCCCAGAGCAGGCAGAGAGGCCAAGGAACCCACGTGCATCTGCCCACCTCCTCTGGGGAGACTGGCTTCCGCATGCCCCCAGGCCACAGTGCTGTCCCTCTCTACAGGGGAAGCCGTGGCCTTCTGGGACACCTTACTCAGGTACGTACTCAGGGCCACCCCCGAAGGGAGACCGCAGAGAGATGGCACCTCGAGGCCCGCATGGTGCTGTGGGCAGTCCTCCGTCCCGTCCCTGCTTGGCCCTGAACTAGCCGTGGGCTGCCGCAGGTAATGGTTGCACATGGTGGGCCAAGATGACAGGTGTTCAGAGCCGCTGGGCTGGTGTAGCCACGGGGCTTGCGTACAGCCAGGGGGCCTCCTCTCCCTGCGCCCTTCCCCGCACCGCACTCTGCCTGCTGCCACAGCACACCTGGCAGGTGCGGGTGTGCAGCTGTGACCGTGTGCCCAAGAGTGTGTGCCTGCCGGGGAAGGAGGGTGTCCCAGCAGACAGGGTGGTCAAGACCCCTGTCCCTCGAGTCCACATGGGGTCCTCCCTGGCTCCTGGATCTGCCTTCTTTCTTAGAGGCTCTGCTCCCCGAGTCTGGAGGGAAGGAAGGTCCCCCCGTGTGGGTGGGAACAGGACACCCTAACAACTGCTGGCTGTTGTCGAGTCGTGTGCAGGACGGCAGTCGTCTGTGTCTTCTGGTGGCCCCAACCCCCGGCCCGGACCTGAGACTCCGGCATCAGTCCCTGAACCTCTGTGCCTTCTGGTGGCCCCGACTCCTGGTCCCGGAACCGAGACTCTGGCATCTGTCTCTGAATCTTGGAGTTGATCGTGCCCCAGAGGTGGTGTCACCCTGCTGTCATGCCGGCAGGGACCACACACGTGCCAGCAGCTTCCATGCCTGCAGTGGCCCAATCTGTCCCTCCTCTAAGGCTCAAGGGGACCAGGGGAGCCTCAGAGGCCACTTTCCTGCCTGCTGTGAGACCAGGCAGCCTTAGACAAGGGCTCTGGCCAGGCCGTTTCTGGGGCTGGCAACACATGGCGGGCACCGCTGTCCTTCCAGAGCATTTCTCAGGGCCCCATAGCTGCCCCTACCCCAAAGGCCGCCTGCTCCCCAGGCCCCGGGACCCCACTGCATCGCTGGGCTGCTGTACTGGGCGCAGGGGAGGGGCTGGCCTGGGGATGGATTGGGGGTTCTGAGGGGCTGGGACAGGAGTGAGACCCCTGCCCGGCCCGAGGTGCCAGCTGCTTAAGCCAAGGGTGCAGGACTGAGAAGCAGGTTCACGCGGCCTCTGTTTCCCATCAGCGGCTTAGACTGGATCCCCCCAAGAGCAGAGTGGCAGATCAGGCACAGGAAGCCGATTTGGAGACGTGGCCGCAGGAGCCTCAGCACAGCCCTGGAGGAATGGTCACCACCGCCCCCCCCAGGCCTGGCCCCAGTGCCGTCAGGGAAATGAACTGGAGGTGCAGGGCCTCGTGTGCCTGGCCCCCAGTGGCCGGTGTCGGCATGGCAGCCGCCCAGGGGTCCCATCTGTGTGGTTCTCCCCACGGGAAAGCCTGGGGTGAAGGGAGACGGGCCCAGTGCCAACAGTACCTGTGACCCTCCCGGGAGGTCGGATATTCACCAGAGGGAGAGAAACATCTCGCGGGCTATCCGCCCCATCCCACGCCGACACGGTGGCTTGAGCCCGCAACACCTCCCCCTTCCTGGAGGATTTTTGTGGGTTCTCCTGTTTGGGCCTTTGGTGTCTGCAGGGGAGCCCGTGCTCTGTGACCGAGTCCCGTGCCCGGAGAGGCTCCTTTCCTGGATCCAAAAAAATGCCCAGCCTATCCTTCGAGCCTGCTGCCCGCAGATGGTGTCTGAGGGGTTTCTGCCTGGGTAGTCGTGCTAATCTTTCCAAACCAAAGTCGTGCCATTTCTCCCCGTGTCTCTTGCCAGCAGTGATCAGGGTAAAACGGGTATTTCGTGCACTTGTGTTTTCTCAAACACAGTCAACTTTTCTATCAGAAGTCCCCTGTATTTGCTTCGGTTAATTAACTCCACCCTCCAGTCTGTGGGGCTTTCGGTTTTGTTTTCAGTACATTTAACGCGTGTAGTCAGTGTTTTCGTTACCCTGGAAGTTGGTAAGGATTTAATTTTTAAATGAGTTCTAATCACATGAGCGCTACATAACTATTGTACACGAAAACATTTACGTTGAGACACACTGACACAACGTAGACGAAATTCAAGGTCCCGTCCGTTTGTCCTGCCCGAAGTTCTCCATGCACGGTGTATTGTTTTTGTGCCTTTTGAAATGCAGCCCAGGACACGTCTCACTGAGAATGTGTTGCTGGAAGCTGGATTTCCCGTATTAGGAGACTGTGCGCCGTCCGAGCTGGAGCGCCAGAGGCTGTGGCCGCCGCCATCCAGTCATCTATCTTCGTTGAGTTGTGTGTTTGCACTGAGACCGCAAGCTGTCAACTCCGCGTGTTTGTGACAAGCCAACAGGCAGCAGACATGGGCGGCGGCAGCTGACCCCCGCGCGGTGGGTCGAGTCTGTGTTTTGGAAAAGGGTCCTGTTCACAGCGGCGGGTCTGCCACCACCCAGACCTCCCCTGGAGAGTGGGCCGGGCCTGCAGGGGCCTGGGACTGCGGCCCCTCCCCACCCCATGTCGCTCTCTGAGGACCCTGCCTTCCCCTGAAGGTTTCTTCCCCAGAAGGGGCCCGGATAGGCTTTGGTTATTGGACTCCTGCCTTCCTTTTCAGATTTTTTGTGTTTACATAGGCTGTTCACAAGCCCTTGGGCAACCTTTAACCGGAGTAACTGTGGGAGGTGTTGGTGATGGTGGCAGGCGTGTCCAAACTGTTATTTGCTAATTAAAACCTAATTCTGCGGGGGCGCCTGGGTAGCGCAGTCGTTAAAGCGTCTGCCTTCGGCTCAGGGCGTGATCCCGACGTACGGGGATCGAGTCCCACATCGGGCTCCTCCGCTGGGAGCCTGCTTCTTCCTCTCCCACTCCCCCTGCTGTGTTCCCTCTCTCGCTGGCTGTCTCTCTGTCACATAAATAAATAAAATCTTTAAAAAAAAAATAAAAAATAAAATAAAACCTAATTCTGCAGAGGGTTATCAGATCAGTGGTAACTGGAGAAAGTTCATTCTCAATCAGAAGAAAATTGTATTAAGCTCCACCTCCAGGGATAGTCGTGTCACCGACGCTCGCGGACAGCAGCTGGCAGACACTGTCCTCTAGAAATGGTTTCACTTCCCGTGGTGTTCATGCTGGCCTCCCACTGCACAGGTGACACTGCGGGACGAAGGCAGCAGGAGGGCCCCACCCCGACGTGCTGCGGGGTCCCTGGGTCCAGCCAGTCCCTGTCTTGCTGTCTCCTCTCCTAGCGCCCACCGCGGCTGAGACAGCTCTCTGCCCCCTGCAGCCTGACTCCCTCACAGGGCACCATCCCATGATGGTAGCAGCCATGGGGCGTCACCCTGTCCAGGCCAGAACGGTCAGGACGCCCAGAGCAGAGACCAGGCGAGGCCCACAGCTGGCCCATCACCGCTGCCCCGCCAGGTCACAGCCCTGCACACCTGGGCCCCACTTCTTTATTTTCAAGCAATGCCCGCAAACTTTGTGTTTTTCACAAGTGATTGCTTGGGTTCGTGTGCTCCTCTCCCGGGCAAGGACCACAGCTGGGGGAGGGGTGACGGTCCGTCGCTCTGTCCGCTTTCCAGCAGTAGTGGTGGGAGAGGGGCTCTGGCTGCTTTCCCTGGAAGAGAACCAGAAAGGGCAGAGATGGATGCTCGCAGGCCTGTCTGAGTCTAGAGACAGGAAGGCTGGTCCAGCAGGGGGAGCATCAGTCTTGGTCTCGAGGTCAGAGGTCTTGGGTCAGAGGTGCCAGCTTCTCCCCTTCTTCACACGCAGTGGTTGGTTTTGCCCACAGACTATGATTGTTTAATTGAAACTGCCAGCATTTAACATTCAGGAGGTTTCACCTGTCATTCCTTGTTTCCAGCTTCTCTGGAGAGGCCTTTTGACTCGGGCCATGGCCCGGGTGTGGGCATCTGGTGGGTCCGGACCCCCTCGGCGTCCCTCGCTGGCCCCTGGCACAGTCGAGGGTGGGTGTCTTGGCCCTCTGAACAACTCTGGAGGCACGTAGCTTCCTGAGGACACGGAGCACAGGCTCCAGCCACCGCCACGCCAGGGTGACTGCTGGCCAGAGAGAGAGAAGCTATTTGTGTCCTTCCCAGGTTCACGTGCCTAGTACCAGACACGGGCCCTTCGTGCTGGACGTCCTAGAAGCCCGGGGGAAAACCCAGGCCATGCAGGCAGCCCCATGTTGGGGTCCCGGCAGCCCACCCACTGGCCCATCTGGGGAGACTGGGCCCTCAGAGAGCCCCAGGAGTCCATCTCGCATGTGACAGGCTCCTCCAGCCTTGGGGGCAGCGTCCGTACCCACAGGTCAGGGGAGCAGAGGGCAGAGGCCACGTCTGGTGACAGCTGTCACCGTGATGGGTGTGGAGAGTCATGCCAGCTGCCCTCATCATGGGGGCAGGTGCTTCCTGCCCTCCCTGCCCCCCCCCAGGCCCCCTAGGGTCGGTGTTGACATGTCCTCGGCCCAGAGCTGCTACGGCCCTGACCTTTCCCCAGGACTTTGGCCTCCGATGGCTGCTGCAATGCTCCCTGCGTGGCTTCAGCGGGGGCAGAGGCTGGTCCGCACCCGAGGCTTGTTTGCTCCTCTCGGAGCCAGACTTTCTGTGCCCGTCGGCCGCTGTGGGCCCAGGATGGTCTGAGCAGGGAGCCGGGACAGGGAGACTGCCCATGGGTGTCCACGTCACGCTCTTCAGACTGCTCTGCCCTCAACCTCGGGAAACCCTACCTGAAAACCAGACATCCATCCGGCAGCTGGGGGTGCTGGGCTCCTGGGGCCGTGTCTGCGAGCCCTGTGTGCGTGTGTCTCTGTGTGTGTGTCTGTGTTTCTGTGTGAGTGTGTGTGTAGTGTCAAGGCTGCTGGAGTCTCCCTGTGCAGCCCAGAACCCCACTGCTGGTTAATTCAGCTGGTTTGGTTTTGTTTTTTTTTAAGATTTTATTTATTTGACACAGAGACAGCGAGAGAGGGAACACAAGCAGAGGGAGTGGGAGAGGAAGAAGCAGGCTTCCCGCGGAGCAGGGAGCCCGATGCGGGGCTCGATCCCAGGACCCTGGAATCATGACCTGAGCCGAAGGCAGACGCTTAACGACTGAGCCTCCCACGCGTCCCAATTCAGCTGGTTTTAAAGGAGGCAGAGGGAGGAGCTGGAGAGAGCTGCTCTTTTGTTTTAGAAGACTCCGGAAGGATCTGGTGTTGAGTGGGAGCACAAAGGTTGTCAAGGCACTGGCACTTTTTGAGGGCCTGTGTGGCCTCTGGGGAGGCCGGAAGGGAGGGGTGCGCTGCAAGTGCTGGGTGTGCCTGGGACAGTGTGCTCACCCTGCCTGGAGGCGTTGTGGGTGGTGGCGGGTCCCTGGCCGGAACCGCAGTGACCCGCGCTGGCGTTCCAGGTTTTCCAGGAAGGGGGAAGTGTGTGCAGCTGCTGGGGTCATCACCCCCCCACCCCCAGTTGGATAGTGGGGAGGAGGGTGGGGCTGTACTTCATAGGCGTCTGGGAAAGTGGTGGTGTCGGGAGGCCACAGCCCGATCGGGGGAGGGTGAGAGGCCACCAGCACTGCGCCCCCCAGCCACTCAGCCGCCTGCTGTCAGGATGGGTTCACTCAGGCAGAAGGGCCTCAGTGGATCCTTGTGGCCGGCAGACTGCCCATCCCCACCCCCTGCCAGCAGCATGCACTCACTCTCAGCTCAGCCTCTGTGCATCCCACCGCGGGGCAGGCCTGGAGGCAGCGCGGGGGGGGGGGGGGGGGGGGGGG
>NW_024424452.1:680791-753547 GCF_017311325.1 Ursus maritimus | reverse complement strand
GGGGGGGGGGGGGGGGGGGGGGGGGGGGGGGGGCAGGGCGGGTCTCCTGCAGGGCCTGAGGCAGGGGGGCCCTCCGCGCAGCCAGAAATGCTTGTTCCCAGTGCTAAGCGCAGGTGCAGGGTCAGGAAACAGGGATGAGGTCGGTCAACTTTGACCCGTCCTGGGGTGAGATAGTCCCACCCAGCGCTGGGTCTCCTGGGTCCCTGGGAGAGCAAGACGCTGAGCAGCCCCACCCCCAGTTCCTGGGGGTGAGGGTGGGGCTGGGGAACGCAGCATGGGGTGTGGAACAGCCCACCCACCTGGAGGGGGTCAGCTCCCGAGAGCGGGGGTCCAGGATGCTGTGGGACATCCTCATGGGCCTGTTTTCCCTTGACCTGAAGGGAGAAGCAGTGTTGGGGGCCAGACAGGAGACGGCTCCCCAGCTGCCTGCGCTGACCCCGGAGGAGAAGAGGGTCCTGGAGAGGAAGCTGAAGAAGCAGCGGAAGAAAGAGCAGTGGAAGCGGCTGCGGGAGTCCGGAGCAGCCCAGAGCCTGCCGGCCAAGCGCTCTGGGGCCCAGCTGGCCCTGGACTACCTCCGTGGGTAAGATGACCCCCCTCCCGCGGGGCCCGGCCAGTGTCCCAGGGGTTGTGTGGTGTCCCGGGAGGGACACGGGCTGCAGACTCAGGTGACCTGGGCCCCATCTGGCTCCTGGGACCACTGGGACCCCGGGGCCTCTAGCACCACCCCCAGTGGTGTCCCGTGGCCGTCCTGGTGGTGTCACCACAGAACCAAGGCCTCCGGTGGGGCTGTCTCAGGGAGAGGAGAGCCGCCATCCTGCTCTTGACTTCGCTGTGCAGGGGAAGTGGAGCACGGTCTCCGCAGCCTTGGCTGGAGCCTTCGGACTGCCCGAGGCCCTGTTTCACCCTGTCCTCACAACTGGGCAGAGGCTGGCAGATCCATTGCTAACAGCTTCGTAGGAGACTCTCTGGAAGCTCTGGGAAAAGTGAGGCCCGTGTGAGATCACTGGTTTCTGTTTGCCCAGAAACAGAGGAAGGGAAGGGAAGGGAAGGAGAGGCACGCACGCCAGCAGGTCCTCGCACCTGGTTCTCCTCCCCAGGAAGTGGGTTCATACTTTCTCTGATCCATACTCACTCTTCAGGCTGGGGGCCAAAGCAGCCGAGACCACGGTCAGCCTGAGAAGGCCCGCCGTGGACACACGGCTTCCCTCGTTCCGCATTGTGTTTGCGGAACGGTTTATATGCAGCCCGCATGCAGCCAGTTCCGAACGCCCTTGTCACTGCAGAAAGCGGCCCCCGCCCCAGCTCCAGGGGACCCCTCATCCACCTCGTCTCTGTGGCCATGCCGATGCGGGACATTTCCTGCAAAGGGACTCATTCACCACGTGGCCTCTCGTGGCCTGCTTCTCCCGCTTGGTGTACTGTTTTGAGGTTCGGCCACAGGGCAGCACGTGCCGGAATTTCCTCTCCCCTCACGGCCACATACTACGCATCGTGTGTCTACAGTGCCGTTGGTTTACCTGTGCATCTGTTGCCAGGCATTTGTGTTGTTTAGGCCACGTGGCCGTCGTGGCTGCTGCTGTGGTGTGTGTCCGTGTGCGGGATTCTGTGTGGCCGTGTTTTCCTTCGTCTCGGGCACAGCCTAGGACTGGGGTTGCTGGTGACTGTGGTGTGGGAGGGGCCACAGACACACAGCGGCTGAGGTATTTACAGCCCCGCCAGCCGGGCTCTGAGGACGGCCCTCCTAGCCGGTGCGGGGTGGTGTCGCGCTGTGCCCTTCGCTGGTGTCCTGAACCGCGTTGAGCCGGAAATCCAGAGAATGCCGTGGGCTGCGGGGCTGCCCCCGCTTGGCTCCTCCCTAGAGGGTCACGGGATGGACTCCGTGAGGAAGATGGAGTGCTCCTGGGAGGACAGCTGCCCGCTGGCTCTTGAACCTCCACCTGCTCGTCTGCGGAGCACCAGAAGGCCCTGCCATGGCCCTGCTGGGGGCAGGAATTCTCCGGAGCCCACCTGCGGGCTGGGAAGAGGGCTATGGATGGGCTCTCGGAACGCTGTCTGCCCCTCTCCTCCTTCACTGCGCCCTCAGAGCACCTGGCCAGAGAGCGGCGGCCTGGACCGCGGTCAGGAGTCCCCATCCCCTGGCCCTGGTCATCAGCCGTAAGGACATGTGATTCTGTGCAACCTGGGCCCTTCATGTCCTCTGCACTCTTGGCTACTGGGCACAGTGGGGGTGTGCCGGAACCAGCTCCCCTAGGGAGTCCGGTCCCCATCGCTAGTGTTACCTGGGCGCGCTCCTCCGCAGTTGTCAGCAGAAGGGCTAGGAGCAGGGTCCGGGACGGGGCTGGGGAATCCCCATTCGCTGCGACCAGGTGGCCAGCACAGCGCTCCTGGCCTCCCCAGACTCGGCAGGGCCGCTGGGGGGAGACCCAGGCCCACAGGTACCTAGCAGAGGCTGGGGTGGCTCGGCTGCATGCATGTCGTGGGTGCGGAGGGGTGCGCCATGCCTGCTGTCACCAACCAGGGACCCTTCTCAGGTCCGCACACTTCTTATCTCAGCGCACGTTTCCCCGGTCAGTGAGGTCTGCCTGGTGCGGGGGTTCAGCATTGTCAATGCCACCAGCGTCCTCTGAGCTCAGAGCTGACGCCACCCCCCTGCCCTTGCCGCTCCGAGAGCCAGCGCACGTTCGTGTGAGCCTGCCCGCCCGGCCGACGTGCTCCTAAGCAGGGTCATGGGTCAGCTCTGGAGACGGTGTGGACCCCAGGCTGTATAGCAGGACACAGACGGAGCGTGACTGGGGCGGGCCGGCAGTAAGGACAGGCCAGGAGGCCTGCAGTGCTTGTGGCCGCTCTCCGTGTGCACCGTGTGTGGAAGGCAGGAGGGAGGGCTGGGGCCCAGTCTTGACTCCGCCGTGTGGAGTGCCAGCTCCCTGGTTGTCACCTCAGGGGCGACTGCCCTGTCCAGACTGTCCCCATTACCTAGAGGCCAGCCCAGGGACGCTGTCCACGCTCTGGTCAGCAGCCTGTCCTCGCTTCCAGCCTCGCCTCCAGCCCACATGGGCTCCTGTGGCCCAGTCCTCCCCACCCTGGGCTTGATAGTGGCAGGCACTGTACAGATGGAGCTGTGCCTTGTGCGGCACGTGGAATGCCAGTGTGGCCCCTGCACCCTTGCGGGAGCCCTGGGGGTGCCCCTGGGCACCTGTGGCACGTCTTAGCCCGGAGCCGAGGTGGCCAGCATCCCCTCCTCCTGAGGCCTTGCACCAGGCTGCCGGTGGTGTGGGCCGCAGCCCCTTGCTGGGCTGGGGGCAGGGAGATAGGCTCTCTCCTTGTCCAGGGGATCCCCCCGTCTGCCCAGGCAGACAGGACCAGCCTCCTGGCAGGAGGCTACGAGCCCCCGCCAGCTGTGCCTGTTGCCATAGGGGGCGACCCCGTGGGAATGGGGCTGCACCAGGGGTGGCTGGGGCCCTGTTTCCCTGCCACAGCCAGGCTGTGCAGCTGAGGCCGGCAGGGGTCGGAAAGCTGCTGAGAGCGGTGATTCTCGTCAAGGGGTCCCCACTCTCCATTAAACTGGGACAGGAAGGTGTTACTGCCCCACGTTACAGATAGCACTCCAGCAGCTTGGAACCAGGGACTGCAAAGTACCGAGCTGGAATGCAGACCACGCTCTGTGCCACGCTCCGTGGCCGCTGCTGCATGCGGCCGGTGGTGTCTGTTGCCGTCCCCGCGCTGCAGTGTGCACATGGCCGGTGCTGGTGTGCTGTGTGACAGATACAGTCTCGGTGCTGCCAGGCCAGTGGGGCAGGGCAAAGTGAGGGGCCCGGAGCACATCTGCAGTGGGCTGGTGGGGTTGTGGGCACGGGCACGAGCCACGGCCCCCATCAGCTCCTCCAGCTCCTCCTTCCCTGACGGAGGTGCCCTGTCCCCATCGTGGTGCACCAGCCCCTTAGCCCCACCCCCAGTGCAGGCCGTACCGTGGGTCAGTTGCCTGGGCAGGCTACCAGCAGGCCAGAGGCAGGGTGGAGGCCCCCAAGTGGGTGGTGGTGCTGTGGGACCTGGGGGTCGGCAGGGTGTGGAGCCCCAGCAGCTCAGGGCCTGCCTGTGGAGGCAAGAGGCTGCCACACGGCATCACAGCCCAGGACCCTCATCCCAGTCCAGACGCCGGGATCGATCTTCCTGTCAGCTGAGATAAGGTTTATTTCTGCCACAAAGACGGAGCTGGGATTGCTGCACGGGGCCACTGCTGCGTCAGGCTTGAACGTGGGAGTTGGCGTGTGTGCGGTCTGGGGAGGGGTTCTTAGGGTTGCCCTGAGAGCTGCGGTGGGGGGAGGGTCTGGTGGAGGTCAGAGGGCTCAGGGGCCCCAGAATCTGCCTGATGCTGGGACTCAGGCAGGGCGTCAGCTGTGAGCTCCCCATGGACTAGAGCCTCTGAGCTGCTGTCACACCTGTCACCCCTCTTGCACCACGCCTCTGGCTGGCCATGGGCTTGGGGCCTGGGCAGTGACTGTGCCTGCCTCTTGCCCGTCTGGGCATTGAAGCGTCCTTCATCCGTGATCTCATGGTGCCCAGAGTCGTGTGCTCTAGGAGCCACTTAGGCCCTGCACACCCTCGGGAGGTGTGCACTAGGGAGCCTACCCAGCCCTGGGTCACCACTCCTTTCCTGCCGGCCCCAGTCTCCCACTTTCTCTGCTCCCCAAAATACAGATTCTCCATCCCTGCAGGGCACTGCCTCTCACTGAGTCGTCTCCAGGGTGGAGCAAGAACCCCGACAGGCAGGCTGGCTCGTCTGTGTCCACTGTCACCGTCTTCCCTGTCGTTGTCCTTATTATCCTTGTCTGGAGGCCTCCTCTCTGCCTGTTCTGGGCGTGCTCGGGGGCCCCCAGCTGGGGCCCCTCGCTTCCTGTGGGCCCACTCGGCATATCTGAAGTCGCTCCGGCACTCCCTGGGGGCTCAGGTGACCGGAGCCCTGGCGTTGGCCAGGGGGTGTTGCTTTGGGCACACAGCCCGTCCATGTTGTCGACGAGGCGACGATGGGAGCCTGGTCCACAGAGCTCCAGGTTCCAGGCAGTAGAGCTCGGTACTGCCACACCTCTGTCAGCCCAGGAGGGACCCCACAGGCCCTGGGGTGAGGTCATGTGCCATCCTCGGGTGGGGGGATGGGCCAGGGTGCACAGGGAGTCCATTACAAAGAATGAGTAAGTGTAGTGAGGGCTTGCTAGCGAGTGGAGAACTCGAGACCCAGGAGGAGCAGGTCAAGGGGCAGCCACTCCCCCAGGCCTGGGAGGAGGCCCCGCTGTGGCTCTCGAAATGGCAGAGAAGTCACAGGAGCCCAGACCACAGTACTTGCCGGGAAGACTGCTGGTGGGCAGTCTGGCCAGGGCCACGGTGGTCCGTCAACTCCCGGGGGTTCCTCGCTGGAACCAGGATGGAAGAATCTTCCTCTGTTATCCTGACATGTCTCTCCAGCACCTTCTTCACATCAGACCATCTGGCAAAGGAGCACTCTGTTTCCACGGAGCGGGCGATGGAGGGAAATTTGAGGCAGAGGCTGTGACTTGATGACCAGCATGGGGGAGGGGGCCCCTTGGGATAACCGTCAGGGACCAGCCAGAGACCACACTGGCCTGGCGGCTCTTTCTTCCTTCCATCCCTTCCTCTAATGACCACTGTTCTGGTTTCTGCTCTCCCGCTTCTGCCGGGGCCCACGCTGAGTGCGGCACATGCTGGTGCAGGAGCCTGGGCCGGGCTTTGTCCCGGCCCCAACATGCTGCCCGGAGAGGGCCCGTCAGTCAGCCTCCAGGCCTCACTGATACGTGGTAGAGTCAAGCTATGAGTCCGGGCATGGCCGTGCTGTCTCCTCCCCTAGGAGGACAGGAGCAACAGTCCAGTCTGGCTCAGGTCCTGCTCTGTGGCTGCCACACGAAGTGCCCGTGGTCTCTGGGCAGACGTGGGGCGGGGCTCTGGGGCTCTGTCATCACAGGACATTGTGTGTAAAACAGCACAGCAGTGAATTGCCTGCTTCCACCTTGGCCCCCACGAGCTGTGGAGCCAACGGGAGCTCTTGGACCCTCCCTGCTGTCTGTCCCCCACCCCACCCCCCGCTCCACCGAGTAGAGGCAGTGAGGCTGCACCGAGAGCAGCGGCCACACACCCCTGGGGGCTCACCCTCTGCCCTTCTCCCCACGGCACCGGCAGCCACGAGTCCTGACATGCCAGCCTCTGGCCCTGTGTTCACCGCTCAGCTCTGAGAGCCTGGCCCTGCCGTCCTGGCCGGAGCAGCCGCCCACCCTGACGGGATTCCGCCGACACCTGGAGCTACCTGCTTCCTCGTCCTCCAGCCCCTCCAGGGTGGGCTGCAGATGAGCAGGCTGGCTTTGTTGCCAGGGCCTTGGTGCCTGGGGAGCCTGGGCCCTCGGAGGCCTTTGAGTCGAGAGGGTGCAGGCCAGGCGGGTCTAGCAGAGGCACGGGGCTGGCGCGGCCGGGTTTCTTTCTATGTCCCTGACATCCAAGCAGCCCAGACCAGTGGGGCCCTCCAGGTCAGGGTTCTTGGCTCCTCCTGGCTTGCTGTCCGTCACCCTTCACACACAGCTCTCGGTTTAAAGGCTGTCCGCACTCTGGTGGGCAGGCTCTGCCGTGGCACACGATAAAGGCTTTGCAAGAATGGCTGATGTCACGGAATTCCGGCTGGGCACGTTGGCATAAAATCGTGGCACTGTAGGGCTGGGAGAAAGAGCCCTGTGCCATCCGCTGTACGTGTGGAGGCAGGCCCGCCGGCCGAGGCTTCACAGCCATGCGCAAGTGAGGCGTCCTCCCGGTGCCAGGCCCCTGAGCCCCCTCTGCTCCTGCTCCTTGTCTGCTGCCCTCTGACTGGGGAGGCGGGGGGCTGCACAGACCTTTCCAGCTGCTCCTGCCGGCACCTGACACATCCTGTCCTTGCTTCCTAGCTGGGCCGAGAAGCATGAGAACTGGAGATTTCAGAAGACAAGGCAGACCTGGCTATTGCTCCACATGTACGACAGTGACCAGGTGTGTGCACGCTGGGGGGGCAGATGTGTAGACATGCTGGGGGGGAGGTGTGTGCACGCTGGGGGGGCAGGTGTGTAGACATGCTGGGGGGGGTGTGTGCACGCTGGGGGCAGGGGTGTAGACATGCTGGGGGGAGTGTGCACGCTGGGGGCAGGTGTGTAGACATGCTGGGGAGGTATGTGTACCTGGGGGCAGGTGTGTAGACATGCTGGGGGAGTGTGCACGCTGGGGGCAGGTGTGTAGACATGCTGGGGAGGTATGTGCACGCTGGCGGGGCAGGTGTGTAGACATGCTGGGGGAGGTGTGTGCATGCGGTGGGAGCAGGTGTGGTAGACATGCTGGGGGAGGTGTGTGCACACTGGGGGCAGGTGTGTAGACATGCTGGGGGAGGTGTGGTGCACGCTGGGGGCAGGTGTGTAGACATGCTGGGGGAGGGTGTAGACATGCTGGGGGAGGTGTGTGCACACTGGGGGCAGTGTAGACATGCTTGGGGGAGGTGTGCACGCTGGGGGAGGCAGGTGTGTAGACATGCTGGGGGGCAGGTGTAGACATGCTGGGGGGAGGTATGTGCACGCTGGGGGCAGGTGTGTAGACATGCTGGAGGGGAGGTGTGTGCATGCGGGGGGCAGGTGTGTAGACATGCTGGGGGGGAGGGGTGTGTACACTGGGGGGCAGGTGTGTAGACATGCTGGGGGGGAGGTGTGTAGACATGCTGGGGGGAGGTGTGTGCACACTGGGGGGGCAGGTGTAGACATGCTGGGGGGGAGGTGTGTGCACGCTGGGGGGGAGGCAGGTGTGTAGACATGCTGGGGGGGAGGTGTGTGCACGCTGGGGGGGGCAGGTGTGTAGACATGCTGGGGGGAGGTGTGTAGACATGCTGGGGGGAGGTGTGTAGACATGCTGGGGGAGGGCACGCAGCTGGGACAGTGTGTAGACATGCGGGGGAGGTGTGTAGACATGCCGGGAGGTGTAGACATGCCGGGGGGAGGTGTGTGCACGCTGCGGGGGGCAGGTGTGTAGACATGCTGGGGACAGGTGTGTAGACATGCTGGGGGGAGGTGTGTAGACATGCTGGGGGGAGGTGTGTGCACGCAGCGGGGACAGGTGTGTAGACATGCTGGGGATGTGTAGACATGTGGGGAGTGTGCACACAGCGGGGACAGGTGTGTAGACATGCCGGGGGGAGGTGTGTAGACATGCCGGGGACAGGTGTGTAGACATGCCGGGGGCAGGTGTGTAGACATGCCGGGGGGAGGTGTGTGCACGCTGCGGGGGGCAGGTGTGTAGACATGCTGGGGACAGGTGTGTAGACATGCTGGGGGCAGGTGTGTAGACATGCTGGGGGGAGGTGTGTAGACATGCTGGGGGGAGGTGTGTAGACATGCTGGGGGCAGGTGTGTAGACATGCTGGGGGGAGGTGTGTAGACATGCTGGGGGCAGGTGTGTAGACATGCTGGGGGCAGGTGTGTAGACATGCTGGGGGGAGGTGTGTGCACGCAGCGGGGACAGGTGTGTAGACATGCTGGGGGGGAGGTGTGTGCACGCTGGGGGGGCAGGTGTGTAGACATGCTGGGGGGGAGGTGTGTGCACGCTGCGGGGGGCAGGTGTGTAGACATGCCGGGGACAGGTGTGTGCACGCTGGGGGCAGGTGTGGATTGTGTATCAGTGTGGGTTTTCTCACAGGTCGTCATCCCTTGCTCCCGTCATTTGTTTTGACAAGTAGTTTTCATGACAACGGTGGTGGGTCCGCGGCACGGAGGTCAAGAGTGCCCCTGTGCACGTGACGGGGCAGGGGGACCTCCATAGAGGGAGCACCTGAGAACCACAGTCTGAAACGAGGCTGTGGGTGTGGCACGATGGGGGGGGAGGGCAGCTGTCCACACGGGCCAGGGTTGCTGTAGGAGTCATGGGCCGGTGGTGTGGCCCACGGCAGAGCCCCCTCTGGGACAAAAACGCCACATACCTTCCCCGTGACCCCACTGTCCTGCACAGCCCTGTGCCAGCTCCCCACTCGCCGCAGCTGGGAGCACACCCCCACCCCCTCATCACCGGACTTCTGTGCCCAGGAGCTCAGACCCAGGGGACGCACGGTCCCCAGCACTCTCGGGAGCAGGTATCACACACGGGGAGCCAGCGGGGAGCTATGCACACGGGCCTCGGTGCCGCCGACCCCCCTGCCTGCTCCCGGCGCTGCAGCCGCTTCCTGGGGGGAGATGGCCAGGGTGCCCCAGGAACCACTGCTGCGTCCAGATGGCCCTTGCTTCCCGGTCATGCCCCGTCCCCTTGAGGCCACCTAGTCGTCACAGCCATGGGAGCTGTGCTAGGGACATGTTGTCATTTTGATGAAGATTGATTTTTCTATTTTTTCTTTTGTTGTTTGCGTTTTTCGTGTCATGACTAAGAAATCATTGCCTAACCTGAAGTCAGGAAAATTACGTCTGTTTTCTTGTAAGTTTTTTAGTTTTGTTCTTACATTTAGGGCTTTGGCCGATTGGGGTTAAGCTTGTATGTGGTGAGTTAGGGTTCCTGTGCGTGTGGACGTGCGCCGTCCATTGAATGGACCGTCCTCCCCGCAGCGCGTGGACATGGCACCTTGCTGCTTCCCAGCATCCTGCCAGTTCCTTACCCGTCTGCCCTGCTGGAACGCAAACCCCATGAAGACCAGGCTTGTCAGCTCTCACTGACCCTTCAGGTCTCCCTGGGCTGCCCTGGAAAATGGGGCACGTGTATCTGAAAACCCAGCTGGGGGACTGGTGGTGTCCAGGGGCTTTCCAGAGAGCCTGCAGTAACCAGTGGATGGAAGGATGGATCGACAGATCAGTGGTGAGCCTGTTGAGGTCAGGGTCAGAGCTCATATGGGGTCCAGCACGGGCAGTGGGGTGGAGGAGAACCCTGAGCCGCAAGTGGTTGACTATGACCTGGGGGGGCAGGTGGGGCGTCTCAGATGCCGGGAAGGGAGGAGAGGGCCAAGCTGGCTGTTGGTGTGTCATCCTGACAAGAGGCCTAGCCCTCCTTCAGCAGACACTCCTGAGGCCTGCGTGGCTCAGCGGGGTGGGGCGGGGACAACAGGGGCAGGATGGGAGCCCAGGGCGCAAGCTGGGGGATCCTTTGGTGCTCTGGACCCCAGACTCTGTGGACAGTGGTGCCTCTGCATCCTGGCCTATGTCCAGCTGTCTCCCAGCCCCACTGTCAGCCGTGCTCCTCACACTTCCCTTTGTGGCCCTCCCACTGTCCTGCCCACGGGCTCCCTCCAGAGCAGCTCCGCCACCCTGGACAGGCCCTCCTCTGCGGGCTCTTGTGTGGCCCACACTCGGGCCTCTCTGTGACCCCCCAGCACAGTGCCGGGACGCTCCTTGGCGGGACCGTTGTAGTAACGGCCCTCCGGTGCTGCCTGCCGGGACAGCAGAGGCCATGACAGGAGGCAGAACTGTTCTGCGGTCCCACACGTGTCCAGTCTTCCTAGCGCACTGAGTAGAAGGAACCAGGCTGGCATCTGCCTCCCCCGGGGGCCTCGCTTTGAGCCCCCAAGGCAGAGGCAAACACAGGCCCGACCTCACAGCGGCCACCTGCCTGCGTAGGGCATGGGTGAGTGCGTGTGCACGTGTGCGCGTGCGTGGGTGTGCACACGCCCCACTGTGTTCAGAAGTGCTTCCTTCCAGGAGTAGGATACAAGATTTGGTTTCAGGGGATGAGACAGATCCAGAAGCCCGGTCTAACCGCGGGGTGGACTGACAAGGGAGCTGGAGGGAAAGCCTGGCAGTGCCCCTCACGTTCAGGACGCACCGAGGAGGAGGGAGCCAAGGCCAGTCGATGGGGAAGGGTATGTCCCCAACAAGCCGCGCTGGGCCAACTGGGCGTCCACACGTCAGAGAACGAAGGTGACCCCACCCAACCGCTAACAAAAGTTAAAGTGAGAGCCGCGATGTCAGGGCTGACGCTGTCCCGTCATGACCTCGGGTCGGGCACAGGTGCCTTAATCACGGCTGCACGAGCACAGTGACACAGATGGACAGACGGGAGTGAGACAGCCACCCACGGCATGGGAGAAAGTCCCGCGGCCAGGCTGCCACGCATGGAGAACCTTCCTAGCTCGGTAACGGGACAGCCGCATTTCAGCGTGGACAGAGGGTCCACGTAGACGCTTCTGCAGAGCAGACGGTTCGGGTGGCCGGGAGCACCTGCAGCGGAGCCCCACGTCGCTGCGCCGGGGGAATGCCCACCAGCCCAGCGTGGCTGCGGTCAGCAAGGACGGCGCTGGCACCTGTGGATGAGGACACAGCTTCCCTCCGCGGTGTGCCTCTTGGAGCGCCTTGTTCCCGTTACGGATGGATCGCATCGCCGAATTTCTCCAAGGATGGCAACAGTGCAGTTTGGACATCTTCTCTCTGTACAACCTTTATTTTATCCAGGTTGTCTCTGGTTTGTTTGCTTGGCCTCCGACTTTGGAATCAGAGACTTTGCTCCGATGTGGTGCCCTGTGGGGGTGCCAAGGCTGCACGCGCCCAGTGGCCTGTGCACCTGCCTGTGGGTTCCGTGTGGGTTGATGGGCTGGGCTCGGGATCATGGGTCTTCTCTCCTGCGTCCTCAGATTCAGAATAGACTCTTCTAGTCTTGCTGCAGGACACAGGCTTGGCTGCCAACACAGGAAACCGGAGGTGGGGGGACAGCCTGTGGAGGTGGGGGGACAGCCTGTGCTGGGGGCATCCCGTGGGAGGAAGCAGGGGGCAGCCCGTGGGGTGCGGTGGGGAAGGCTCCCCCCCCCCAGCCCATGAACTCTCGTACCCTCCCCCTGTGCACAGCCCACCACACTGGAGCCCTTGCGCCTGCTGTGTCAGTGGCCGGGGGCTGCTCTTAGCGGATGACTGCCGTGTGCTCGAAGTTGAGCTATAACCGCACACGAGAACGTTGGGATGAAATCCATTTATCTGGGGTTTATTTAGCTGCTCGTGCTCTTGGTGTCCCGTCTAAGAAATTGTTGCTTAATCGCAGGTCACGAGGGTTTTCTGCGATGCTTCTTCTAAGAGTTTATAGCTTTAACTCACACTCGCAGGTCTTTGCCCCGTTCTGCGCTGACGTCTGAAGATGGTGGGAGGTAGGGGTCCAGCTTCCTGCTTCCGCATGGAGACATCCCGTGGGCCCAGCAGCATCCGTTGGAGCAACGGGTCTTTCCCCGTTGAGTGGCCTCGGCGCCCTTGACAGAACCGGCTGACCGTGGGTGGAGGGGTCACCGCCTGGGCCCCGCTCTGTCCCTTGCCCTGGGTGTCTGTGCCAGTGCTCTGCCCCACTGCTGTGGTGTCGGAGTCGAGAGGTGGGAGTCACTGACTGCTTCTTGAGTGGACCCGGCCGTTCCTTCACTCTTGGCTCTGGACGGACCAGCCGGGCCTGGAGTCTGGGGTGACGGCAGCAGAACTCGGTCATATCAGCATCATCTCCCTCACACCTCTGTTCTTTACCCTAGATCTCTCCTCACAAACATACCTGTCTCCTGTTTACTTAGTGGCATTTCGGGGGGGTTGAGAACCCACGGCTGCCGAGCCTGAAGCCCTTGGAGGGAACAGCCCAGGACTGGGAAAGGGTCGCTGCAGGAGGCTGGCCCCTCCTCCCTGCCTCCCCCAGTCCTGTGGTCCTGCAGCACGGGGACAGAGCGGGAGCAGGTGTGTGGCGTGGGGGTCCTCTTGCAGATGCAGGGGTGCGGCCTGAGATGCCAGCTGCGGGGCCGGGAGCCCTGCCTGAAGGCTGGGGCCCACACTGGGAGCAGCACCTCGTTTCCTCACCGCTCAGTGTCCACGTGCCCCACGCCACCCCACCCGGCCCCTGACACCCTCGTCCTCTTGCCCTCCCAGGTTCCCGATGAGCTCTTCTCCACCCTGCTGGCCTACCTGGAGGGGCTCAGGGGCCGCGCCCGGGAGGTGACAGTGCAGAAGGCGGAAGCCCTGATGCAGGAGCTGGACGAGGCCAGCGGCGCGGACCCCCTTCCGCCGGGGAAGACCCAGCGCATCCGGCAGGTGCTGCAGCTGCTCTCCTAGCGGGTGTCCAGCGGGCCACCGCTGCCGCTTAGGACACAGCCGGCCGCCACCGCTCAGCAGTGGGGCCCCAACGAGGGGCAGGCGGGATTACCAGCAGGTCAGCGGCCAGCGGGCCCCAGGGCTTCCAGGCGCTGAGTCCCCGTGCCTGCTGGTGCCTGACCCTTGGGGGGACTGACTCTGTTTGGCCAGACAGTGTATAGATGATGACCTGTTTTCGTCCCTTTACAGCAGAAAGTAGCCACCCCGGCATAACCTAGAGATGCCCTCCTGGCCTCCCAGTGGCCCTCTAGCCCCCAGGGAGGTTGCTTATTGAGGGAAAGGTCTATTTTTTTACTGGGAACATCTTAGAGATTGACCAGAGCCAGCCCTTCCCTCCAGCTGTGGTCTGTCCCAGTTGGGGGTGAGGGTAGCCCCTCCGGTGCCGGCCACCGGCATCCAGGTCACCTGCCTATGTTCCCTGGCAGGTCCGGGCTGTGGCTCGCCCACACCCCACCTCCCTGCTGGGGCCTTGCTGACCAGTCCCAGGGAAAACATGGCTGCATTTTCAATAAAACAGGCCCGTGTCGTCTGTGGCCCTATTCTGTGCATCCCGTTCTCGTTTGCCGGTCCCAACTGCGAAGAGCTTGTCCTGAGAGTGAGCGTGTGTCGGGCCGGAGCCAAGGCTCCCGGGGTGGCATCCCGGCAAGCTCCCCGTGTGGCGCTCCTGCCTGTTGGCTCTGAGCACTGGCTCTGCGGGCCTGCCGTTGGCAGGTGTCGACAGTGATCACACTGGCTGCCCTCCCACAGCCGTCCCTGCTGTGTGCACAGACACAGGACACGCTCGCCCTGTTCCCCGAAGAGCGCGCAGGTCGACCCCCTGGAAGTCACTCAGCGCGGCAGCCCACGCCGCGGTGGGAAAAGTCGGCAGGCCCTTCAGGACGACATCGCTTCTAGGGACCTGTGGAGAATCACAGGGTGGCGGATATATGCGGTGGTCTTAAAACTTATCCCCCGAGGCTTTGACGCTCCGTCCCTGGGACGTGGGTCAGCTTCCAGCATGGGATGAAGCAGATGAGACACCGTGTGACCCCTGGGGCGCGGGCAAGAGGAGGAGGCAGCTGGCGCCCTTGGGACACGTGCCCCTGGGACTTGGCCACCGTGATGTGGGAAGCCCCCGTCACCTGGGGAGGCCACGTGGGGGGCCATGAGGGGTGCTCAGGTGATGGCGAGTCTTCAGACGGCAGCCGCCCCAGGTGACACTGAGTGACGCAGAGGTGAGCTGTCCCCGCTGAGTCTTGCTCACGTTGCAGGTCTGTAAACCCTGTTGCTGGGGCGTGTGCAGTAGGTAACCAGAACGCCACAAAGCTGTGGAGGCGACCTGCTGATATTGTGCACCACGGTGCTAATGGAGTCACAGGCTCCAGGCCTGTGTGTATACCCCCGATTCCAGGAGAAGGCCTGGGGCCGGCTGTGCTCCCTGAGGTGTTCCTTCCCAGCACCGTCCCCAGCCTCAGCTTCTGCTGTGACTTCAGCTTCCCTTACCATGGAGCACCCGTGCCAAGGGGTGCTTCTGAATGACGGGGTAGGGCTTCGGGGTGCCTGGGCCTGGGGCGGCCCACTCGTCCAAAGGGGCCTGGGCTGGTCCGTGGGGCCCCCCTCTTCTCACCCATAATCCAGACTCCTGGGCTCTGAAGGTCATGCTGCCCCACCTCCCACCCAACACCCACACCTCGGTGGCACCGCCATGGAAAGGGGACATGCTCCGCCTCTCCCTGGGGGCATTTGGCTCTGTCCCCCACCCACTGGTGCAGCTGAAATCCCAATCACACTCACAAGCACGCGTCCAGTTCTGGGTGGGCCCAACCCCTCTTTGGCCCAGGTGGCTTTGGAGACAGATGAGAAGTCCTGACTCCCTGGTATCCCTCAGGTGAGAACTCGAACAGGGAAGCACTTCGGAACCACGCGTCGGTGCAGGTCTGTGAGCCCATCAGCAGACCAGTGTGTGGGCATCACGGCCCCACAGATAATCTGGGGACGTGGACAGTCAGGGTGCCAGCCGTACCGTGACCAAGCACGGAGCCATCCTTAAAATGATCTGGGGACATGGACAGTCAGGGTGCCAGCCGTACCGTGACCAAGCACGGAGCCATCCTGAAAATGATCTGGGGACATGGACAGTCAGGGTGCCAGCCGTACCGTGACCAAGCATGGAGCCATCCTGAAAACGACACTGAGAACTGGACGTACAAAGGAAGACCCATAGATGCAAAGAAAGGGCAGATTCTTTTTAAGGAATCAAGGTTATAAGAACCGTAGCGCTGGGTTTCCTGGAAGCCAAGCTGAAAAGGAAAATGTGATGGGTCCCAAGTCCTCATTGTCTCTTACTGGATACGGTGGAGAGAGCAGGGCACTCCCCAATACCAGACTGGGGGGGGCTCTTTCCTCCCTAAGAGCTCTGGTCGGAGCATGAAGTGCTATTCCCTCGAGGTCCCCCTGGCGGAAGGTGCAGAGAGTGGACACAGACGCGTCATCTGGACAGAGCTGTCTAGAGGCGTTAACTGGGTGTGGGACCAGCCTCCGTTGCCGGGGGTGCCAGTCGGAGATGGCCCTCTGATGAGGCCCCAAGGGCAGTGATCTGGGAGGGCCTGAGCCCCGGGGCCAAGCCACAGTGAGGGGTGCCTTGGGGCTGTCTGTGTGGGGCCACCGGGCCAGGAAATGTCTTGACGGTGGCCGGTGATTTCCCGCCAACACCCCCCACACTGGAAACAACCCAGATGTCCGTCAGCAGCCGAACAGGAAACCGAAGTGAACAGCACTCCCCAGTCAAAGGGAAGAAGCTTGGTACGGCCACAAAGTGGCGCTGGACAGGGGACGATGGACCACAAGGGCACACTGTCGATGCCACTCAAAGGACTTCCTGGAGACGGCGGGTCAGCTCATCTGCAGGGAGAGAATGCCCGGGGCAGGGGGCGCCACCGTGGCCTGTGGCCTGTGGCTACACAAGCTGGGACACACGCTCAAGCTGCTTGTTTGTGACACTCCAGCAAGCGCAGAGAAGCCTCGCGGGGCAGAGCTCGCTGCAAAGCACTGGGCTCTGGAAAGAAAACGGTAAGACGGGTTTGTTGTCGCCTGAATGTCTGTTCTTCACGAAGTTCTGCGTGTCTGTAGTGTAGACGTCTCAAGCACTGTTAGGATGTCAGAATGGGCGATGGGGGGCTGGGACTTTGGGCTGGGGGTGTCAGAGCCAGCAGGCCCATCAGCACCACCAACAGCCGTCCGCGGCCCCCGCCCCCCTCTCCGAAGAAGCAGCCTTCCTCAGCAGGCTTCCCTTACGTCCGGGGAAGCATGGCTCGGTCTCTCCTGACCTCCTGCAGAGAAGTGGGGACTAGCTACCGAGTGGCCCCTTGCCACGCTTTCCCACCCAGGGCCCGCAGGAAAGCTGTGTCTGTGCTCAGATAAACCAGCACTAAGCCAGCAGGAATGTCCCTGACGGGTGATGCCCTGCCCAGCGGCAGGTGGGACACTTACGGCCAGAGGGGCTTCGGGACGTCAGGTGGCCACAGAACAAGGACCCCTGCCCCCAGGACGCACTCTCAGCCCCTTGTGCGTCTGGCTCTGAGGGTGGGCATCCCTGCCGCCCTGGACCACAGCCTCATCTCGGGCCAAGAGCTGCCCGCCAGCCCCCAGAGGCTCCTTCCCTCACAGCCAAGACTCAGGTGCTGCAGCCATGGGAACCGACATTCAGGGAGGCCGTCTGCCCCCTCCTGACCCACAACGTCTAGGGACCCCTAATGCATGTCTGCAGAGGCTTCTCCCCAAGGCTGTGCAGCCTGGAGGCTGAGCTCTCTAGAGGTGCAGCCGTAAGAAACAGAACCCCAAACTTGAAAGTGTCCATCACGGATGATGGATGAACACAGGGTGGTCCATCCACACCATGGAGTATGACCGGCCTTCTAAAGGAAGGAACCGGACCCCTGCCCCACGGGGACGAGCGGCAGAGGGACACCAGCCAGACACAGAAGGACACGCACGGGGACCCCGCTCACATGAGGTCCCGGAGTCGTCAGACTCACAGACATACAGAGTAGACGGCGGGGGCAGGGCCGGGGCTGGGGGAGCGGGTGCAGGTCCGTGCGTCACGGGGACAGGGTCTCTGTGCAGGGGATGGAAGGTTCTGGAGCCGGATGGGGGGACGGCTGCACAGCCACGTGGATGTGCTCGGTGCCCCTGAATTATACGCGGAAATTGGTTAAGATGGTCAATTTTATGTATGTTTTACCACAGGAAAAATATGGAGCAAAACAACCAGGTTTGAGGCAGAGGTGACAGGCGAGCCGTCTGCCACATGGTGGAGCCCTTGCCACACGCCCCCATTGCAGGGCAGGTCTCTGTGCATCTGGTGGGGGCAGGAGCCGGTGGGTGGGCGGGTGGGTGGGCGAGCCCCCTTTGCAGAGGGGAAGGCAGCCCCAGGCCCAGGTCTCCATGTGATCGCTGAGCTGGGCCTGGTGGGTGGAGTCCAGGGCGGCCTGGGAGAGGGGTGTGTTCGTAGTTGTGCCAATGATCTCGAGGGTCCGACATCAGACTCGGCCCATCGTGCTCTTTCAGTGTATGATACGCTTATTCTGTGTCAACTCCATAAACGGGGGGAGGAAGGGAACAACATTCTCCAGATACTCCCCACGCGTAGGCCTGGGCACTCCTGGGCCCCGCCCCCAGGTCCCAGCACCTAGCGAGTTCTCGGCGGGGGTGAGGGAGCCTGAAAATGGGGGGCGCAGGGGTTCCCTGCAGAGGTGGAGCATTGCCCGCGGCCCTGCTCCTTCCCGAGCCCTGGACCAGTCTGGGCGAGGGTCCCACGCATACCAGCCCTGCGCCCAGCCCACCTCAGATCTGCATCTGGCCCTGGAGTAGCAGGGGCCCCCCACCAGCCCACAGGCCTGAGGGAGCCGAGCCGGGGGCACCTGGTGTTGGGGCCCCGGGAAGCTCAGGCTCCTGTCATGGACCAGGAGGGCATCGAGGTCACCGTGGGGATCTCCCGCCTGACACCCAGCCAGAGCTGCGGCGTGTCCTCCACCCTCCATCCTCCGCGTCCTCCGCCAGAGCCCCCGCCTGGGGGAGGGGCCCAGAGCAGCGTGTGCGTGGAGAGCTTTCCAGCAGGATGGACACCTTCCCACCTGGCCGAAAAGCTTCTCAGATTTGTTCTTGGCAAATTAAAACATCAGCTAACCCTATTGGCGTCTTTGGAGAGAACTGGAGTCACCCAGAAAGTGGTTCATTTTGACGCCTGTTCTCGTAAGTCAGGAAACACAGGGCTCAGGTTCTGCATCCCGCCCCTGCCCGAAGCGACCCACCTGGGAGGTGCCGCGGACCATGCTCCTATGTGAGGAGTGGCTTCTGGAAACAGGGTCTGGGCAGCACTGGATTTACCACAAAGACAGGAAACCCTCAAACGCTCGCATTTCCCCTGTTCCTCCCAGCAAGCCCGCCCCAAGCAGCTGAGTCTCTCCCACCCATAGCTTCTTGAAAGAGCTTCCGTGGCCATTCCGGAATGTTCTGTGTTGTCAGAAGGATGCTCGCAGTTCATTCACGGAGATGAACTTAGGTCGGATCCCTGCTGTTTGCACCGTGTGACCTCGGACAGTAAAGCGGCCCAGCCCTGCAGGCAACTCTTCCTTCAGTGTCAGATGTTGCAGACGGACAGACAGAAGGAATGCAACGACAGAACACACTCCTCACCCACCACCCAGCTTTTCCCAGAAGCAAAGTGTGTGGACACGGTCCAGCATCATCCTCCCCAGAATACCCCCTTCCCTTCCCCCACAGGGGCCCAGCACGGGCAGCGGCACATCCAGAAGCATCTGTGGCCACTGCCCTGACCAAGGTCGCGAAGAGACTCGCCCCCACCCCCACCCCCACCCCCGGTGTTTGAGGTTTGTGTGTTGATGGGTACGGCCCCGACAGCTTCATTTTCACCCTGGACACTGTTCCCGGATGTGGACGCGCCCCGACCCTTATCCTTTCTCCCCTGGGGAGCACTCCGCGTGGACGCCACCCCCGGGGACCCCCTTTTGCAGCTGCCCCAGGAAATGTCCCGGGTTTACGCTCTCTGGGAACCTCCCCCAATGTCACCAACACCTCGCTCGACTGAAGAACCCGGCCTTCAGTGGGACCTGTCCACCCTCCCCCAGCTGTGAACAGTCACTTCATCTGCACCCCCTGCCCTGTCCTCCCTTCGGCGGGCGGAAACCATGGCCTGTTCTCCCCGGGGACGGACGCAGGCTTCACAAGCATTACTAACTCGTGTCACGGCCTCAGCCGGCCCTCCACCTCTCCGCCAGCCCTGCCTCAGACGGGATTTTTCCTTCTACACAGATAGGCTTTTGAATTTAAAAAGCCAAGGCTTCAGTTTTGGGAAGGGTCGAGGGGCAGACGAGGGATATGGGGGGTCAGAAGGGACCAGAGAAAAGGGTCTGGGGTCTGGCAGCTGGTCGAGAGGCTGCCTCACTTCTGTCAGGTCCCTGCGCCCCCCACCCACAGCATGGGCCAGGGGAGGATGGCTGGGGTGGCCCAGGGCCACCATGTGGCCAGGACAGGGCCAATCCTACCCCGCCAGGCTCCCAGGTCACCAATGGGTCGCCAGATACAGGACAGGACACCAGATAACGGGAAGCGTGTCAGTGTGGGGGTGGCCCGTGGAAGCCCATGCTGGAGGGCCCCCCGTGGTGCACCCCTGACCTGGTCTTCTGGGCCCTGTCACAACAGCCCCCTGCCCAGAGGCTGTCTCCTAGAGGCCTTGCTACGTCTTGGGTGTGGGGGAGAACGGAAGCTGGGCCTTGGGGTCTGTGTCCCCATTTGCTTCAGGGTCCTGTGAAGTTGATGGGGTCAAGTGTGAGGGGCCCTCAGTGTCCTCCCTGCAAACTCCCGCTCATCCTTCCTGCTCAAGCTCTGCTGTCCCCCCTGCAGGGTCCCCGATACTCTGGGTGGCAGCTGTCCCTCGCCTGGTCCTGGCTCCCCGGGCAGAGCGCCTCCTGGGCATGGCTGCCCACAACCTGCAGGAACAGGGTGGGGTCTGCAGGAGACCCAGCGGTCCAGGACCTGGCACAGTGCAGAGTGAGTGTGCTGGGAACACGGGTCTCAGGCTGGCCTCTGGGTGGACGTCACCCTGCCACCTGCTGTCTCCCTGCACCCCAGCTGCAGGTGGCACCTCTGTGCCTGGTGGATGCCTGGCCAACGCTGGCCCTGTGGGCAAAGGGGGCAGCATGGAGGGGGAGTAGGAAGAGGAGGCCCCGGAGAACTCAGGGAAGCATGCGTGGGGAGGGGGTGCTTCACCACTGGGGCATGAGGGGCACCCTGAGGTACAGGTGGGGGGCCTGGGTGCAGACAGAGGCAGCGCTGATGGCCAAGGGGTCTGGGCGCAGAGGGCAGAGGGTGGGGAGAGGGCCCCAGCTGCCCTGGGGAGACCGGAGGAGAAGGGGTTGAGACACCTCTGGGCAAGGGGAACTGGAAGGGGGCTGAGCCCCCAAAAGAACAGAATCAGGCCCAGGAGGGGCTTTGGGGGCCACAGCAAAGAGCCCAGCAGGGGCTTTCTGTCTGTCCATCCATTTTTCCTGCCTCCATCCTCCACAGAGCACCCCAAGCTGGGATCTGGGGGAGTGACTCAGACTCTCCCTGGGTCTCCTTGGTCAGAGCTCCCGGGCCTGGGCACTGCACAGAGGGCCTGGGCTGGCGGCCGCATGGTGAAGGCCAGGGCGGGCGTGGTGTCCAGGGCAGCGGGGCTGAGGCCGGGCGGGGGCAGCAGGTGGTATCTGTGCAGGAGGCCGGCAAAGAGCAGGAACAGCTCCGACCTGGCCAGGCTCTCCCCCACGCAGACGCGGCGGCCTGCAGAGGAAACCGAGGCACAGGGTGGGGGCTCCAGGCCTGCTCTTTGCAGGGCTGTGCCAGGGAGCCCGGCCAGTTTCCTGGAGTGGAGGGAGAGGGGAGTCTCAGGGGGGACGAGGGAGGGCCTGGAGTGGGGGTGGTCTGAGAGCAAGGTCTGCAGTAACCGGGATGCGGGCCAGCTCCGAGGGGCAGAGCTGGGTTGCCAGGGGCTGTGGACAGGGGGAGGCCCAGCGGGCTTGAGCCTGAGCTTCCGAGGTCCCTCGTGACCAGGCCACTTGGGGGCGAGGGGCCCCGTGCTGTCCCCACCCACGAGGGCTGTGGGTACCTGCAGAGAAAGGCAGGAAGGCTGCCCGCTTCACAAAGCGCCCCTCAGCGTCCAGGAAGTGACCTGGGTTGAACTGGTGGGGCGTTTCCCACTGCGTCTTGTCCAGGAGCACGGAGCTCAGCAGGGGGATCACAGGTGTGCCCTGTGGGTGGGGCAACAGGTGGGCTGGCCCTGGCACCCCCTCCCCCCTAGGGGTGTGCACTGAGAGACAGCGTCCCCCAGGAGGCCAGCCTGGCCCTCGAGACTCCCAGGCGGACCTGCCCTGACCCAGAGCAGAAAGAGGGAGGGAGGGAAGGGGGAGGGAGGGCCCTGACCACCCTGTCAGAGTCCAGGAGGGGGGTGCCCACCTTGGGAAGCAGGTAGCCACCCAGCTGGGTGTCAGCCGCCATGCACCGTGGCACGTAGGGCAGGAGGGTAATGAACCGCTGGACCTCGTGCAGCACGGCGTTGGTGTAGGGCAGTGACCGCTGGTCCTCCAGCCGGGGGGACCGCCCAGGCCCCAGGACACGGTCCAGCTCCTCCTGCACCCGGCCTGCAGGTGAGAGCGTAGGTACCAGCATCCCTGGGAGACTCGATCTCCTAGGCCCTGGTGGACCCCCACCCACCCAGCAGGTGGCCATGTGCTCGGAAGACAGGCCGGGAGATCACCTTGAATACTCGGGTGCTTGCCCATCAGGAGGGCAGCCCACTGCAACGTGGCCGACGTAGTCTCTGTACCAGCCATGACCATGTCCAGGGCACAGGCCACCATGTTTTCCTCGGTAAAAAGGCCTTGAGGGTCTTTCCCCTGCAGAGGTGGGTTGGACGGGACTCAGCTGGAGGCTGGGCTCCGTGGACCACCCGCTCCCCACCCCCAACCCAGCTCTGGGCTCAGGAAGGGAATAGAAGACAGATCCAAGTCCGCTGAGCACCAGCCACCCCTTGAGGCAGGCACTGCAAAGGCCCATTTCACAGATGGGGAGACCGAGGCTCAGAGGGGCCCTCAGCTAGGAGGTGGAGGAGGTGGTGCAAGAGCAGCATGGAACCCCCCCCAACCCCGCTCCTCCTGGGGTGGGACCCCCAGATGCCCCAGGCCTCTTAGGTGGTAGGATGGGTCTCGCCCACACCTGGCCCTGCTGAATCAGGGCGTCCACGTAGCTCTTCACGGGGCCTCCGCTGGGCGTGGGGGGCTGCCGCGCCTCCAGCAGGGTCCTCAGGATGGCTCGGACCGCCTCTATCTTCCGCAGGACAGGCCGGTGCAGCTGGAGGAGGGCCCCAAGCCCGGGATAGATGTTGAAGAGCTGGAGGTGGAGGGCAAGACGGCGGGTGGGGTTGGGGTTCAGGCCCCACAGCGGGCCCCACACCCTCCAGCAGGTAGGTCCCCAGGCGCTGCCCCAGACTCCAGGCCGACCTGCTGGGTGGGTGCTGCCCGTGGCCACAAGAGGGCACCAGGCGCCAAGCTGGGGGGGCCTGGCCCTCCTGGCAGGACCAGCAGCCCAGGGAGCTCCCACAAAATCCTCTGTCCCAGGTCAGGAAGGGGGCGCCGCTGGACAGGTTACCACCTGTGATCATGCCTGCTCTCCATCCACCAGAGCCGGCGGGACAGAGAGCGGAGGGGGTTGTCCCTCATTAAAGTCATTAAAACAAAGAAGACTCCGCAAACTTCAGAGCTTCAGCTGACCCCGCTGTGACCAGGTTGTCTGCGGGGCCAGCACGTGCCCGGCACACAGATGTCCGTGGCTCTCCTGGTGCACAATGACGGCTGGGTGTCCCCCAGAGCATTAGTGATCCCTAGATCGGATTACACAGGGCGCCCCTGCGGGAAGGAGCTGGCACAGGGACGGAGGCCCGGAACATTCTGCTCTGACCCCTCTGGCCTCCATCCTCCTGGGACAGCCCGCTTCGGCGAGGAGGCCAGATCCTCCCAACCAGAGGACGTCAGAGGCTCCTACGACTGAAGCATGAGGACCGGAGACTCCGTGGCCAGCTCCTGCCTCACAGCCGTGACCACACGCGCCACGACCGGATGCGTGCGCTTAGCGACCTATCACAGAAATGGTCACGATGGCGAACACGTCATGCTTTGGAAGAGAGTGAAATGCGCATGCCCCTGGGAGTTCTGAAAACCAGGGCCATTTCACGTCATTCCTGCAACACGGTGAAGGACCCATGTTGGGTGGAGGGTCCCTCGGGTTAAGGGCTGGGGCGGCCAGGGGACGTCGAGCCCCGTATCCAGGGAAGAGATCCTCGGTCCCCATCCCTACCTCCGAGCAGGTGCACTGCTACTGATGGGCAGGTGTGGGAGGGGGCAGACGGGCACCCTGCCCTACACCCCCCTCATTGCCCAGAGGGCGCAGGGACTGGCCTGGGGTCCCATGACCAATCCGTGTCAGCAGCAGGCCATACCTCGGGCCCCCTGGCTCTGAATGCAGTACTGCTTTTGCAAGCTGGCAGCTCACCTCTCTTGGGCAGGCACAGTGCTGAGACCACCCCCCACCCCGAGGCCGGGAGTAGCCACCTCTCACCTGTAGGCTGGGGGTCCCCAAGAGGACCATGACCTCATCAATAAGGCTCAGCAGGGACACGAACACGGGATCCTGGTATTCGAACCGCCGGCCAAAGAGCAGCGTGAACGTGATGTTGGAGGGGGCCCAGCCCAGCAGGGCCAGGGGGAAGGGCTGGCCTGGAGTGGGAGGGAGATAGGCCTCAGGGGGTGAGGGGACCCCCAAAGGGGGTGTCCCGGCCCCCACTCACCTCCGTAGCAGTCCAGCTGCCCCGTGAGGCACCTCAGCTCCTGCAGGACCTTGTCGGCCACAGGCCCCCTCCCCACGCCCAGGCCGTGGAGGGTGCGCACGGTGAACTGGCGGGCGGCCCTCCAGCGCGCCCCCGACGAGAAGAAGATGCCTGCAGGCCAGACGAGCTTCCCATGAGCAACCCCGGGTGATGCAGGCAGGGAGCAAGGTCGGGGGGCCTGAGGAGGGCCTCACCCCCACCCCTGAGCCTCTTCTCCCAAGGGCTGGCCTTGGCGAGCCTCTCCCACTCTTGGGGTGTCATGGTCCCCGGCCATGTGGACACTGTGTCCCCAGGAGCCAAGCTGGGCACACTCCCCTGCTGCTCAGAGAGGCAGACCCCCCCTCCTGGGGTCCAGGGACTCCTATGCTCAGCTGGCCTCTGCCCCCTCCCTACCCTGCACCGCACACCTACCCCCACCTCCCTGGATGAGCTGGAAGATGGCGATGGGGGGCCGGTCAGCCAGCTCCGGCCCGGTGCCCATCAGGGCCTCCCTCACTGCCTCGTAGCCAGCCAGCACCACCGTCTTCTGGCGCCCCAAGTGGACAGTGAACACTGGCCCGTACCGTTCTGAGAGCTGGTGGGGACAGGCAGGAATCAGCCAGCGGCCCCACCCCCAGGCCCCCTGTGAGTCCCCCGGGGCTGTACCCGCGTAGAGTGGGCGCGGGGTAGATTCAGAGCCAGGGGTGGCCCAGGCAGAGTCTGTAGAAACCGGGACAGCTGTGGGTGTGCGTGAGCAAAGGCCCAGGAGCCCAAAAGCAGAAGGTGTGTTTGGCTGGAGCCGCGTCCCGGGGCAGTGTCCTGCTGGATTCCGCCGAGCCCCCTCCCCATCCACGAGGAAGGCCGGGGGCTACCCTTGGTGCTGAGTGTCACCGTCGTGGTTTTCTTTTCCGGGAAACAGCAGAGAGGGCTCCTGGGAACCCCAAGACGAGGAGGCGGGCGGTAGGAGGGTTGTCTGTGGGGTGGCCTGTGCTAGAAGCCCAGAGGTCTGCACAGGGAACAGAGGCCCTGTCCCCGCTCAGATGCCCTCAGCATTGAAGCCCAGACGGACAGGAGCAGGGGGTGCCCAGACCTCACACGAACCCCTGTGCCCAGCCTGGAGACACAGAACTAGACTGCACGGCAAGGGCTAGCCTCTGGTTCCTCTGCGTGTGCCCATCCCCCTTCCGTGCCTTTACACATGGGGAAACTGAGGCCCGGAGGCAAGACGTGCACTGCTGTCCATCATGTGCACTGAGGGACGGAGCCAGACCTGCCCTTCCTGTCCACACCCGCTCCACTCCACACACTGGACGGTGGCCCCTGGGTGCGACACCGGGCACGGCCTGAGAACCCTGGTGCCCAGGGTGCTTCCTGCAGCAGTTCCCCTGAGGGTCCACCCACACGCAGGGCCTGGGGGGCCACCAGGAAGCAGCAATGCTTCTGGAAAAGGACAGTGGCGTGGTCGCCGGAGCCGTGGTTGGGGCAGGGCTGGCTGTGCAGGCCTTGTGGGGCGGGTGACCAGGCCTGCACCTCTGCTTCACGCTCTGGGCCGGCCATTCCTGGCTGCAGGGCAGGGCGGCCTGCCTGCAACATGGGGCCAAGATCGTGTAGCCTCCAACTCAGGCTGGGAGCAGCCACACCCGGCAGGCGCCCTCCACCGCAGGCACATCTGTGTGCTAGTCCGGGTTCCTTCCCTCTCGGGACCTCTGCCGCGTGGTCCTACACTCCGGGAGCACCTGCCTCCTCCCCTCCGCTGCCCCCAGGCTCGGCTCTTCTGTAGGCGCTCATCAAATGCTGCCTGTTCCAGGAAGCCCTCGTGGCCTGACACTCCTGGCCCCTTGCTCCTTAAACGGCCCATCTGTAGGGTGGGACATCTTTCTCTTCCTCAAGGCAGGGTGGGCAGTTGGGCCTGTTGTGTCCTCTGCCAGGCCAGTGCCAGGCTGGGACACAGAACTCCTACCCCACGGGGGTCCTGGAACACAGGCTCAGCTCCCCCTGAGTTGGGCTGGGGTGCCCAGGACCCGCCGGCCCTGACCTACCTCCATCAGTGACCGGTCCTGCTGTGACACGTGCAGCAAGTGCAGGTTTCCAATGAGCGGCAGTGGGCGTGGCCCAGGGGGCCAGCGAGGGGCTGGGGAGGGGGTGCGGGTCCAGGTTCGGAGCAGCCCCCAGAGCCCCAGGAGCAGCAGGATCCCCAGGAGCAGCAGGGCCATGAGGACGGTAGGCGGCGAGGCCCCAGCTCCCCACCCTGTGCCTTATAGGCCGCTGGGAGGGCGTGCCTGCGCCTCACCCCCCCACCCCTAGAATGTGAACCGAGCAGTTTGCAGGGGACAGCCAGGCAGCTTAAAGTGACAGGCGTGCGTGGAATGTGGGGTCGCGTCTATGGCAGGGAGCCAGGGGTCCGGGGCTGTCTGGGGGGCTGGCATCTAGGCCTCGTGCTTGGGGCATCTTTGTCCCTTGCCTGCTGGAGAGGACACACCGTGGTGGCCAGTCTGCCCCTCCTGCAGGCCTCTGCCTTCTGCCTCAGTCTTCCCATCAGAACCGGGGCTCATGGGGCCTTGGAACCCGGACCCGAGCTCTCAGGGGAGCTCCGAGCCTCCCTCAGCAGGGCCCATGGAGTAGGAGGTCCGTGGAGGCCCTGGGAGTGGCCCCTGAGGGTCCGCACAGCAAATGCCTCAAATCCCAGGGCCTTCCGAGTGTCCCCTGTGAAGTGTCCAATGGCAAGCTTGCCCTCAGTGACAAAGTGCTCCCTGGTGGCTTTTTGAGCGCGGGGGTCACCTGGAGCGGGAGGCCTGGCCTGTGCAGGGCGGGGCAGGGTGGGCTGGCCGGGTTTACGAGCCCCGACTGTGCTGCACTCCGGTCTCCTGAAGCCCGGTGCCCCAACTGGGAGGGGAGGAGGCGCCCCGTGGAAAGGAGCTGTGAGGGGAGGGGGGGCTGCTGGCATCAGAAGTGGCTGGGCTTGCTCCGCACCACCTGCCCCGACATGAGGCAGCGGGAACCCCGTCCCCGAGAGGGGCCCCTTGCAGCGGGGCCTGTCTCCTGGGGATGCCGTCCATGCCCCTATGCAAACCCCAGAGCCAAAGCAGCCCGAAGGCCCCCACCCCTTTCCAGCATCCATTTGCACACCTCCTGTGACGGGGTGCTCACTGCCTCGTGGGCAGACCATCCGGTTGCACAGCTGTGTGGCCGTGGCGAGGGAGGACAGCTCTCTAACAGCTGTGTCTCCAGGTCATTCGGGCTGAGTGCCAGGTACCAAGGCTGCTACTAGGTGCGTGGGCTGCGTGTTCTCGCGGCCCAGGACGGTCCACTTAATTAATTCCACAAGCATTTATTGAGCACCTGTGTACGCTAGGCTCCGCCAACAGCTAGGGTTACAGAAATTGGTGGTCAGGGATCCAGAAAGGGCCCCCCTAGCCCAGTGGAAGAGACCCACGTGGCAGGGGCTTTGCCCCTGAAAACACCCGGGTGTTGCTGCTGAGCGCTCGAGTCACAAGGTTTCGGAAGGGCATTCCACAGAGGGGACAGCTGTGCAAAGCCCGGAGCTGCAGCAAGCAAGGTGCTGGGCGGACAGCCGTGGGAAGGAGGGAAGTTGCAGCACGGCCGGACGCACTGGAGGTGAGAACTCGGGGTCCCTGGGGCGGGGGTGGGGGGCCCAGCCTCCTCCTCCTCCTTCAGGTTGGTGGGGCCTGAGGCCCACACCTGGGTGCTGCCGTCTGGGCGCCCTGCAGGGCGTGGCTGTGTGGGTGGAGGGGATTTTCCAGAACCCGTCTGGCTCAGCCAGTTTCTGGCATTTTACCTGCAAGACCCTTGAGCTGCTCCTGATAGCCTGGCGGGGTCACCCCCATTTCTCAGGAAAGGAAGTGGGGCCCGGGTTTGAGGTACCCCCGGCCCGGCCTCTGGGTGCCCTGGTGGTGAGGGGAATCAGCACCCACCACGAGCTCTGCAGGCGTCCCACCTGGCAGGGCAGGGGTGTAGTGGTGACGGGCGCAGACTTGGGAACCAGACCCATCGGGTTAGATTCCCGACCCTTTCCTACGGGCATCCGGACCCTACCGGTGTTTACTGTGATTTCGTGTGGACAGGGCCAGCAGTGTGTGACCCCCCACCCGGCCCGTGGGCCAGGCCCAGGTGAGGCCAGCCGGGTGCCTGGAGCTTCTCAGGGCCCGGCCAGCAGGGCTGCAGCTCGGGGTCCTTGGGGTCCCATGTGGGCCCCGAGGGGGGAGCTAGGGGCTTGGCCGAGAATCTCTCTGGGCACCCTGAGTGTGGAGGGTTCTTCCACATCTAGGCCCTGGAAGGACGGAGCCGGGAGGGACCCAGCGGAGTGCCCCCACGTCCCCGGCTGGTGGTCCTTCGGAGCCGTGCTGCCCTGCCTGTCTGGGGACAGGCTTCGGGTGGGCCCTCAGTGAACCCACCTGGTGGGAGTCCTTTCCTGTAAATGTGGGTAGAATTTATGCTCAGTGAAGCCCCGCCTTTTCAGGGTACAGATCTGCAAGTTTTCACCAACCCCTACAGTCATGTGACCACCCCCACGCTCAAGATGTGAAACGGTCCCATCCCCCCAGATTCCCGCGCCTCCCAGGCTGATCCTGGCCCTGCACCCCTGCGCCCCCGGGTTCCCGCGCCTCCCAGGCCGATCCTGGCCCTGCACCCCTGCGCCCCTGCGCCCGTGTCCTGTCCCTATGGTTCTGCCCGAGCCAGATGTCGTAGCCACAGTAGCACGGGCAGTAGGGCTACAGGGATCACGGGCCATGGGGCCATGGGGGGCACGGTGTGGGACTCCCAAGGCCTCATGGCCAGGGCTTGGGAACCAGGGAAGGTCAGCAGAGTAATGAGTCCTTGAACATCCCCGTCCCTGGAACGTGTGGAAATGTCAGGTTCCACGCAGAGGGGATTCAGGTAGAAGGCGAAACTGAATTTGCTCATCAGCTGAGCCTAAACGAGGGAGGCTGTCCTGGCTTGTTGGTGGGGCCCAGAGGGAAGGAGGCAGTGGAGATGAGCCAGAGCAAGGGCCTCGTGGGGGCTCCCAGGGGCTGGCTGGGCTACGGGGAGAGCGGTGTTGGACTCTGACCTCAGAACGATGTTGATGAACTTGTGTTTTCAAGCCTCAGGAGTGAGCGTTCCAGCGTCAGAGGCCACAACCTGTAACCTATGACCTGTGACCTAGCTTTGGTGGGGGTTCCCGAGGCTGCCCCAGGTCGAAGGGGAGGGGAACTGGATGGGGGAGGGGCAAGGTTCTAGAAGAGTCTGTGGAGGGTGGAGGTGGGGAACGTCTGTGCTGTCTGCCCATAGAGTCGGCCCTTGTCCCCTGGGGACGGGCTCAGGGTCCCTCCTCCCCGAGGGTGTGGCTGCCTCCACGTGTCTTTGGTCCTGGGGCCCGATGCCCTGGACCTCACTGATGCTGATGGTGCTGGCGAGACCCCCCCCAGGCCACCTCTCCTCCAGCTGCTCAGCTGGGGCCCTTCCCCTTCTGGGCCTAAACTGCGGCAGCAACAAATGTCCCTCCCACAGGTCCCTTCCTCAGCAACTTCTAGAAAGGGCTGCTGCGCCCCTGGCTGCCCCCTGCCCTCCCACACTGGGGAAGGGTCCCGCTCAGGTCCCCAGCGGCCCCAGCCCTCACCCCTCCCTGTGTGAGACCAAGAACCACAGCTGGGCGTCTTAAACTCCAGAAATACACTCTCGCTGTTGGGACCAGAAGTGTGCATGGTGGTGCGGGCTCTTGGGGCAGACCCGGCCTGCTGCTCCGGCCTCGCCCACCATGGCCCACGGGGGGTCTCACCTCGACACCCTCACGTGCAGAGACCGCTGGTCTTGTCTTCCCTGGGCGCCACCTGTCAACGCACCACGGCATCCAAGAAGGTCTTTCTCGGATGGGGGTGTTGGTGGGGCCGTTTATCCCTTTAAACAGATAGCAGGCGCACAGCCGCTGGGGGCTCCAGAGTCCACCAGGGGCTGTCCAGGGAGCGGGCCCCATCCCCGCTGTGCTCCTCGCTCGTGCGTCCTCCCAGAGATCCCGGATCTGTGCGTACCTGCTTTTGCTGTGTTCATAACTGTATTCACGTGCCGCCAGCCGCTCGTGTTCTAGCCAGCAGCCGGGCAGTCCGACGAGTTCACGTATGTATACGGCCGCGAAGCCTTCGCCACGTTCCAGACCGTGAACATCCCTGTCCACCTCAGAGTCTCCTCCGCCCTTGTCTCCCTCCCTCTGTTCATTCGCTTTTTGTTTTGCGGTGACAACGTGGCCGGATCAGACCCGGGACGGCTGCCTCGTCTCCTCTCCGTCGTTCTGCCTCTCATTCGAAAACCTCCTGCTCGAAATACCTGTCCAGTTGCAAGCGGTATGCTGTAAAGTAAGTTCCTAGAACCAGAATCCCTGAGCCAAGGGGCTGCCGGGGAGGGGGGGGCGTACCCACTGTCCCGCCGCGGCCTGGCTCTCTCCACCACCTCCCCTGTGGAGGGCGGCGGCGGGGGGGCTCGCCTCGCCGGCTCCCCACCCCCCATGCCAGTGCTGGGTCAGGGGCTGCTGGGCTCCACTCTGCCCCCTCGCGTCTCTACCCACCCCTCCAGTCAAGGCCAGCTCGCAGATTTTCTCAGCATGAAGATCAACTTTCAAGCTCGAGACTCCTCAGCGTCAGGGCGCTGCCCTCACCTGGGCTCCAGCCACCTACGGGGACCTTCCTCCATGTGTCATGGGATCTAAACCCAACCTGTCTGTGCCAGCTGGGACTCTTTATAGGGGGACGATAACCCCAAGTGGCTGGAGTGGTGTACTGGGTGGAATGGCTTCCCCACAACTCCTATCTCCCTAGAACATCAGAATGGGCCCTTATTTGGAAATAGGGTCTTTGCAGATGTAATCAAGTACAGATGAGGTCATCCTGGATTAGGGTGGCCCTAAGTCCAGTAACAGGTGTCCTTGTAAGAGACAGAAAAGTACAGGACACAGACACAGAAATTCAGGTGACCCTGGAGGCCAAGACGGACGGTGTGGCCCCAAGCAAGGAACTCGGGCCGCCAGGAGCTGGACGAGGCGGGACCGACCCTCCCCGAGCGCCCTCGGAGGGAGCGCGGCCCTGCCCACCTCGGGTCCAGCCTTCTGGCCTCCAGAACTGGGAGAGGATACGTTTCTGGTGGTTACGTCTTTGGAGCTTTGCAATGGCAGCCCCGGACTCATATACGTGGTGTTCAGGAAAATTTCCCAATACTCAGGAATAAGGCAGGCAGGTGGCACTGTGTCCCTTCATTGTACCCTTGAAGCCATGGCTCAGCCAGTCCGCCCGAGCACCCTTCGACCCTCCCAGGGAGTGTCACCGTGTTGGACGTGCATTTTTTATTGAGCAGGCCCAGGTGCCTCAAGCTAGACGTTCACCTGTAGGACACAGAAGAGCTCCAAGTGATTGCTTCTCCTGTAAAAATGCAAATCACTTCTGTCTGGCAGATAATCCTGAAGGTTATGGTTTATTGCCCCGTGATCTGTGAACCTGTTGGAGTCCAGCTTAGCAATCCGACTCCAGCCTCCTTTCTTTTCCTCGGACCGGATGTGGACATATCGGGGTTGGGGCGCCCTTCTCAGAATCAGCTTTGCCATCTGGCCAAACTCCTTCGTCCATGCGTTAAATGAAACTAACAGTTTCAGTGTGGTTTGTATTTCTCTGAGAACTATATTTTCATCCTTTCGGAAAATATACTTCTGCAGCAGAATGTATTAAAGTGGAAAGATATGCGATATCTAGGTTCAGGCAGGGTTCCACCAGGGGCTGTCCTCAAGGGGGGTGTCTCGGCCTGAGGTTGAGCGCCCCCAGCGGATGCCAGGCACGTCGTCTCCACCAAGGCCGCCCCGCTCTGCAAGTTCTTGAGCGAAGCAAATGATGGCTGTTTTACTCCGCTGAGCTGGGGTGTTGGTCATACCGTCCCAGGTAGCTGGTACGCTGGCTGTGTCACCTCGGACAAGACTTCACCTGTTTGTGTTTCTTTACGTGTGAGATGAGGGTAAGAACACCTGCCTAACGGGGTTCATCCCCAAGTACTACTAACTGAACGTCTGCCGTGTGCCCCGCACTGTTCCAGGCCCCAGGCCAAACAGCCTAGCACGGAAGAGGGCTTCCGGAAGCGTCAGCTCCTCCCCCACTCCTTGTATCCGTGCACCGCAGATAAAAATCCCTTCCTCTCTCCCAGCTAAACATCTCCTATAAAGCAGCAATCATTTGCCAGGTACAGAAGATGTGTCAGTTAAACGCTGGCTGTCACCTTGGGGTCACCGGGCCTCCAATGCTTCATTGGTCCCTCAGGGCTGCTGGACAGAGAGGCTGCCGGCAACCTTGGGGGGCAGGGCTGTCCCCTTTACTGCTAAGTGGTGTGATCTAGTCAGGTGGAAAAGTGCTATTTGCTGGGTAATAAAAGCGTCTTTTGTTCACTGCCCTAGAAACATATTAATGAATAACCCAGTGTGTGGCCCCTGGTTCTAGCTGCATAAAACGGTCGTTTATGTGACAACATCAAGGTGCAATTTTCCTTTTGTAGTTTTTAGTGGGCGCAGAACACCAGGCTGATCAAGGCCTCCACAGCTGCACTGGGCTTTCCCTGTGGACCCCCGCCAGTCCCCACCAGCCCCCACCAGCATTCAGGGCCAGCACAGACACAGCTGAACGCAGCCTCAGGCACAGAGATCCAGTGGTGCACACTGAGGAGGGTCAGGCGTGCTGGTGACCCGACGAGTGGGGCGCTGGATGCCTTCTGGAGGCCTTGAGGAGGGGGCACGCCCTGAGGTGGGGGCGGTGGGGGCTTGTTGGCCAGGCACTTCTCTGCAAGGCCCCAGAGTTGCTGGAACGGCTCCTAGTCCCGACATTCGAAGGAGGCATGGCGCTGAATCACGTCAGGGACCGGGGGCAGCTGGTGAGCTCTGCTGCTGAGGCCCCCATCTGCTGACCTCTAGGGCCTGGCACACGGTTGGCACACGGGTGGGGTGGGTGCACGGATACAGTTGGAGCTCATGGCAGAATCAGAGCACAGGTGCGCTGGGAGGGCTCTGATCCACTTCCTCCCTCGGATGAGATCCAGAGGCCTGGTTTGGGGAAGGGGTGGTTGCCCTGGGCACAGGGCTGGGAGGAGGCTC
Organism: Ursus maritimus; assembly: GCF_017311325.1. Lineage (NCBI taxonomy): Eukaryota > Metazoa > Chordata > Mammalia > Carnivora > Ursidae > Ursus > Ursus maritimus. Next base: position 720,465 of record NW_024424452.1, on the reverse strand, counting down.
TGCGGGGCAGAGCTGGGGTCTCCCCCGAGCCCCTTCACTGTTGTTCTTGCTGCTATAACAGTCACAGGTGACCGCCAGAGCCCTAACTGTTCATGAGGCACTTTATTTCATTATAGTTGAGCTGTATCCCCACCCCTGAGAATTCATAGGTTGAAACCCTAACCCCCAATACCTGAGCAGGTGACCTTTTGTGGAAATAGGGCCATTGCAGATGTAATCGGTCACGATGAGGTCGTTGGGTTGCACCCACCCAGTGCGCCTGGCGTCCTTGTCAGCAGAGGACATCTGGACACGGACACACGGGGGCCCACGGGAGGGTGAAGGTGGAGGCGGGTGTGTGCACGAGCCCAGGAGCCCCCAAGCCTGCCGGGGACCACCCGCAGCTCCGCGGCCTGCGGCGGGTCTCCCCGGAGCCCCCGGGAGGAGCCAGCCCCGCCACTCGTCCAGGGCGGGGAGCGATCGCACTCGTGCTGCTGGAGCTGCCGGGTGTGCGACACTACGCGTGGCAGCCCTCATGCCTTCCTCCCCGGCAGGTAAGCCCCGCACACACCCGGGGATGCAGACGCGAGCGCACCTGCCCTGGGGCTTCCTGTGGACGGAAGCTGTGCGTCTTTGCGCAAGCTGCTGAGCCTCTCTGGACTCGGTTTCCTCAGCATACGGAGATGACGGCTGGCCTCTGCCACTGGGCGGCTGTGAGGGTCAGACGGGAGGAGACTGGCGAGGACTGGGCGGAGCAGCCCGGATCCGGGCCCTTCAGAGCCCAGCGGGGGCGGGGCCCGGGCGCAGGGGGCGGGGGCCAGCGAGGGGCGGGGCCTGGCGGGGCGGGGCCCGGGCGTCAGGGGCGGGGCCTGCCGCCCGGGGCCGCTCGCCGCTCGACGTGCTCCGCGCTCTGGCGCGGTCCGCTCGGCGCTCGGCCGCTCGGCGCTCGGCCCGCTGCCCTGCGTACGGCGCACGTCTTACTCCTGGGCTCGCCAACATGTCGACGGCCATGAATTTTGGGTCCAAAAGCTTCCAGCCGCGGCCCCCGGACAAGGGCAGCTTCCCGCTGGATCACTTCGGTGAGCGGCGTGCGGCCGCCGGGCTCCCGCGCCGGGCCTCGGGTCCCGAGTGTCCGGTGGCGCCGCACGGCCCCGCGGTGCAGGTGGGGAAACGGAGGCCGGCCGCGGTCCGGCGCCGGCTGGGGCGGGACGGGGCCGGAGCCCCGCGGGAAGCCCCGGCGCGGAGCGGCTGGCGGGAGCGGGGCTTGTGGCGGAGCCGCCGCGTCCGGGCCTGCAGCTGGTCGCCGGGGCTGCGCGCGCGCCTGAAACGCAGTGCTGGGCGCCGCAGGTCTGTGGCCGGAGTCGGGTCGGGGTGAGGCTCGGTGGAAGGCAGGGCTCCGAGAGTGGACTTAGTGTTGTCGTCAGCCGCGTTTTCCTGTGGGATGTTCCAGACGCGCCGCGAAGGTGAACTGCCCCACGTGAGCTCCGCTGCGGCCCGTGCTCGCCTCCCGGCGCGGTGTCCGGCGCGCTCGTGCGGGAAGCGAGCTCTGAAAGCAGCGGTGCTGCTAGTCCGGCCGCTGTGCGGGCATGTCCTGTTCTCGCTTTAAGAGGAAGTGCTGTTTTCCTTCTCCTTCAGGTGAATGTAAAAGCTTCAAAGAGAAATTCATGAAGTGTCTCCGCGACAACAAATTCGAAAACGCTTTGTGCAGAAAGGAATCAAAAGCCTATTTAGAATGCAGAATGGAGAGGCAAGTACCTGCTCACATCTGTGACTTCTCGAACCTTCCTCGGCTCCCCTGGCATCTCCCCTGACATCGTGTCTTTCCCCAAGAGCTCGTGGCAACGTGGCTCATTGAGGCTTGTGCCTTTCACAGCTGTAGGATTGCTTGTCCCCCTGGAATGGAGGCCAGATTAAATGGTACTAGAAGTTGTGTAGCAGTCATGGGGACCTTTCCGTGAGTGACAGCGTGTCATACATGACCGCATTCCTCAGAGTATTTTCCTTCCAAATATGGGAGCTGCTGCCCTGTCATTAAAGTTTCAGAACCGTTCATCATGAAAATGCTGACTGAGCCAAAAGATGTGAAAGTTGTGGGTACACGGTTTCTTTCTTTCACATTCTCAGACCGTAAAAATGTTTTGTTCCACCTAGACTCAGCTGTGCTTGAAATGTGACAGCGGAGACAATAGGCCATTTCAGAAGTGATGAAAGACGAGGGATTTGTTCTGTCTTGACCAGAATTTACCAGAGCGCACTTTTAAATAAAACAAACATTTCTAACTATGATCTGTTGAGGTTTCACGTAAGAACTGTTCTAGTCCTTAATGGGGAAAAATTATAATTATACAGTAGGGGTGGGAACTTTTATTTTTGCTTTTTGACCCCTTCATTAGCTCATTAAGGAATCCAGTCTTCAGACGGCTTTGTCTGAAGACAGGTTGACATAAACCAATCCAGTTGGAGCCCCGTTTCCATTTTCCCATAACAAACTCAGACATTTCCCTCAGGGCAAAATCCCTTGTGTTTCTCAGGCCCGCAGGTGTGTTGAGGGCAGTCTGTGGACATGTGGGACCTTGGGGATGGGCCCTTTTGGGAGTGGGGCCCTCACGTGAGGCCCTTGCTCTGTCTCTAGAGTCGTTGAGGCTCACAGGAGCTTAGATTTGACAGCAGGCCCCCCTGAGTCCAGCTCTCACCATCTTTGAGTAGCACATGGCTGGGATCCACGTGTTTAAATTACTGTCTTTTAAATTAACACATCTTTTAAAAACGGGAACTAAGTGAATTTCTTCTTGGCGGTGCCACACTTTGGAGACAGTGTGAGGTTGGTCTCTGTCAGGGTGTGAGGGTGTGAGCAGGTCACCCGCCCCTCTGAACCTCGGATTAATCATCCCTGTGCCGGCCAGAGCAGCCAACACTCACAGGTAGCTGTTCCTGCTGGGAGTTGTTCTGGAGTTGGGCTGCCTGGGTCCTCACAGAGGCTCCTGGCTTGCCTGGTGAGGGACCAGCAGAAGGGCCCTGTCTCTTCTCCCCATTTGACCATGGGAGTGAGCTGCCTGCTGTCCGTGTGGCCACCCCTTGCTCAGCACAGCTGGTGGACACTGGCCTCCCCTGAGGCCTGCTGAGGTCAGTGGGGACCGAGGGATGCAGCTGGCCACTCGGTGGGTTCCGTTATTTCAAGTGGCTTCACTGGCTGGTCAGGCGACGTTAAGATAAATGTGAGGGGTGCATGTGTGTTTCTGACTTGGTCAGTGATTTTGATTGTAGGCTTTTAGATGGTTTTTAATGAAAATCCACGACCACCCGGATTCAGTATCAAAATTTTGCACGTTTGCTTCTCCTGCTTTTTACAGACCTCTTTTTTTCCCTTTCCCTTTTGTGCTGAAATCCCAGACGTGACTTACTCGTGCGTGCCTCTGAGTGCATCTTTGTGAAAAACTGAACCACAGCAAGTTTTTAAGGCCGACCAGTTCGTGAGGCCCCGGGCCATTGTAGCCAGATGTGGAAGTCCGTGTGCTGTTGTAGCCGTGGGCCACATTTTCTCACGGGAAGAGCCGTTAAGTTTGGGATTACATTGTTGGCAGAGAAAACAGGAAATACACATATGATCTGTGATCTCAAGGCTCTGTAATCATCTCACTTTGATTCCCGTGCCACGGGATGGGCATCGGGGGCTGTGCGGCCACATCCCGGAGTGTGGGTTGGTGTGAAGGCCAGGCCTCCCGGAAATTTTGTTGCCCTAAATCGTGCACTTAATGCTGGCTCAGTCCCTAAAGAACTGGACTGGAAATGGGATGTTTTCTTTGGTTTCTTCCCTTGCGCTAAAGGGAGGCATTGAAATCATCCTTTTGGCTTTAGAACTTGCTAAATGTTACATTTGTTGTTTTTTAGGACCTTGCCAAGGAGCTGGATTTTATGAAGATTTACAGATTTGTAGAAAGGATATCTTGAACCATGTCTATTAGGCTTCTAGTTTTTTCCTCCTTTTCCCTTCTTTGTGTCGCCGAACACACAGGTCCTTCCCATGGTGATGGCGTGTGGGGAGGAGCAGCGCTCGCCGGTGCGCCTCTAGCCCAGCTTACCTGTGGCGGGATGTCTGACATGGGTGTTCCGGGGCTCAGGGCGTGGGCGGGCTGCGTTCCTTCTCCAGGGTCTGGGGCGGCCTTGCTTCCTGCTGTTTCCAGCTTCTGGAGATGCCCGTGCTGCGTGGCTCATGGCCCTCCGCCCTCTCGAAGCTGGTGATGGTGTGTCTCTTTGACCCTTCCTGTCTTCCCGTCTGTCTCTGATTCTAAGGATTCTTGTGATGAGGTTGAGTCATCCTGGTTAACGTCCCCTTCAGAATCAGCCAGTTAGCAAGTGTATTTCCACCTGTAGCCCGAATTCCCCTCTGCCATGGAGGGTGACACTCAGGGCTCCAGCGATGAGGGTGTCATCTGGGGACCATTGCTCTGCTGACCAGTGTGGTCTGAGAGAGGCCAGTTTTAAGAACTGTTGGCCAGATGTCCTCTTTTGCCAAGATGTGGTAAAAATGTATCATTGTTTTCCGCATTTGGGTTTAAGGAGTGGCTCGTGTGTTCCATGCCATAGAACTTAATACGCTTCTAGGTTAAATTGTACTGACTGAGATTTGCAATTCTGGGGACATTTTCCTGAGGGATAAGTGACAGCCCTTGTGAAGTTCGGATAGAGCTCATCTCCCTGCGAGGCTTTGTGTTTCTGCAGAAGTGAGGCCCGCTCCTGCTGGACCCCCGCGAACCTGCAGAAGGCCGGTGGTCTGAGCAGGTGCCTGGGACGTCCTGCGGTGCCCTGCATGCTGGCTGAACTCTGGGATGCCTGTGCTGGCCGCCGGGCTCGCGGGGGGTGCACGGGCTAAGTGGTGGGAGCTGGGACACGGTGTGTGAAGTGATGGCAGCCTGTGTGCCGGCTGAGCCCAGTGGTTCTTGCAGGGATGCTGTGCTTCCCCTGGCAAGCGGGACAGACAGAGCGGCCTCTGAGAGTTGGGTCGACCCACCCCCACAAAACAAAACAGAATGAAACCCAGGCCTCCCTTTCCCTGGAGCGTGGATGGCAGGAGGCCAGACGGGGAAGGCTCTGGAGCTCAGCGGGTGCTCCGTGCGGGGCATCCCCATCCTCGTGGCCCTGACTTACATGGACGCGGTGGGAGGCTGGCACATGGCTGGTCATAGGGAGGGAGTGGAAGCAGGACATAGCCGTTGGCCAGCTGTGGGATCGTGTGGGGCCTGGGGCAGGAGTGAGAGGACGTGGAGCCCGTGTACCGCGTGTCCGAGTGCTCCTGAGTTACGAGTCAAACTAACAAATGCGTGACCGTGAACAGCACAGGCGAACTGCATGGGTCTACTTACATGCAGACTTTTTTCGATAAACACAGTGCAGGACGATAAATGTGTTTCTTCCTTATGAGTTTCTTAATAACACTTTCTTTCTTTGGCTTACGTTTATTAGGATACACTTACGTTATAGCTAAGGCCTGTGGTCAGCGGTAGGCTGTTGGTCCTTAAGCTTTTGGGGAGTGAGGAGTTAGAGATGGGTCCTCCCTGCACGGGTGCTTGGTGTCCCTGACCCCCGCGTTGTTCGGGGTCAGTTGTACCAGGTGAAGGCTGTCCTGTCCACACCTCGTCCAGGGCGTCTCCACAGGGACCTGGAGGCCAGGGGTCCGCTCCAGACTAGGCCCTCGGGGAGCCTCACTGTGGTCTGCTGCTTCCTTCGGGTCCTGGCTGTGCCTTGCGTGGGGGGAGCGTTGCGCACCGGCCTCCAGCGGCCGTCCCTCCTGGGTCCAGAGGTGCCAGCGCGAGGCAGGAGAAGGAGGGTGCAGAGCGGCCCTCGGGGGCCCAGATGCAGCGGTGGCCCTGGCTGTGGGCAGCCCCAGGACACTGTTGGGCGGGATGGGAGTGAATGAACAGGCCCCACGCAGACGGCGCTCTTCGTTTTCCTCTCTTTTTGTAGGCAGCTGATGGCACAGGAACCACTGGAAAAACTGGGATTTGGAGATTTGATCGATGGAAAACCAGAGGCTAAAACTAACTCTTGATGGAAAGAAGACCGCTGGCTGCCCGGTCTTCTGGGATGGAGCGCGTTGTGCGACCTCATCAACTAACGGCTTACGGTTAGGTGCTGTGACGTAGAGGCTTCCGGAACACCCTCCTTGACAGAAACAGCTCGTCCTAATGGTTCCCAGGTTATTTTGAAAAATTATTGTTGCTTTTAGATCTCGTTTTTCCCCGAGAGTGTTAGGTTTTTTTTGCATCGCGTGTGGCAGAGTTCCTAGGGAGTCCCGTGGTGGGCGGGAGGTAGGAGCGTGGAGTCACACCTGCTTGGCGAGGGGACACGCGGCCTGGGTGACATGGTGACTCCATAGTGCTGTACTGTGCATAGCTTCCCGGTGCTGGCGTGCTGAGTCCTCTCGGCTTTGGCCTCCCACAGAGACACAGATACTGGCAGAAACCATTCCTGGACAAAACGGTTCCCTTGTCGTGCCTCTGTGTACGGTTCATTTCCTGTGTTTTTAAAACAAAGTAGAGAGTATGAGCTTGGAAAGGAGAGATCGTCTGGCTTTTGACGTATTTGACTTAGTGATATTTTCCTGGTAATGCTTGAGCACCAAGTACCTTTTAACCAAAGGCTCATTTTCTGACCTGTGCAGACTGTTTAGAAAACTAGCTTAATTACAACAACGTGTTCATTGTAACCGAGAGACGGGGTGTCAGGACGCCTGTAGTGTGCCTCCCACACGTGGTCTTCCAGGGTCTCCCTCTGGAAGAGTACCCACGCTGACACGCGTCAGCCAGGGCCCCCAGCGCTGACGTCCGTCCGGGCCGCCACCAGAACTGCCTGCAGTCATTTAAACCTCACACGTACCCAAACGCTGGCCAGGATTTCTGGGTGGCTTCGATGTGTGGCCAGGGTTCTGACCCACGCACGGACTGCCCCGTGTGTGTGGGTCTGGGCCCAGACAGCTGGCTTTGGTCCCAGTGTGGCTAGTGGAAGACAGTGGACACATCCCCACTCGTTCAGTGCCCCTGGAGGGGACAGCCAGCCATGACCCAGGTCTAGGTTCCTGAAAGTCGCCACTGCCCACTCCTCGGCCGTGGGTGGTAGAGGCGTGTCCGTGTCCAGTTGTCTGCCTTCAGGTCCCTCTGTTTTCAGTCCTTCCGTGGTGGATGCCTCATGGCCTAGACCCTCCCTGAAGTTCGTGCCTCCTGCGGCCGGTGCCATTTCCACGGTGCTGACTCTGCCCCGTTCGCCACGTGCGTGCTTTAGCACCTCCCGTCCGCTGTTGGTCACGGCTCGGTGTGTGTGTCCGTCTTACCCTGTCGTTGTGTTACAGACTTTTTTCATGTTACCGTCCAGCTGATGGAGTGTCTTGACTTTTATCACCAAACCAAACTGAGCCATGATACTACTTCGTGTTTGCTAACTGTCCAGAACTGCACGTGCACAAGGTCGTTTCTGAGGCATCGTTTGTAATTCACGACACTGAAGTGACCCAGGTGCCCACGCGTGCGAACCTCAGGGAAGTGTGGCTCGCGTGGGGCAGAGCGCGGGGTTGTGAACCGACACGGGCTCATCTCCCAGCACAGGCGCACTGTACGTGAGGCAGACTCTAGAAGCATCTGTGGTAGCGTCAACGAGGAAGACAGCAAACGAAGTGTGTGCACATTCGTGCTAACACGAAGTTGAGGGAGGACAACGCCGACGCGGAGGAGGACGGCTGCCAGCGTGTGGGGAGCTCTGACTCTGAGCCAAAGTCCTGTTCCCTGTGCTCAAAGTGACGCACGGTGGGGGTGGGGCACAGCGCGCCCCGCAGCTGTGGAAAGCAGCAGTCGGCCGGGCTGGGGACGAGAAGACAGGTCTGTCCTCTGGCCAGCTCTGAAAGTGAGTGTCCTAGGACCGGAGAGCTGGAGCACGGAGAGCCCTGTCGTGTCCCAGTTACAGTGGCCGGACAGAGAGACGGACGTCGGTGTGTGCGTGCATCCGCGCGTACCTGCCAGCTCTGAGCACCCAGGGGCCTGGAGCCGCGACACCCGTGGCAGGGGCACACCCGCGCCCCATCTTAGCTGGAGCGCCGCCCCCAACGGCTGGAACCAGGCTCCTGAAGGAAGGGCTGGCTGGCGTCCTGGCCAGAGCGGGAAATCCAGCCTGAGGCTGGACCGTTTTGTGTCAGAAAGTACAGAACGGAAATAGGATGGGGGCTTGTAGGAAGAACACAGGCCCCCCAGGGAGCCACGTCTGGGCCAGTTTGAGCAACAGAATGTTGTATTGGGTTATGGTCTTCAGAATCAGCGACTCTGCACGGGTCCCCGCTGACATAAGTCACTAATGTGATCGACCTGTGAGGGGAGGGACAGCTCCTGGTGGTGGTCTGTCCTGCGCAGACGCGGCAAGGGTAGGGGGGACAGCAGTCACAGCCCAGCGGCAAGGGGTGCAGATGAGAACCGGCTGGGGCCTGGGGTCGGGCCGAGTGTGATGTGAAACCTGTGTTTGCCTGGTCTGGGGACCTCCACTCAGGCCGCAGTAGAGACGTCAGTGTGGTCATGCTTGGTGACCTGCCCACGGCTAGTGTCCCCCTCTGACGCCCTCCCGGGGTGCGCTCACCTCACTGCAGGGAGCAGACTCCACAGTGCACACAGTCTGCAGAGTGAGGACCGGCAAGACCGGTGCTCTTCACAGGCCTCACCGTCCTGAGAGACAAAACTGTGCAGAGGGGCCTGGGGAGACCGACAGACTGCCACGTGGGCCCCGGGCCGGGAAGGACAGTGGTGGGCAGCCACCAGGGCTGGTTACCAGGACGCTTGGATTCCTGCTCTGTGATTGCAGACGGTGTCATTTGGGGAAGCTGGGTATATGAACTCTGTCCTATTTTTGTAAATTTATGGAACTCTAAAATTATTTCAAAAGGAAAAAAGTATTTGCATTAAACTGTGTGGTTGAACTCTCTGCGTGTGGTTGAATAAATTCTCGTTCTGAGGTGCCTCCAGCGGATTTCGAGGCGGGTGACGTGACAAACGGTTTCGGCGAGTCGGGGCGGAGGCGTGGAGGAGAGGTGCGGAAGCAGCCCCGTGGCGCGGACAGCTGAGGTCTGTACAAAGGGGCAGTAGCTTCCCGGAGTCGGGGCGGAGGCGTGGAGGAGAGGTGCGGAAGCAGCCCCATCGCGCGGACAGCTGAGGTCTGTACAAAGGGGCAGTAGCTTCCCGACACGGCCTTTGCTTTTCCAGATCTGAGTTGCCAGCCGCACGGTGCGTAGGGTGCAGACGTCCTGTCCATGCCAGAGTGCCCGGTCCTCCAGCCTTGCTCACGTAAAGCGCCCACACACTTGTCGCAGGATGCCAACAGCGCTATTTGAAGGCGCCCAAAGACAACTTCCAGAACGTTTTCCAAGTGTTCTCACGCGGGAGATAGGTCAGGGAAACCCGGCCGCTGTGGTCAGGCCTGGGCCCACAGCCGCCTTCCCTGAGATGAGCCCCTCAGTCTGCCTCCCTCCGGCCCCAGGGGTGGGCCGCACCAGATGTGCCACGGCCTCAGCCACACAGGCGCGTCCGGGGCGCTCGGGGTGCAGCGCTAGGGTTCCCGCCGCCCAGCTGTCCCACCATCAAGAGCAAGACAGACTCTCCCTCCAGGAAGCGTCCTGAAGTCACCACAGACCCAGTGGCGTAGACAATACAGATTTATGATCTTATGTCATAAGTAGGCCCACAGGGCTGCGTTTCTGCCGGGGCTCTGGCCAGAGTCTGTTTCCTTGTCTTTCCAGCTTCTAGAGGCTGTCACGTTCCTTGGCCCGGGGCCCGTCCTCCATGACAGCGTCCTCTCTGTCCTGACCTGTCCCTCCCGTCTTCTCCCTGACTCTGACAGTCCTACCTGCTTATCAGGACCCTCCTGATGACACTGCCTACCAGATAATCCAGGGTCACCGGCCAGCCCAAGATGCTTAACCCGATCACCCCCGGAACGTCAGATTCACAGGGTCTGGCCAGGGACCAGGACGTGGACCCCGCCGACCGCACCTCCCCACACCATGAAGAACCCTAGCAGTGATGAGAGGGGGACACGGAAGCGTGGGGCCGGGATGGGCCTCGGGTCCGAGCTGCTGGATGGGGAGTCGCTCGCGCGTGCCTGTGCCCAGAGACGTGCTGTCACACGGCTGTGGGCTTTGCCTTGTTATCTGCAGCAGCCCACTCGGGATCAAATTTTCTCAGGGCTGAGTTTAAAGCCCATATTTTTCTGAAATCTCTGGCACTTGCTCTGCAGCTGCTTGTCGCTGGCGGACGAGAGGGAGTGGGCACGTACTTGATAAACAGGATCGGGTCAGAGCCAGCCACTGCATGTGTGACAGGACCCCGCTCCTGTCAGGCGTTCGTCTCTCTAGACGGTTCCTGACTTGACGTACACGTGAGAGGTGTCGGGGATCCCGTGCAGCGAACGTTCACGGTACGCATCCGCGTGACAGAGTCATCGGGACGTATGTGGCTTCCTTCCACGTATTTCTCTTTATGATGCATTTTTAACAAGCGGGTATCATTTTTATAGAAACAAATCGTTACTTCGAGAACCCATGGTGTTTGGTTATTTTATATCACCCATAAATTACGTGCCCGTGGTTGTAATTTTATACTGTCCAGCCTGGTTTATTTTTCCTGGTAAAACAGCACCAGTTTTTTGTCTGGGTGCAGTTCTACAAAGCACGTAGGCGGCCGGGGGCGGGCCTGGTGCTGCTCATGGCGGCTTTATGGGCTCTCTGGGGGAGGGGTGAGGTGGTCTGCTCAGGTCTCCCCTTTGGAGGCCGGGACCCTCGGGCCTCCCCGAACAAGGGCTGCTTTCTGTCTGTGCTGCTCGCTTCACACCGGTCCTTACTGGGAAAGGATGAGCTCTCTGTACCTGTCATTCTAGCCACCTGGCGTTTGGATTCAGTTTTTCAGTGAGATTATTTATGGGCAAGAAAGCAGAGATTTTATTATTGCAAGACACCTTGAGGAACTTTCTATGGGGCCAGAGAAGCGACTTAGCCGTAGTGAGTAAAATTACCAGCCTCCAGTCTTCTGCAGGAATGGGATCAGCTTCACAGCAGCCTGAGCACACAGCTTCACAGAGGGAAGGGGCGCCTCCTGGGAAGAGGGGTCCAGGCCTGGGGGCAGGTGCCGGTCGGTCTGACTGGGCTCCATTACGGCCCTGCTGCTGGTGGCCTAGAAGGGGTCATCCGCCAGCGTACTTCCATCGGGACACGCCACGTGGCTGCACCTGCCGTGCTCCCCAGGGCATCCAAGGCGTTCGGAAGCCTGAGACCGCTGTTGTGTATAGGGTTTGCTGGGCACTCAGGAAGGCGGGAGCCTGGGTGGCTTCTGCTTTGTGTTTAAAATGCTCCTCTGCTGGCCCAGCTGGTGAGCAGGTCAGGGAGTGTTCAAGGTCGAGGCAGGGCTGGTCCTTCCTGAGGCTGGACCTACGGGAGGGACCCAGAGCCGGGAAGGCAGACAGGGCGGTCACTGCCCCACAGGCCTGCAGACCTGCAAGTGGGTCTAGTTCGTGTCTGTGCCCCCTGAGAGCCATAACAACGTCACCAGAGCTGCAGCCCTCAGGACTCTCGTCTCCCTCCCCATCGAGGACCCTCCAGCGTCTCGTCTCCAGTGGGCCCTTTCTTCCTGGAACAGGGCTGTTCTCCCTGGGCCTGCTAAACGAACTTCCCTGTGCCCTGCAGCCCTCTCCCTGTGTGCCATGCCCCATGCCCTCTCCTGCGCCTACGGGGGAGGAGGGGGTGGCTCTGCATCCTGACGTGGGGGGTCGTGGGCCTGAGGGAAACCTCCAGGCACCAGAGGGTGGGCACAGAGCTCAGAGGCCGAGCAGGTCATGCGCAGTGGCTGGCCGGCCGTCAGGCCTGGCGTAGAACCCAGCGGCAGCTCCATCTGTAGCGCGGCTGGCCTGGACAAACGCGGGGCCTAGGCCACACCAGGCTTCTGTGCCCCTGGAGGGACTGGAGTGCGTGTCTGTGGTGTCTAGCCGTGCCAGCCTGGCCTCCCGCCCCTGGCTTTGCCTGATCGCCACTGGGGCTGCCTGTCCCCAGGGCGCCCTGGCGGAGGGAGTGTGCCCAGCCACTTCTCAGGAGCCCCGCTGTCGCAGCTCAGGCCCTTACGTGCTTGCTTGCTTCGTGTGCACCCTTCCCTCCTCCTCCCGCTGGACACCCCTCATTCTTCCAGGTCAGGCCTGCGTCCCCTCGGAGGGCAGCAGCTGGGGAGGGGCGGGAGGCGCCCAGCGACGTCGGCGCAGCTGGTGTGGACGCGGCCCGAGGGTGCTGAAGCGGCAGAGCGGAGGGCGCCTGTGACGAGCGGGAGAAGGAGGTCTCCGAAACAAGTGCTCTTGTCTGCTTGGCGTCTGTTCAAGAGACTTGACTTATTTGAGAGCGAGCGAGCAGGGGGAGGGGCGGAGGGAGAAGCAGACTCCCCGCTGAACAGGGACTCGATCCCACGGAGATCACACCTGAGCTGAAGACAGATGCTTCACTGACTGAGCCACCCAGGCGCCTGGTTTTTGGTGTTTCTGTTTTTGTTTTTGTTTTTTCAGATTTTTTATTGGGATATAATTCACATGCCATAAATTCACTTTTGAAAGAGTACAGTTCACACAGTTGTGCAAACATCTCTCGTTGGATTTTTTTAAGTAAGGTCTACCCCCAACGTGGGGCCTGAACTCATGACCCTGAGATCCAGAGTCTCACGCTCCACCGACCGAGCCGGCCAGGCGCCCCCTCGTCTGCTTGGTTTCTTACCATTCTCCCTTTTTTTCCCTGAACTCAGAAGGAAGCCAACAGAATCTCTGGGAAGCTGTGGGTTTACTGCTGAGCCCTGGAGGGGGAGGGGCTGCAGGGGTGAGAGTGGGAGAGCGCCTTGTTCGTGAGCCTGCCCTCCAACTCCGGGCTGTCTCGGGGTTTGGGCCAGCCTCTTGCCCTCAGTCCAGTGAAATCCCAGAGCATTTTGGCCGTTTCAAAGCCTGTGCACACATTCCACACCGTCCTCGCTTGGGAGCGGGGTGGACCTCTGTCCCCTCCCCTGAAGCCGGGGATGGAGACTGCCAAGCTCTGAGGAAGCCCAAGTGAGTCCCCGTGGGGACTGCACGCAGAGAGGTCGGGGACAGGAAAAGGAACCCGTGCCTGTGGCCCTCCCTCACTGTAGCTGCAGCCGGACTCCTGGCTCCTGGGCTCGTAGAGCCTGGACGTGTCTCGGCTGCAGCGTGTGCTGGACGGTGGGCCAGAACAGGCCAGGGTCACTCAAGGAGGTAGGAGAGGAAGTTAGTTGGGCACACGAGGAGCGTGAGGCAGGGGACATGCTTGCAGAGTTGACCCCAGCACCCTAACAGCTGTGTTCCAGCAGGGGGGGTTCCCTGGCCGTGACATGGGGCAAGAGCTTCCAGGCCAGGACTTTGCCACGTTACCGTTTTAGTTTTTAGCAGCTGCCCCCCTGAACAGCAGAGGAGAGCCCTGCGCTGCCTGGGGGACACCCAGCTTCTCTGCACTTCAAGGGGAAACGGTTCTCTTGGCCCCTAGGGGTGGAACGAGGCCCAGGGATGGAAGCTTGGGGCTGCAGGTGCGGGATCCAGGAGGCTCGTGGTGGGCAGGCGGTGTTGGAAGGACAGCGGGTCCTGGATGGGTGTGGCGGCTGGGCTGGGGACACCCCCAGGGGAGCATCTCTCGTCCAGGCGTGTTCTGGAGCTGAGGGACAGACCCTTGTGAAGGTGCTGGCCTGGTTACCACTTTGGGGCTTTTAGGGTTGGTCTGTGGGGTCCAGCGGCTATGCCCCCTTTATTACAAAAGCTCAGTAATTTGGGGCAGGGGTGGGGGCCAACCGCTCCGAGGAAACCAGCTCTCCCTTCTTCCCATTGAGCTGCAGGGTCAGTGGCGCCTTGGGGACAGAGTGTGGTGGCATGGTGGCCCCTGCTGGACAGTGGCGGCACCGCAGTGCCTGAAGAGGGTGCCCTCGCGGGGACAGTGTGTGCCCTGTTCCCCAGGAACTACAGATAGGCCCAGATCTTTCTGATCGGACGGCCAGGCTGGGGGCTCAGGGGTCAGAGAGAAGGGGAGCCTCGGCTGCCACCACCGCCCCTGTGCCCACACCCTGTCCATGTCAGGGCAGCACAGAGCAGTGCCTGCTGTGGGCCTGGCACCACAGCGGCGTCAGTGACAGGTGGCAAGGGGTTCACCGCCTGCACCCACGAACTGCCTAGGGGTAGAGGCTGCAAGGGGTAGAAGTGGGATCTGGGGGCAGCAGGAGCCCCACCCAGAGAAGAGCCCACTGGAGACAAGAGGGTCACTATGAATGAGGGGCCTCCCAGCCCCTGGGACTGAGTGCTTGGAAGTGGGTGTCTGCCCAGGGCCATGGGGTCCTGAGGTATGCAGCCCTGTGGCCCCTGCTCCTCCAGGCTTCCCTCTCTGTCTCCCCCACCACTATGCCAGGTAGCCCTTGCTGGGGTACAGGCCACCTGGAACTTAGCTTCGAACTACAGCATTGTACGGCTCTCGTTTTCATACCTCTGGGATTGGCTGCCCCACCTGAGGCTACTCACTTGCATGGGCATGGCTGGGACCTGAGCTGAGAGGTCTCTGGCAGCTGGGGCATCCCTGTCTGTCTGGGCTCTCTTCACGTGGTCTCTGTGGTGTGGTGGCTGGGGGCCAGGCTTTGTACCTGGCAGCTCAGGCTCCCAAGGAGGGACAGAGAGACTGGGATAGAAAGCAACACAGAGTGTGCACCGAGTGGAAGTTACACCCTTTCAGGATCCAGCCCCAGAAGTCCGTGTGCCGTCTTGCAACCATCCTTCGCTGGTTGGAGCAATCACAGCCCCACTGAGGTTTTTTAAAAAGATTTTATTTATCTTAGAGAGGAAGGGAGGGAGGGAGAGAGAGTGCGAGTGTCTGAGAGCGAAGCAGAGGGAGAGGGAGGGGGAAGGAATCTCAAGCAGACTGCGTGCTGAGCATGGAGCCTGACACAGCGTTGATCTTACAACCCTGAGGGCATGACCTAGCCAAAACCAGCATGGGAGGCTCACCTGACTGAGCCACCCAGGTGCCCCAACCCCCACTGAGATTTAAGGTGAGAACATAGATCCCACATCTCAGTGGGATTATAAATGATCCTGTAGGAGGGAAGACATGGACGGATGATGGAAAGATGGATAGATGTTGGCTGAATGGATGGGTGGATGGATAGAGGATAGATGGGTGGATAAATAGATGATGGATGGATGGATAGATGGGTAGATGATGGGTGAGTAGATAGATGGATGAATGGGTGGATAGATGGGTAGACGAGTAGATGATAGGAGATGGATAGATGATGGATGGATTGGTTATGGGTAGATGGGTGGATGGATGGATAAGTAGATAGATGATGGATGGGTGGGTAGATGGATGGATGATAATGATGGTGGATAGGTGGATGAATGGATGGGTGGATAGATGATAGCTGGGTAGATGCATGGATGGATGGATGATAGGTGCTGGTTGGATAGAGGGTAGATGGATGAATAAAGGATGGATGGATGGATGGATGGATGATAAATAGATAATGGATAGATTGATGTTGGAGAGGTGGATGGTAGATGATGGATGGTGATGAATGGATAATGTATGGAGAGGTGAATGGATGGGTGGATGGGATGGGTGGATGCATGGATAGTAGATGATGAATGGACACATAGTGGGTTGGTGAATGGATAGATAGATGATGGATAGATGATAGATGGATAGGTGGGTGGATGGATGGATGGATGGATGGATGTTAGGCAGAGGGACCTTCCCTGAGAAATACAAGCCCTGTCTCAGATGTCTGGTCCCGTTGCACCTGTCTGAGGCTTGTCATGATGTATTGGTTCATAGACCCTGTTCCCAGCAGCTGGGCTCCGAGGCAGTCAGCTCTGTTTGCAGTGTGTGGCACCTGATCAACTGTGAAGTGCTTTCACACCTTCCTCCCTGGGCCTCCTGAGGCTGCACAGCTTCTTGACCACCTTGTTTGGGGTGTGGGGGTCCCTTCTGCTCAACCCTGTCCTTAGGCCTATGATCTGCTCCTGGAGAGAAGCCTGTGAGATGTGTGACCCCGTGCCTCTTGCCTCAGTCTCCCCATTCTCTACAGGGTGTGACCTTAGCCTTGTGTGGGGCTGCTGAGGGGTGGAAGGCGGGACCCCTTCATTCAGCGGTGCTCAGCACAGGGGCCATGACGTCAGACATGAGAAACAGAGAGCCACTCCGTTCTCGCTGGAACACGAGGGAAAACCCCTTCACGTCTGAGGACCCCTATAAATAGGACTCACGTAAGTGGAATCATACAATGTGTCCTTCTGTGACTGGTTTATTTCACTGAGTGTCATGTTTTCTTTTAAGTATTTACTATCCATCCATCTGTCCACCTGTCTGTCTAGAGAGGACGCACGAGCTGGGAGACGGGCAGAGGGAATGGGAGAGAGAGCATCCCAAGCAGGCTCCACGCTCGGCACGGAGCCCATGCGGGGCCCGATCCCACAACCCCAAGGCCGTAGCCCGAGCTGAAACCCGGGGTCAGGTGCTTAGCCGACGGAGCCTCCCAGGCGCCCTCAACATCCTGTTCTCAGGGTTCACGCGGGCCGTGGCGTATGTTGGTGCTTCGCTCGTCTGTGGCTTAGGGACACTGTGTGGGCGGACCACAGTGCTCCCTGACCACGGACGGTGCCGCGCGTCTCTTCACGGGCACACTGGCCGTTGCAGTCTTCCTTAGAGAAATGTCTGCTCAGAGCCTTTTCTTGTTGCTTAATTGGGCCACTTGCCTTTTTATTGTTGACTTGTAAAGGTTCTTTCTAAGCGGATTTTTGGAATTTTTTGCCTCGATTTGCATGTGAACTTAAGATCCGCTGCTCGGTGTCATTGCTGGGAGGGGACAGGGACAGGGACAGGGAGAGAGAGCAAGCCCCAGTGTCTTCTCGCGGGTCTCGCCCTTCTCCCCACACCACGTACAGGAATGGCTGCAAGTGGCAAACAGCCCCAGAGGACCTTAGCCGCTGAGCCCACCCCGGCCCTGGGAGGGGGGCTGCCTGGAGAGGCCTCGGGCGCAGTGGGCCGCACGCCTTTGCCAGCCCTCGGGCGGAGAGCCTTCCACACCTGCCCTCCTCCCACTGCCAGATGCCGTTGCTCTTTGGAAAACCAAGCAAAGCATGTTTTCAGACGCTCCAAAACCGACTAAGCAAACCTTAGCACCCCCACCTCCACATGGTCTGCGGGGCTCCCCTGGAGACCCCCAGCTTCCGAGGGGGTTTCTGGGCTAGCACCACTCCCAGACAGGGATGTGGAGAGCATCCGGGGGCTGCGATCCGCTCCCCCGGCCTTGCAGGCCTGTAATTACCACGCTCTGGCCTCTGGCTTTAGGGTGGGAGGGGCACCCCGCATTTCATCCCCCCTCCTGCAAAGCTCCAAGTCCCTCGAGCCGCTCGGATCATCTTTCTTTTGGTTTTTCTGTGTTTCTCTGGGTGAGAAAACCGATGAGCCTTTCTCCCGGGGGCGGGGCCACATGCCGGTGGCAGTGGCTGCGGGAGATGAGTTGGGCAAGGCTGGCTTCAAAACAGGAACTGGCCTGGGCCACACCAGGAAGCTGTTCCTCGTGGTCAGGCATGTGGCTGTGTGCATTCAGTGGCCTTCCTGCAGCCTGCACCCTTGGGGGGCTGGCTCTCTGGGCATCGTGCTCACGTCCCTGGGCCTCCCCATCCTGTCCTCCTGGGGGCTTTCCCCATAGCTGGCACTCGGGCCCACAGTGGAAGCAGGGGTTCCCTGGTGTGGAGCAGGCCCACGGAGGAGGGAGGGCAGAGGCACAGGGATGTGGCCGCCCTGCCTGGTGAGGAACAGAGGTGGGTGTGAGGCCCCAGGAGGGTTCCAGGCCCGGTCCTGGTTCCTGGTCTGCTCACACCTCGCCCAGCGCCACTCTGGGAGCTGCTGGTTACTCAGCCTATGAGTTACAACGTGCTGTATCCACAGGGGGGCTTGCGTCTGGGGTCTGCCCCCCACCACCGTGCTGGGGTCGGGGCTGATGCAGCAGACACCAGGTGGGTGCTGGCAGGGTGTGGCCGCCCTTCTGCTGGGTGCCTGGGGGTCCCTGTCCTCCCCGACCAGATGGCCAGCTCCTGCAAACCGTGGAGGGCTCTGCACGGAGCAGGTGCTCAGTGAACACCGTCGAAGGGCCGAGGCCGCCACCTGGTCCTAGAGAAGGAAGGGCCCGGCGGCCCAGAAAGACGGTGCCATGTCAACCAAAGACTACAAGCATTCGCCCAATCCTCCTCTGTGCCTGGGGCTGGGGTAGACCAGGGGTGGCTGGAATTGGCCTTCACGCTGGCCACCTCCCCTGTCCCGGGTGGGAGTGCCAATCCCACCTGCTTTACAGAATTTACTCCAGAATCTGGAGACGACAGGTGTCCCCGCAGAAAAAGGGCTAGCAGACACAGGCGGTTGGTGGCCAGCACCCCTCAGGGCTCCTGGTGTCCAAGGAGCCACCTCTGTGGGGATGGGGGACGCCGGGCCCCATGCTGCTTCCTTGTCTGAGCTGTCCTCTTCACCTGCCATCTGCTCTGCAGCTTCCCCGCTGTCCTGCCTCACTCACCCCTTCCCTGAGAGCCCCCTCCTGCCTTCTGCACAGCCCCCTGTGCCCAGGTCACCTGGGCCCCTCTCCGAGCTCAGCCCCTCCTGGGTGGCCTGCCAGCTGCAGCCTCCCCGAGCTCCGACGGCCCCAGTCCCTGTCTCCAGCCCTCTGCCTCTGTGCCCACCGTCCCCAAGTGGACTCCTCCCTGATCTTCCGTGGTATTTGGTGGTGCCACCATCCCCAGTGCCTCCTGTGGGCCACAAAGCCCCGAGTCCACCCTCTCCCCGTGTGTGCACCCCCCACCCCCAGATGAGCACAGCCGTCTCCCCTGGGTCGTCGTCCTCAGGCCTACCCTTCCCACACACCCTCCCATGGACCCCCAAGGGCAGACATACAGTCACTCTCCTTACTACCCACACCCTCAGGACAGGGGCCAGCCCAACAGGGCTGTGTCAGGACCCTGGGGTCTGGCCTTGAGACCCTCCAGCACTACCCCAAAGCCCCAGGCCCCTGTGCTCATCGGCCCGAGATGCCGTCCTGTAGTTGGCTCAGACTCACCCTGGGAAGCCCTGTTGACCCCTCCCTGTCCTCCCCTGTACTGGGTGGCCTCCCCTCTCCCTCCCAGCTAACACAGGGGCCGCCAGCCAGGCTGGGACACACAGACACCCTGTGTAGTGTGTCCAGCTCCCCCTGGCCCTCCTCGAGGCCTGCCCTTCCTCATCAGCCTCTGGAGGGAGTACAAAGTGGTGAGACCATGAGGGGGTCCCACTAGAAGGCATGACCCCGGGACGGGCCGCAGGCCAGGCTTGTAGCTGGGGAGCTGGGAGCCCCAAGGAGGCTGTGCGGAGGGGAATCCTGGTTTGGGTTTTGTTGTTGTTGTTGTTGTTGTTGTTGTTTTGGCTTCAAGGGGAAGCAAATGTGCCCATACTGGGGCCTGGGGTCTCTAAGGCTGGTGGACCCCCAGCCCCCTCACTCTTCTCTCACCCCGAGTCAGATTGATCCAGACAGCCTGGACCCTCCCCACTGTTGGCAGGAGGCAGGGGGAGCGAGGAGAGGCCAGGGGTCCCCTGAGGAGTGGGCAGCCGTGGGAGCCCAGGTACCCGCCGGCCAGCTGTTTGCTGATTCTGTTGTAGGAGAGGCTGAGAAGAGCTACGTCCAACTGTTACTTTGTTCGTGAGGCTTAGAGCTACTGACGTTTGCTCCCTCCCAGATGGAGGGCAGGCTCCCCCTGGAGGCGCGGGGGGGGGGGCTGCTCCAGGCCGCACCCCGAGCCCCCTGTGGTTCCTCGCTGTGGACACGTTCCTGCCCTCCTCCATCACACGGTGGCGTTCTCCCTGCAAATCCCCCTTTTATAAAGACACGGTTGTGGAGCAGGGCCCACCCTCATGACTTCGACTTGACTTGCTCATTTGCAAAGACCCCATCCCCAGATAAAGCCACGTTCACCTTCACAGGTACAGGGGTTGGGAGGCAATTCAGCCCCCAGCATAAGCCAGCAAACACAATGGCACACTGTGGAGACACTCTTGCAGCCCTGGGTGGGGAGCGCCGCCCTCCGGGACCCTTCATTTCAGGGTCACCACCTCCGCCAGGCACCTTGGGGGCCCTCCCAACCTCTCTGTTCGGGGAGGGCTTCAAGGAGGAGGTGGCAGCCACCTGTGTGTGTCAGCAGGGAAAGGAGCCTGGCAGTGCCCCTGTCATCAACCTTTGGAAAGTGGCTTCTCTGTCAGGCTGAGGGCAGGGTTCTCCCCTCCAAGAGGCCCAGGACTGGCCCTGATCCCTGGAAGCCTCCATCCATTCCGCTCCTTCCCCGAGAGAGCTGGCCCCTGCCAATGCCGAGTTACTGCCCTGCTGGCTAGGGGAAAGGGCCCTGGTCTCACCTTGCCTGCCGACCAGCTGTGCACGGACTCCCCTGTGCTTTGGGGATGGGAGCAGGCAGACCTTGCCCACAAGGAGCTCAGTGTCTGCTCAGTGTGGCTCAGTGGTCATGGGCAAGTGGGCACCAGGTCTTGCTGGGCCCCCACCCAGGCCCGGAAGATGCTTGAGTAGGATTCGGGGCCTTCAGCACAGCCTTGCAGAGCAGGGACAGCTGGCAGAGGGAGCAGGGCGTGCAGGCAGGCGGGCGGTGAGCAGGACAGGGGCAGGCAGGGTGCCCGTGCAGACCCCATGTCTCCGCTGGCCAGTCTGGTTCTGGCCCAGATCTGGATCCTGTGTGGGCCCTGTGCTCCTCCAGCAGCCCCGACCACAGCCAGTGGGGGCCAGCCGGGACCCCCGGGGGCCACCCCCTTGCCGGGAAGCCCAGGACAGGGGCTGCAGCTCCTGCACTCGCCTCCTCTGGGGACTCTGGTTTCACATTCCTGACTTCTCTTTTCTCATCCCCCTCCCACCTTCCCTCCCTCCCCTGGACGATGTCATCACCTCCTCAGTCAGAAGGGAAGACAGAGAAGGCGGAGGCTGGGGCCACCTGCTCATGCGGTTCCCTCCGGCAGAAAGCCCTGCTCCACACCTGCTCGTCCTCCAAGGCCTCCGTGGTCCCCTCTGCCGTGGCAGGACCGTGGCCCCTCTCTGGGCAGCCTTCCTGGGTGTGTCTCTTTTGTCTAGTCCTGCGTTTACCCCAGTGCTGGCATGTAGAAGCTGTGTGTGGCCTTGGACAACTGATTGGATTGCTCCATACCTCAGTTTCCCCATAAAATGGGAGTTAAAACTACACTGAGGAGGGGCGCCTGGGTAGCGCAGTCGTTAAGCGTCTGCTTTCGGCTCAGGGCGTGATCCCGGCGTTCCGGGATCGAGTCCCACATCAGGCGTCTCCTCTGGGAGCCTGCTTCTTCCTCTCCCACTGCCCCTGCTTGTGTTCCCTCTCTCGCTGGCTGTCTCTCTGTCACATAAATAAATAAAAAAATCTTTAAAAAAAAAAAACTACACTGAGGGGTTTAAGCTGGTGCCTAGGTAACTAGTCGGCAGCTGTAACTTGTCATCATCGTCTTCGTTAAGCAGCATTCTCCTCACGTGTGCTGGGGGCAGGCTCTGACCTTGGTCAAGGACCCAGGGAGGAACACGCCATCCGTCTTTGCTCAGGGGGCTCCAGTCTGGTGGGGCAGAGAGACGTGTGGCCAGTTGACCACCTAGCACTACAGGACTAGTGACCTAGAAACGCAGAGCAGAGTGGGGCGCCGCGTTCTGCCGAAGCGATGGACAAGGCCCTGGAAGCTCCGTGAGCCCCGTGTTGGCCGCGGCACAGGGAGCAGGCACTTGGTGGGGCAAGGCCCGTGCGGCCTCACAGAGGGCGACTGGCAGGGTCTGCCACAGATCCCATCCCTTGTCCCCTTGTCCCGGAGGCGCCCCTTCGTGGTGCGAATCCACTTGAAACACTCACGGAGGTGTTGCCGGTGGGCTAGGGCGGGTCGTGCAGCTGTGACTCTGACCGACTGAAAACGCCCTAAATGCGCCTCGGCCCGCAACTGGGTGAACACGCCGTGGCCCAGCTGAACTCTGAGTAGGATGCAGCGCTGACAGAGAAAGAAACGGGTCCGTATCTGTTGACTTGGAAGATGCGTAAGGTTTTTTTAAGTGAAAACCCCACAAAAACCCAGTGGCAGGTCAGAAGGATTAGGGAGTCCCCTGGTGCTCCGACAGGCCGGGGACCATTCTGGAAGGATGCAGAGGGATAGTTAACACTCGGAATTGCCTGAGACGGGAGTAGAGAGAAGCTGTAATTCTTCAGCGGGATGCCTATTTCAGTCGTCTCCTTCACTGCATTCATAATTTAAGATGATGGAAAGAATTTGGAAAAGTGCAGAGGCAGGCAGAGGAAGGGGCACCCATCACCTCCCTCCCTCCCCTCACCCTCACTCTGGGGTCCCTGGCCTCCTGACAGGGGCTTTATCCGGGGCATGGGGGCCCCCACCTGTCCTGTCCCTCCTGTGGCCTGAGCCCCTGCGGCCCACGGGGCCTGCTGGCCGCCTCCTCCCTGGGGCAGGGATGGTGTGAGCTGACACCCCTTCCCTCAGCCAGCATTCCCAGAGCGCCCGCCGGGCCGGGGGTGCTGCCTGACACACAGTAGGTGTCCAGGCGCTGTGCCCCGCCCAGAGCGCCCATGGAGGAGCCCACCCAGGCCTGCTCAAGCCCCCCGCCAGTGTGGCTCGTGGCGCTGTGCTCAGATGGGGGTGGGCAGCAGGGAGACCTCAGGGCTGGTCCCTAAGCGCGCAGGCTGGGGGCCGGGTTGGGCGCGGAAGGAGGCCGCCCGCCCGCCCGCCCGCGCCGCTGGGGGCCGCCCGCGGGCCGTGCCGGCCAGAGCGCGCCGTGCGCCCCGGGCCCCGCGCCGGCACACGCTCAGCGGCCGCGGCGGAGGCACCAGCGGCGGCGGCGGCGGAGCCGGGCCCGGCGGCAGGAATGCGGAACCGGCGCGCGGGCTGAGGCCGCCCAGGATGGCGCAGGGCCGCGGGCGGCGAGCAGCCTGCGTGGGGCCCTAGCGCGGCGGGGTGGACGCTCCGGGCCCGGGCCCGGCATCGCGGGCGGGCAGCATCGCGGCCATGGCCAAGGAGCGGCGAAGGGCCGTCCTGGAGCTGCTGCAGCGACCGGGGAACACGCGATGCGCCGACTGCGGCGCCCCGGGTAGGTGCGGCCGGGCGGGCGCGCCTAGGGTCGTGGCCGGTCCGCGTGGGTGTGGGGCCAGGCTGGATGCGGGTCGGGGTGGGTGCGCCCCTGGGAGGCACCGGCCCAAGTGGGTGCCGGCGCGAATGGGTGCGGGGCCGGGATGGGTGCGGCCCCGGGTGGGTGCCGGCCTGGATGCCAGCCCCGGGGACTGGGAGGGGTGCTGCGGCGCCTGCGTGGCTGGGGGGCGCGGGCCCGGGGTGCACCTGCATGGAGCCGGACGTTGCCTCCCAGCGGCCCCGGGGCCTGCGGCTGTGTCGGCTCCCCTCCCCCCGCCCCAGGCTGCGTGTCTCGCTGTCACCCGCGGACCGCCGCCGCGTTGCGAAACCTCGGCTCCGCAGAGAAAGAGGAAATCACCCGGGCGAGCGTTTGCAGGGAGAGAAAGGGCGAGCCTGCCCGGGGGGCTTCTGTGCGTGGGTGTGGGGGTCCACCGGGCTCTCTGCCACCTGGAGGTGACGTCATGCCCCCCCCCCCGCCGCCTGGGGCCACCCTTTTGCACGCACCCTGAGCAGGGGGCTGGGGGAGGAAGCCATCGGAAAGGACTCCCCTCTCCCCACCCTAGCAACCGGCTGCTCTGGGCAGGTAGCCAGTTCAGGTGGGGCACTGGGGCAGGTGCAGCCTGTAACTCTCTCGCTCCCAGTCCACCTGCACCCATCCTCCCAGCAGGCATCTCCTGGACTTTGCTCCTGGGTGGCCCTGTTCTGGGGTGATTTCCAAGGTGCTAGAGTCCTGACGAGCTTCCCCTCCCTTCCTGGGGCGATTTGTCCTGGGATTGGCAGGAAAAGGATAGGCTGTGCTTCCAAGCCAGGAGAACCCTGCTTCAGAGCCATCAGCAGCACCCCCGTGGTCCTTGCTGAGGGTGAGGGTGGGGCAGGAGCAGCCCCTAGAGCCTCACCTGCTCATGCCACGCCAGGGCAGGGGGTGGCCCCACTCAAGTGCTGTTCCCCAGGCACTCCAGGGGGACACTGGACACCCCACTGGGGGCTCCTAGCCCAGACTCCTCAGAACACACCTACCACAAGCCTCCCAAGGAGGGGGCCTGCATTTGTCCTGAGACAGCAGTCTGACCACAGACCTGGTCGCCAGCTCTCCTCTGTTGCCCACCCACTGGACTGGGGGGGGCAGTCTTCGGCAGCCCCAGGTCCTGGGAATCTGCTGGTCAGCGGCGGTGTTGCCAAGAGAGGCTATACCAGGAGCTCGAGGGTCCTGGAGCCGGTGGCAGTCTTCTCTGGAAGCCGGGCAGACCGCGGTGGCCTTTCCCCCGGCCCCCTGAGCCGGGTAGCCACAGGGCCCACCCCGATGGTGCCGTTGGGGCTGCACTGGCACCACCGTGCTCTGCTCCTGCCAGCTGGCTGGTTTGGCTCACACTCTCCGAACCTTCCTCTTCCAGACCACCACCTTCACTTGTTTCGGAAAGCTGGCCATGCCAGAGAGAGGTGACTGGCTTGTTCAGTTCTCAGCCTTGGGCAGGGGCCGGGGGAGGGGGGCCGACCCTGTCCCTCTCCTTCCTGGTCACACTGCTCAGGAGCAGCAGGTTTGGGCCCAGAGCCTCCCTCCAGCAACTTTGGGGAGGGGGCAGCCTGGCAGGTGGGATGGGGGCTCCCTGGCCTCTTGGGTCCTTCAGGGGCTCCTCCTTTCACAGTGGGCACTGCCATGCCCTGCCCACCCACTCAGCCAGAGGCCACTGCCCCGAGGCAGGCATGCTAGGCTCTGGAGTGGTCAGTTCTTACAAGCCCAGCTTTCCCTGGCATTGGGCCAAGCCTCTGGTTTTTCAGAATTGGCCCATGACACCAGCATCTCGCCTTATCTGTCTGGCAGCCCTGTGGAGCAGGCAAGATGCTGGCGATCGCCCCCATTTCACAGCTGGGGAAACTGAGGTCTTGGAAACTTGACCCGCCTTGGGAGACGTGGGGCTTCAAAGGCAGAGCAGGTCTCAATGCTATAGCCCTATCCCCCTTCCTGACCTTCCCCCCTGCTACAGGGGTATCGGGGGCGAGGCCTGCTGCCCTGCCCCCTCCCTCATGACCCCCGTGGAATGCACGCCCCCAGTCTCTGCTTCTTGGATGAAGCCATCTGGTCTGTCCAGGTTCTGTGCCTCTGTGCCTGCCGCGGCCCAGACGGGCAGCTCGGGGCCATTCTGTGGTGACACGGACTGGCTCATGGCTGCCCTGCCTGACCACAGCCAGCCGGCAGCAGGGCATTGCCGGGGCAGGGGGCAGTGAGCCCCTGGACAGCAGGCCAGCAGGGCAGGCCTGGGCCACCTCTAACCACCAGGCGTGGGGGGTTTTGCAGTAGATTTGGGCAGGCCTGGCCAGCTGGCCACGGGAGGGCTCCTGGGAGGGAGGCAGCCTTGGGATGAGGGAGTCCCTGCCGCCCCCACAGGACCTGCTCCAGTCATGGGCTCCCCCCTCCTTTGAGCGTGGGACCTGGCTGACAGTCTCCCAGACAAGTGTGTTTCATGACAGGCCTGGGAGAGTGGGTGCGTTTGCAAGGCCTGGGTGGGGTCTCCATCTTGGGGGGGCGGGGAGGGGGCCCTCTGCATGTCCGCCGAGCTGCCTACCTAGTTGGGACAAATGCTAGAGTCCCTCCTTTGAGCCCCAGGCCCGATACCCCGGAAGCACCTGGGCTCTCAAGGCTTTCATTGGATTTCGGTGTGGGTGGTAATGGCGGGTCCTTTGGTGCACGCCTCCTGGGCGTCTGAGTTATCTGGAGCTCCAGGTGGAGCCGATTCTGAGAGCACCCCGGCCTGTGGATGCAAGCGGTCGGCTCCGTGGGGAGGTCCTCATTTCTGCCAAGACACGCGGTTTGGGATGGCTGCGTGGAGGCCGGGCTGCTCCAGGCACGTTTCTGGAGCTGGGACCCGAGGGTCTGGCTCTGAGCGGCCTGGGGGGGGGGCGGTCCCTGCAGCCCAGCTATGCCCGCAGCCATGTGGTGACCTCGGAGCAGAAGCCGCTCGCTCCGCCCAGAAGGCTTCACGGCGGGCACGAGTCTCCTGAACTTGCTGAACTTGTCGTAAGCCAGGACAGAAGCAGCGCGGTGGGGGAATTTCAGGAACTCGGCCTGGTTTGGGAGAGGGTCCCCTGGGTGGGCGCGTCACTGCTGAGGAGGGGGCCGGGCAGGCAGCACCCATCTCTGGGGCAGCCACCACCTGGTTTTCGGGCTAAACAAAAATTTTTGTGGTAAAATATGCATAAAAGTTACCATTTTAACCACCTTTTCTTTTTTTTAAAGATTATTTATTTGGGGGGGGAGCGTGTGTACTTGTGTGTGTGCAAAAGCACGCACAAGAAGCAGGGGCAGAGGCAGAGGGAGAGGGGAAGCAGGGTCCCCGCCGAGCAGGGAGCCTGAGGCCGGCTCGATCCCCGATCCCCTGACCAGGAGATCGTGACCTGAGCCGAAACCAGGAGTCGGAGGCTGAACCGACCAAGCCCCCCGGGCGCCCCCGTCGTAAGCGTCCTGGGTGTGTGGTGGCGTTAAGTACAGTCCTGCTAGTGTCCACCATCCCCACTCTGCATCTGCAGAGCTCTTACCGCCCTGCGCCCCGGCCCCCCGGCCCGTCCGTGTCTGTGGGTCTGACGACGCCCGGGCCTCATGTGAGTGGGGTCCTGCCGTGTTTGCCTTGTTTCTGGCTCACTCCCGCAGCGTGGTGTCTGTCCACCCTTGCTGGCCTGCCTGTCCCTGCTCCTGTTAGAGGGGTGCTCCACGCGTGGCCCATCGTCCACCAGTAGACACCTGCCTGGCTTCCACCTCTTGGCCGCTGTGGATGCGGGGGTGCGAGTGCCTGAGTGTTTGGGGCAGAGACGGAGGAGTAAGGGGCTGGATCACAAGGTGATTCTCGGTCGGACGGGCTGGAGGGCCCTCCGGGCTGCGTTCCTCACCTGCCTCTGTGCTCGGGCCCCGTGCATCCCCCCACCTCCACCCCAGCAGGAGAGGCCCAGCCCCCCGGGTCTGACATGCCCGGGGACACTCACTAGGCTGAGCTTGCCCCAGAGTGGACTCGGAGCTGGGCCTGCGCTCCTGACGCAGCTCCTGGAAGGCAGGGGAGGGGCGTGGTGGGGAGACATCGCCCCTGTCCTCGCGCCCCGCCCTCCTCGGTTGCCGGTTCGGGGTCTGCCAGCCGCTGTCCCCCACCCCTGTGAGCTGGCTGCTTGGTCCCAGTTCCCCAGTGAAAGAGCCAGAAGGTCTCCACCCGGGTCCCAGGGTGGCAGGCGGAGGGTCTGGGTTTGTCCCCTGCTCACCTGGCGGCTGCTGCCTGGGGCCCCATCAGGCTCAGTGGTGGCTGAGACGGGCTCTGCCCCTTTCACACAGAACCCAGAACGGACAGTCTTGACCATTTGGGTGCGTGCGGTTCAGGGGCCTTCAGCACCTTCATGTCTGCAGCTGTCACCACCAGCTGTCTCCAGAACTTTCCATCTTCAGCAACTAACCCTCTGTCCCCACTAAACCGCCATTCCCCCTCCCCGGCCCCCAGCTGCCTCTGTGAGCCTGGCGGTCCCTCAGAGACGTGGGGTCCCGCAGTGTTGCTCTCGTGTCCGTAGGTTTCCTTTTAAAACCTGAGGTGCTGTCCACCTGGAGTGTGATGTTAGCGTCAGGGGCACGACGCGGTGATCCGGGACTTGCGTAGACTGAACCACCGATGGCAGTAAGTCTGCTGAGCAGCCTGTCACCACACAGAGACACAACTCTTTCCTTGTGTTGAGAGCTTCTAGAAGCTACTCTCTTAGCCACGTTCAAATACACGACGGGGGGTCACCAGGCCGTACGTCACATCTGGGACCTGCTCGTCTTGTACCTGGACTTTTGTGCCCCTCGACCCCCTTCACGCACCTCAGCCGCCCGCCCCCGGCCACCGCCAGTCTGTTCTCTGTGTCTGTGCGTGCGGGGGTTTTCCTGGGGTCCACAGGCGGTAGTCGTCTCCTTCTTTCTGACTGCTTTCACTCAGCGTGATGCCCTCGCGGTCCATCCATACTGTCGCAGAGGGCAAGGCGCCCCCTTCCTTGTGGCGGAACAACGTCCCAGCGCATGTGGACATGCAGCGTCTTCACTGTCCGCTCGGCCACCGCGGACCCGTCGCGGCTCCGTGTCTCGTCCCCGGTGAGCGATGCCGCAGTGAGCCTGGGGGTGCAGACGTCTTCTCGAGTTAGTGTTTTGGTTTCCGTTGGTAACTACGCAGAAGGGCCCTTGCTGGATCTTACCGTAGTTCTATTTTTAACTTTTTGAGGAACCTCCGCGCTGTTCTCCACAGTGTCTGCCCCAATTCGCTTTCCCACCGGCAGCGCACGAGGGTTCCCCTTTCTCCACATCCTCACCGACCTTGTTCCTTCTTGTCGTTCGGACGGTGGCCATTCTGACCGGTGTCGAGGGGATCGCACTGTGGTCCTGATGTGCGTTTCCCGGACGATCCGCGATGGGCACCTTCTCGCTGACCTGCCGGCCGCCCGTGTGTCTCCTTTGCGAAAATGTCTGTTCAGAACCTCTACCCAGGTTAATTGGATTGCTGGGTGTTTCTCTTGTTTGTGTTGCTACTGAGTTGTGTGAGTTCTTTATAGCTTTTAGATATTACTGTTAGATATGATTTGCGAATATTTTCTGCCATTCCACAAGTTGTCTTTTCCTTTTGCTGCAAAAGCTTTCCAGTTGCATGCGGTCCCATTGCTTTATTTTTGGTTTTGCTGCCTCTGCTTTGGGTGTCAAATCAAAGATTCCTCACCAGGACCAATGTCAAGAAGCTTAGTGCCCGTGTTTCCTTCTAGGAGATTTATGGTTTCAGGTCTTAGACTCAAGTCTTTAATCCATTTTGAGTTGATTTTTGTGTATGGCGTGAGGCTGTCCAGTTTTCCCAGCACCTTTTACTGAATCGGCTGTCCTGTCCCCATCGTGTGTTCTTGGCTCCTTTGTCATAGATTTATTGACCGTGTATGGGCGGGTCCGCTTCTGGGCTCTACTCTGCTCCACTCGTCTACGTGTCCGTTTTTATGCCAGTACCGTAGTAGTTTGATTACTGTAGTTTCGTAACATACTTTGAAATTGGGAAGCATGAGGCCAACAACTTTGTTCCCCTTTCTCAAAATTGCTTGATTATTTGGGGTCTTTTGTGATTTTGTACACATTTTTGGATTGTTTGATGTATTTCTGTGAAAAAATGCCATTGGACTTTTGGTAGGGATTGCATGGGATCGTAGATTGTTTTGGGTAGTGTGGGTATTTGAACGATATTAATTCTTCCAACCACGAGCACGGACTGTCTTTCCGTGAATTTGTGTCTTCAGTTTCTTTCTTCAAAGTTTTATAGCGTTCGGCCTCCCGCCCTTCACCTCCTGGACTAACTTTACTTCTCGGTGTGCCACTATTTCTGAGCACCCGTCAGCGGGATTGTTCTCTGAATCGCTCTTTCTCCTGGTTGGTGTACGTGCGGAGGAACACAGCTGACTTCTGTACATTGACCCTGTGTCGTGTAGCCTCACTGATGGCGTTGATGGTTCTAGGTGTGCGTACGCGTGTGCGGAGAACCTCCAGGGTTTTCTCCGCATAACGTGTCATCTGCAGATAGCGACAGTTCGCTTTCCCTTTCCTGCCCTTACGAAGCCTTTTGTATCTTTCTCCCCGCTCGCTGCCCTGGCCTGGACTTCCAGCACCAGATGGAATGCAGGTGCACAGAGGGCACCCTTGTCTTGTTCCTGACCTTAGAGGGAGAGCCCCCAGCGTCTCGCCGCTGAGTGTGATGGGAGCTCTGGGCTTGTCCTGTGTGGCCTTTGTTGCGTCGAGGCTCGTTCCCTCTGTACCCACTTTGTTCGGGGTGTTTCTCATAAACGGATGTTGAATTCTGTCAGATGCTTTTACTGCATCTATTGAAATCGTATGATTTTTGTCTTTCATTTTGTTACTGGGGCGAATCGCATTAATCGATTTGCGGATGCCGGATTGATTTTTTTCCTGAGGACACAGAAGTTTATTTAACGTGCTGCTCGGAGCAGCGGGCAGGACAGCGAAGGAGGGGCTGCGCGGGTGGGTTTCGTGATCCAGACTTGTATCCCTCGATCGTGGCGCACGGTCCTTTCAACGTGTTGTTGAATTCAGTTTGCGGATCTGTCATTGAGGACTTTTGCCTATGTGCTCATGAGGGACACTGGCCTGTAATTGTGGGGTCCTTGTCTGATGTTAACGTCGGGTAGTGCTGGCCTCATAAAAGGAGTTTGCAAGTGTTCCCTCATCTTCTGTTTTTTGGTATTAATTGGTATTACTTCTTCTTTAAATGCTGGTAGAATTCACCGGAAGCCATCTGGTTCTGGAGGTTTGTTGAAAGCCTTTTGATGATGGATTCAGTCTCCTTGCTACTAATGCATGTGTTCAGGTCTACTTTTTCATGATTCAGCTCCTACGTTCCTAGGGGTTTATTAGCTGCTTGCTCAGTTGGTGGGGATGAATTATTCCTAATGGTCTCGAACGATCCTCAGCGTCTCCGTGGTATCGGTCGTCCGTCTCCTCTTTCATTTCTGATTTTATCGACTTGAGTCCTCTCTCTTGTTTTCTTGGTGAGTCTAGAAAAATTTGTCAGTTTTGTTTGTCTTTTCCAAAAAAACAGCTCTTCATGTCATTGATCTTTCTATTTTTGTCCCCCTCTCTTTTTTTTAGAGAGAGAGCGAGCAGGCGGGGTGGGGGGAGGGCAGAGGGAGAAAGGGTCTCAAGCACACATCACGCTGTGCACGGAGCCCACCGTGGGCTCTGTCTCACGACCCTGACATCACGACCTGAGCCCAGACCAAGAGCCGGACGCTTCACTGACCGTGCCCCCGGCGCCCTGGGCTTCGTCTGTTCTTTCTCTGGCTCCTCGCGGCATGCGGCTAGGTTATCACAGACCTTTCTTGTTTCTCCATCGGGCGCTTACCACGTGCGCTTCCCTCTCACAACAGTTGTTGCTGGGCTCTCCGAGTCTCCGTGTGTGGTTTTCCATTTTCATTCGTCTCAATTATTTTTCAATTTCCCCCTTGACCCACTGGTCGTTCAAGCATCTGCTGAATCTCCACACGTGTGAATTTTCCCGTTTTCTTGTCCTGGATTTCTCCTTTCACACCACGGTGGTCGGAAGATGTGTCATGTGATTTTCATCTTCTTAAATTTATTCAGACCTGTTTTGTGGCCCAACATGGGGCCTGTGGTCTTAGGTTTAGGTCCTGGATCCATTTTGAGTTAATTTTTGTATGTGCTCTTGGGTGAGGGCCCAGCGTCACTCTGCGCACGTGGGCGTCTTCCCAGCGCCACTTGCTGAGAAACCTGTCTTTTCCCCATTGAGGGGTCTTAGCGCTCGCGTCAGAGAGCGTCTGAGCACCTGGGCGAAGGTTAACTTCTGGTTTATTCTGTCCCGCTGTCTGTGTGGTTGATGCCGGTACCACACTGTTTTCAGGACTGCAGCTTTGCGTTAGATTTCGGATCACGGGGTGGAAGCCCTCCAGCTCTAATGGTCATTGGGATTTTGTAGGGTTGCATTGAGTCTGTAGGTTTGCTGTGGGGAATATCGACATTCTGACAGCGTCAAGTCTTCCAGTTCATGACATGCGATATGTTTCCATGTATTTATGTCTTTAATTTCTTTCTACAACATTTTAGAGTTTTCATCATACAAGTTTTTTTTTTTTAACCAACTTGGTTATTTCTTAAGTGTTTTATTGGTTTCGATGCTATTGTAAATTGATTTGTTCTCGCAATTTACTTTCAGATTGCTCATTCTGTATAAAAATGCAACTGACTACAGCCCCTGGCTGGCTCAGTCAGCTGAGCACCCGACTCTGGATCTCAGGGTGCTGAGTTTGAGGCCCATGTTGGGTGTAGAAACTACTTAAAAAACAAGTAAATAAAAACGCAGCTGATTTTCACGTGCTGACTTTGTATCCCTTACGTGCTGGACCCACTTACTCTGACCACTCTTTTGTGGAGTCTTTAGAGTCCTCTGCACGTAAGACCACGTCGTAGGCAAACAGATCCTTTCCCCTGTAGATGCCTCTTCCTTCGTTCTCGTGCCCGGCTGCTCCGGCCGGAGTTTCCAGGACTGTGTGGAGCGGAGGTGGTGAGGGCAGGCGCCACCCTTGTCCCTGCTCCTTGAGGAAGCGTTCAGGCCGTCCCCGTCGAGGATCACGTTTGCCGTGGGGGTTTCGAGGTTACCGTGTGGAGACGGTTCCTCCCGTTCCTGGTTTGTCGAGTGCCTTTGTGAGCGTGTCGGATGAGTTAGGTGCTGTTCCTGCATCAGTTGAGACCGACGATCGTGTGGGTGTCCCCTCGTTCTGCGGACATGGTGCGTCACACTGGCGGGTTTTCACGGGGAGTCCCCTGTGCGGCCCACGGAGAAAGCCGCTATCTTCTTGTGCTGCCGCGGCCTGTCCTCCAGTGGCCTGTGGAGGGTGTTGGCCTCCGTGTTCACAAGGGACACTGGTCTGTGATTTTCTCGGAGTATCTCTGGGGTTCTGGCTGTATCGGATGAATCAGGAAGCGCTCCCTCCCCCGCAATTGTTCTGGAAAAGCTTGAGAAGGACGGGTGTTGGTTATTCAGTGTTGAGCAGAATTCACCAGTAAAGCCGTCAGGGCCAGGGCTGTTCTTTGCTGGGAATTTCTGTGACCGATTCGGTCTCCTACTTGTTCACAGGCCCATTCAGATGGTCCGCTTCTTGGTGATCTGGTCTTGGTGGGTTTCCCGTTTCCAGGAATTTGTCCACTTCCTCTAGGTGACCCCGTTGTTGGCGTACCGTTGTTCACAGCACGCTCTCGTGGACCGTTTTATTTCTGGAAGCGGCGTCCCACACTTCGGGGCTGATTTTAGGGACTCGGGTCTGTTTCTTAGTCCATCCAGCTCAAGGCTCGCCGATGCATCGATCTTCTCGAGGAACCGGCTTTTGCTCTCATGTATTTTCTCTTGGTTTTCTTTCATTGCACTGACCCCTGCTCCAGTCTTGATGGTCTCCTCCCTTGTGCCAGCTCTGGGTTCCGTCTGTTCTTTGTCTGGTTCCTTCAGGTGTGAGCTGGCCGTTGGTTTGACGTCCTCCTAGTCCTGTAACGTCAGCATTTACAGCTGCAGATCTCCCCGCTGGCACCACCGTCGCTGCAGCCCGTGTTCTGGTGTCGCGTTCCGGTTTCCTTCATCTAATTTCATCTCGTCTCTAGTCTCCCTTGTGATTTCTGCCTTGATCCTCTGGTCGCGTAAAGGTGTGTTACATGTCCACGATGTTGTGGACGTTCCCGTTGTCTCTGTGTTGACTTCTAACTCCACCCTGTTGGGGCCAGAGAAGATACTTTGTATGAAACCTACCTCCTAAAATCTGTCCGGTCTCACGTGCGGCCTCACGTGCGGTCGACCGGGTACAACGGTACGCCGCCCCGTGGGCACCAGGGAGGAAGGCGTGCGCCGTCCCGGTCCGGTGGAGCGTCTGGTTGGATCTGGGTGGCTGTTGCGTGAAGTCCCCCGTTCCCTTACTCCTGTGATGTTTCCGTCCATCCCCGTGAGCGCAGCACCGCGGTCTCCAGCTGTCATTCGAGGCTGGCCGCGTCTCCCTTCCGCTCTGTCGGGTCTGGCTTCCTGTGTTTTGTTGGTCTGTCATTAGACACGTAAACGTAATTGTTAGATCTTCTTGCTGTTTTGAGCTGTTACACGGACTGTCCTCCTTCGTCCCTTGTGGCCTTTTCCTGACTTCGTCTGTTTGTCTGATGTTCGTGAAACCACTCCAGCTCTCCTGGTGCTGTCTGCGCGCAGTCTCCTTTCCCATCCTTTGACTTCCAGCCCGCTGTGTCTTCAGATGTCAGCCGCGTCGCTCGTGGACAGCCAGCGGCTGCACCATGCGTTTCTGTCCATCCCGCCATCCTCTGTCCGTTGACTGGAGAGGTTCATGCATTTACCCGGAATGTGAACGCCGGTAAGGAGGGACTTCCTTCTGTCTTGTGCTCTTTGTGTGGTGTGTGGCCTATAACGTTTTGTCCCTCGTTTCCTGCATTCCTGTCGTCCTCGGTGTTGAGTTTATGTGAAGTGTTTAAATTCCCTCCTAATTCCTTTTGTGTATATTCTGTAGCTCTTTCCTTCCTGGTTCCCGTGGGGATCCCATTTAACATCCTAAATGTATAACCTTCTAAATTGAATGTATAGTAGTTTAACTTCAGTCACACACAGAAACCCTGCTCCTTCACAGGTGTCTGTGCGACACCTTTTCGGTTGTGATGGCACAGTGTCTCCTTTTACACATTGTGTGCCTAAAGACATAAATATTCATTCATTCATTCATTCATTCATTCATTTTTTAAAGTAATGTCTCCACCCAACTGAAATCAAGTGTGGCATCTTCTCAGACTGAGGCAGCCAGGTGCCCCCATGAATAATTATCTTAAATGCATTTAGTCTCGTAACTTATGTAGAAAACAAGGTCTGGAATTAAATACCAAAGTTATGGTAGTACTAAGTTTTACATTGATAATTTTTTTAATCAAATGAGTTAGTCTCTTAAATCATGTAGAAAACCACTGTTTTAACACCATGGAATGCCAGCCAACCGTTGCGATAACAACACTGGCTTCCGTAGTCGCCATGTGTCTACGTTTCGTCTTTGTGTCTCCGTACGGCTCTGCGGTGCTGCAGCTGTGGTCACAAACTCCCTCGACTTTGGTTTACCTGGGAACATCTCTAGTTCTCCCTCACTTTTGAGGGACAGTTTTGCCAGAACTAGGATTCCTAGTTGACAGTTTTTTTCCTCTGAGCACTTTGCACATTTGAGCCAACTGTCTTCTAGCCTCTGAAGTTTCTGATGAGAAATCTGCTTTTCATCTCTTTGAGGCTTTCTGGTGACGAGTGGCTTTCTTCCCGCTGCCCTTGCGATCCTTGGGTCCGGGTTCTGGACGCTGTCCTGTCGCGTGTCTCAAGGTGTGGCCTCTTGGAGTTCGCAGAGCCTCGTGGATGTTTGTGCTCACGTCTCTTCACACCGTGATTTCTACAGATCTTCCTGCTCACAGTGTCTCCCACGCACATCACGTGGCCCTTTTCGTTCTGTTCACTTTTCTTCCATCTTCTTTTCTGCCTGTTTCTTGGCCTCCATAACTTCCATTGTCCTGTCTTCAAGGTCACTGATTCTTTCTCCTGGCTGCTCAGATCTGCCTTTGAATCCCTCTGCTGAATTTTCTATTTCAGTTACTGTGCTTTCACATCCAGAAGTTTCTTTGTAGATTTTCTGTCTTTATTCCTATCTCTCTTCTGTCTGTACATTGTTTTCTTGACTTTCTTCACATATGGCATTTGTTCTTCAAGCACATTCAAAACTTTTTTTAACATCTGTGTAATACGTCTGCCACTAAATCCTTGTCGGGGACAGATTCTGTTCATCTGTTCCTTTGAACGGGCCATGCTTTTCTGTTTCTCTGTATGCCTTGTGATTGTTTTTGTTGGACGTTTGAAACTAATAATGTGGGAACTTTGAAGTCAGGTGCTCCCCTCTTCCCAGGGCTTGCTGGCTTAGTCATTGTTTCGTTTATTGCTTTTGTTTTGTTTTGATTGTTATAGATTATCTGCCAAGGATCACCCTGAGGTATGAACTTAATGTCTTCTTGGGTCTTTTTTTTTTTTTTAAAGATTTTATTTATTTATTTTAGAGTGAGAGCACATGAGCAGGAGGGGGCAGAGGGAGACCGAGAATCTCAAGCAGACTCTCTGCTGAGCGCGGAGCCCAACATGGGTTTGATCCCATGATCCCGGGATCATGACCTGAGCCAAAATCAAGAAATGGAGACTCAGCCGACTGAGCTGCCCAGATGCCCTGTCTCGGGTCTTTTCTAAGCTCTTCTCTGGTCATTTGTGAATTTTTCCTGTATGTGCAGTTGTTTTGAATGTCCCAGTCTTTAATGCCTGGCTTCTGAAGGTGGGGGGCCCTACACCTTTAAGTCCTGGGAAGTCACTTGAGCTGGAGGGGAGTAATTGCCCCCCGCCCACCCGGTCAGAGGCAGCAATCCGTGAACAGAGCACAGACCTGATACCTGGAGGACAGGGTCCTTGCTGCCCATCCTGGCTCTTGCCCGGGTGTGGTTGCTCCAGGAACACTGCACAGCCGCGTGCCCGGGGCCGGGGGTCCAGAGCGCAGCTGCTCCTGTGCTGAGAGCCAACATTGATCACAAGTCACCACGTTTACCATCCACACCTTCCCCGGGTCCCAGATGAACCCAGGCACCTTCTACAGGGTCCTGTGTCTTTCTCTAGAACATTCAGCTCCTTGGGCACGGGCTTTGGTGGAGGGATGGGCTCTACATGGTGTGATGAGGGTGGGCAGGGAAGACACAGGGCGATGTGGAAAGGGGCAGGGGGTGGACTGGTGGTCCCTGGTGTCAGGGCAGGCCGTGAGTGAGTACAGGTACTGAGATGGCAAGTGTGGGGTTACTGGCAGTGACCAAGGTTAGGGTGTGGTCCTGGGATGCGGTGAAGTCTGGGGCTCCCTGAGCAGGAGGATGTCACCGGGAGGGGATGTGGGGAGAGGTGGGTAAGAAGACCCTGGGGTTTCTGGTGCTGGGGTTATCCAGAATTATCCACGGAGGAGGGGAGACAGCTCCCCCAGAAGAGGGGTGGCCATAGCAGATACAGTGGCCCCTGCCACTGTGGGCCATGAGCTTCGTGTGTTCAAAGGAGAAGCAAGTAGGCAAGTGTGTTCCGGGTGGAGAGTGGGGGACGGGCTCACCGGTGGCATGGAGCATGCAGGGCCTCGTTGCCTGCTGTGGGGGAGGGCCCTGGCCGGCAGAGGTGAGGTGGACGCTGGGAGGCTTTGAGTCGTCTAGGGTGCTGGCAGTGGTGCAGTGGGAAGTGGTCAAATCCTGGATATAGTTTGAAATTTGGGGAACAGAATGTGCCGGAACATAGCGTGTGGGGCGCAGGACAGGGAGAAACGAGGACACTCTGGTTTAGACCCAAGGACAAAGGAAGAAGGGTGGAGACCAGGAGCTGGTGTGAGGGGTTACGATTGAGAAGTCACCACGGACCGCGAGTGGAGACTCGAGCTTGAGGAAAGTTCTGGAGAAAGAGGCCGGAGGTAGACACCAGGTAGCCAATAGCCGAAGATATACAGATTTTCTGCTTTTTTCTTCCCTGAGGTGAAATTCACGTAACATAAAACTGACCATCAAAGCCAGCAGCCCAGTGGCATTTAGAACATCCCCAGTGTCGTGTGACTACCACATACCCTCAGCTCCCAAGTATGGTTTTTACAACCAGGAGACGAGACGACAGGGAGGGCTCCAGAGCCTGGCGGGGGGGCGGGAGGACCGCCGGGGCGGGCAGGCCGTCGTGCATGCTGCCCAGCCCAGGGGGTCCCCGTGCGGTACCTGCAGGCCAGGGGTTGGTAAAGGGCGGGTTGGAGGGGCATACAGGGCAGTGGCTGGAAGGTGCCGCGGGGTCAGGGGAGGGACTCTGAAATCCGGCAGCACGTGCGCTGAAGGGGCTGGTCCGGCGGAGGGAAGGGAATGTGCCGGAAGCAGGCCCCTGGGCCAGGTGGGAGGGGAGAGTCCCCAGGGAAAGCTGGGTCCCGCACTGGGGTGGGGGAAGAGGGGAAGATGTGAGCCTCCCTCCTTCAGGGCCTGCTCTGTAGATGGTCCCCTCCTCGGTGAATCCAGGCGGCGTGCGGAAGCCAGCCTGCCTGCGCCCCTGCAGCGGGGAGACCGGAGACTGAGGGTCAAGCAAACAAACAGAGCGTAGCATGTTGGGAGGTTTTGACAGCAGAAACCAGAAAGGGTAGCCCCCCCCCCACACACACACCTGTGCCCTCCTTCATCCCGGGCCGCAGTGTGGGACAGGCAGAGTTCTCGGAGCCAGCCCTAGGGCCCTGCCAGACCCACGCTTCTGTGCACGTGCCCTCTCCCCTGCTGGGCTTTGGTGGCGGTGACACTACCGGCTCGGCCCAGCCCAGTGCCAGGACATGTCTCACCTGCCCAGATGCCTCACTTCTGCTCCAGGGAACAGTGAGGGGCTGAGTCACCTCCGGGCTCCCTGGGAGACACAGACAGAGGGCAGTGACAGCCCTGGGAGGCCGAGGGTGTGGGAGGAGCCAGGAGAGGGCTGGCGGCCTGGGGCAGATCTGTCCTGGTTGGCAGGTGATGTCACCGCCGTGGAGGCGGGCCTGTGGCCTGGAGGTGGGCCGGGCTCGGGTGTGGTCGCTGTGGTCGTAGGGCTGGGGCAGGGGTGCAGATGCAGACTCGGCCCGGCCCCTCTCTGCCGCCCTCCCCTCTGCAGCGCCTCCATCTACTACCCCCCCACCCTGACCAGCACACGCCCTGGGGCGCGGTCTCTGCTGGGGGACACAGGCTCTGGAGGCTCACTCCAGGCTACTGGGTGAGGATCCCCCGAGTCTCTGGTGCCCAGAGACAGGATGGGCAGGCTCCTGTGGATGGGACGGCTGTCTGTCTCAGCTGCGTGCGCCGTGGCAAGGGGTATGGAGAGCAGAGCCTAGACTGGGGTGTGGGGCCTTCCTGCCTAGGGTAAGGGGGTCCTGGTACTGGGGCACCCCAGCCTGCTGCCCTCCCGCCCTGGAGGGGCTCTGAGCTTAGCGTGAGGCTTCTGTAGACAGGCAGACCCCTCACGCCTGGAGCCTCTCTCTGAGCTGCCATGTGGGGGTGTGGGCATGTGCGCGGGTGGGCAGACCCGGCTGAGCTCCAGCAGCCTGAGAAGAACCCCGGGGCCAGCCTGGCCACCCAGACCGCAAAAGCATCAGCCCTGGCCCTTCTCCCTTGGGGACCTCCGGCCAGCGTCTGTCCAGTTGGGGGACCGCCTCCACCCCCAGGCCCCCTCTTCTCCCTCTCCTGCCTGGCACCTGCCTGTGTCAAACCTGGAAGGGAAGTAGTTCAGAGTGGGGGGTGGGGGGCGCGCCAGGAGACCAGTGCTGGTCTGGTCCAGTCTGCCACTGTGTGACCTCAGGCAAGTGTCTGACCCCCTCTGAGCCTTATTTGCCTCATTCTGTGGACCTCGACCACCGGCAGGGTCAGCCTCAGATAGAGCTGTGGGACCAGGTGAGACTACATGCTCAGTCATTAGCCCCCAGGGACTGGGATGAGGTGCTGTGGGCTTGCCCCAGTGGGTGGGATGGCCAGGGAGGCTCTGGAGGGTGCCCGGGACATTTCTGCTTCGTCTCCAAGGCCAGGCCCCCAGATTGGCCAACACACGGCCCCCAGGGGCCAGGGGATGTAGCCTCTGGGAGAGCATGGCTGCTGGTCTGGGAGGGGGAGGGCGTACCTCGTAGGGGAAGCGGGTTCCTGCGACCCCGCAGAGCAGGCTGCCCCCGGGTGAGAGGCCCTGATGTTTCTGCTTCTCCAATCTCTGGGGGAGGGTTGGGGCCCTAGAAACACCTACTGCTTTCTCAGATTCACCTTTATGGAGGTGTGACTCACATGCAGTGAAATGCGCCCCTTCCACGCGTGCCAGAGAGCTGGGAGGAGAGCGCGGGCTCTCGCAGGGCTCGTGGGGCCTCCCCC
>NW_024424452.1:670900-680781 GCF_017311325.1 Ursus maritimus | reverse complement strand
GGGGGGGGGGGGGGGGGGGGGGGGGGTGTCTGGGAGGAGCCAGGAGAGGGCTGGCGGCCTGGGGCAGTCTGTCCTGGTTGGCAGGTGATGTCACCGCACCGCGTGGAGGGCGAGGCTGTGGCCTGGAGGTGGGCCGGGCTCGGGTGTGGTCGCTGTGGTCGTAGGGCTGGGGCAGGGGTGCAGATGCAGACTCGGCCCGGCCCCTCTCTGCCGCCCTCCCCTCTGCAGCGCCTCCATCTACTACCCCCCCACCCTGACCAGCACACGCCCTGGGGCGCGGTCTCTGCTGGGGGACACAGGCTCTGGAGGCTCACTCCAGGCTACTGGGTGAGGATCCCCCGAGTCTCTGGTGCCCAGAGACAGGATGGGCAGGCTCCTGTGGATGGGACGGCTGTCTGTCTCAGCTGCGTGCGCCGTGGCAAGGGGTATGGAGAGCAGAGCCTAGACTGGGGTGTGGGGCCTTCCTGCCTAGGGTAAGGGGGTCCTGGTACTGGGGCACCCCAGCCTGCTGCCCTCCCGCCCTGGAGGGGCTCTGAGCTTAGCGTGAGGCTTCTGTAGACAGGCAGACCCCTCACGCCTGGAGCCTCTCTCTGAGCTGCCATGTGGGGGTGTGGGCATGTGCGCGGGTGGGCAGACCCGGCTGAGCTCCAGCAGCCTGAGAAGAACCCCGGGGCCAGCCTGGCCACCCAGACCGCAAAAGCATCAGCCCTGGCCCTTCTCCCTTGGGGACCTCCGGCCAGCGTCTGTCCAGTTGGGGGACCGCCTCCACCCCCAGGCCCCCTCTTCTCCCTCTCCTGCCTGGCACCTGCCTGTGTCAAACCTGGAAGGGAAGTAGTTCAGAGTGGGGGGTGGGGGGCGCGCCAGGAGACCAGTGCTGGTCTGGTCCAGTCTGCCACTGTGTGACCTCAGGCAAGTGTCTGACCCCCTCTGAGCCTTATTTGCCTCATTCTGTGGACCTCGACCACCGGCAGGGTCAGCCTCAGATAGAGCTGTGGGACCAGGTGAGACTACATGCTCAGTCATTAGCCCCCAGGGACTGGGATGAGGTGCTGTGGGCTTGCCCCAGTGGGTGGGATGGCCAGGGAGGCTCTGGAGGGTGCCCGGGACATTTCTGCTTCGTCTCCAAGGCCAGGCCCCCAGATTGGCCAACACACGGCCCCCAGGGGCCAGGGGATGTAGCCTCTGGGAGAGCATGGCTGCTGGTCTGGGAGGGGGAGGGCGTACCTCGTAGGGGAAGCGGGTTCCTGCGACCCCGCAGAGCAGGCTGCCCCCGGGTGAGAGGCCCTGATGTTTCTGCTTCTCCAATCTCTGGGGGAGGGTTGGGGCCCTAGAAACACCTACTGCTTTCTCAGATTCACCTTTATGGAGGTGTGACTCACATGCAGTGAAATGCGCCCCTTCCACGCGTGCCAGAGAGCTGGGAGGAGAGCGCGGGCTCTCGCAGGGCTCGTGGGGCCTCCCCCGTGCGCCCCCATACCTTCCCCGGTAGACAGATTTCCCTCTGCCTCTTCTTGTCGTTGAGATGTTTGCGTTCTTACTATTCAGTCTGAACGGTCCTTTGTGCTCTTTGGACACGCACGCGTCCTTTATCAGAGACATGGTTTGCAAAGTCACGTGTCTCAGCCAGCGTCCTTCAAAGAGCAGAACTTTGTCTTTTAAAAATTCTGATGAAGCTAACTCATTTATTTGTTTATTTAATTTTTTTAGTTTTCTGTGGCCAAAAAAGCTTTGCCTAACCCAAAGTCACAAAGATTTCTTTTGGAAGGCTTATAGCCTTGGGTTTTACATTTAGCGCGATGATGCGTTTGAATGACTTCTTGTATGTGGCGGGAGGTATGGACTGGCGTTTAGGACTTTTGCAGATGACACCCAACTGTTCCAGCACCATGAGCTGGAAGACGATTCTTTCTCCGCTGACTTGCCTTTCCACCCGCGTCAGTAACACTTGTGGGTCTATTTCTGGGCTCTCTATTCTGCGCCATTGAGCTCTTTGTTTCTATGCCAATACCACACGGTCTTGATAACCATAAGTTTACGATAAATTCTAAAACCACGTAGTGTTAGTCCTCTGTTTCTGTCCCTTTTCAAAGTTGTTTTGGCTACTCTAGGTCCTCTGCGTTTGCATACGAATTTTAGAATCAGTTCATTTCTATTTTAAAAATCCTGCTGGAATTCCGATTGGGTTTACATCGAATCTATAGATGAATTTGGAGAGAGTTCACATCTTCGTGATATCAAGTCTTCCAACCCAGGAAGATGGTATCTTTCACTCCATATTTGGGGGTCTGTGATGTATCTCGGCAAGGTTTTGTAGTGTTCGGTGCGCTGTTTGTCGTATTTACCCCTACGTGTTTCATTTTTTTATGAATTATAAATGGTGTTTTTAACTTTTCATTGTAGCAAAACATACGTGACATAAAGTTTACTATTTTACTCTAAGTGTGGTTCAGCAGCATTTAAAACATCCACGTTGTTGGGCAACAATCCCGTAAGCAGTGTTTTTAAAGGTTCTGTTTCCGCTGCTTATTGCTGATGTATACGAATATAATTGATTTTCGTATATTTATCTTATATCCTGCAGCCTTACTAGTTCTAGTAGGGTTTTTGTGAAATCCATCAGATTTCCTATGTTGATAACCATGTTGTGTATGAATGAAAGAGGTTTTATTTCTTCCTTTCGGATCTGGAAGCTTTCTATTTCTTTCACTGCTTTTGAGTATTCGCTTTTGAGTAGAGTGATGGGAACAGACATCCCTGTCTTGGTCCTGATTTTAGGGGAAAGCATTCAGCCTTTCTCCATCAGGCATGATGTCAGCGATTTCATAGATGCTGTGTATCAAGTTGGGAAAGTCCCCCTCTGTTCCTAGTTTTCTGAGAATTTTTACCAAGATGGTACATTTTATCATGTGGTTTTCTGACGCTATTGACACGGCCATACGGTTTTTCTTTTTGAATCTGTGAATACGGCGAATTACATTGATTGGTTTTCAAATGCGAAGCTGACTTCGCATTCCTGATATAAATCGCCGTTGGTCACGGTGTTTATCTCCTTCGTGTTGGTCACGGTGTTTATCTCCTTCGTATATTGTGGGGTGTGCAGATCTCTTTGTGGGCATGTTTTCCTCTCACTTTGGTGAATACCTAGAGTAGAACTGCTGGTTTACGGGAGAGAGATGTTTAGATGTGTGAGTACCTGCCACGCTGTTTTCCAAAGGGAGTGGAGCCAACGCACTCTCCTGCCAGCGTCCGAGAGCACCAGCTGCTCTCATCCCCGTCACTTGGTAATATCGGTCCTTCACACTTCAGCCATTCTCGTGGACGCGTAATGGGGTTCCATCACCAACGCTTTTTTAAAAAGGTACAAGTGATACCTTTGTGTTGCCTAGTGTCTCCATTTCTTAATTTCAGACGTCCTTGAGCCCTCCGTGGAAGCAGCTGCTCGGGTTATGCTGGAGGGGTGCATGCGTACACCCATGTGTGTACACCCATGCCGGATGCACTGCAGGGGGTCAGACAGCCCGAAATTGCGTACCGGTGGGTGCTGGGAGGCGGCAGGATGCCAGGCAGTGTTTAAACCTCTCCTGAATCCTGGCAGCCTGGTTGTCAGAGAGATGGTTCTTCGCGGTGGCTGAACGCTACGCCTTCCAATCACATGCCTTCCTCGGGCTCACATCTGTCTCACCCTTTTCTCCTCTAACACAGGGCTTGGCCAATGTTTTCTTAAAGGACCAGATAGTTAATATTTCAGGCCCTGCTGGCCACACCTTCTCTGCCACAACCACTCGGCTCTGCCTTTTAATTGTAGAAGCAGCCACAGACAAAAATGTAAATGATGGGCGTGGCTGTGTGCCAATAAAACTTTATTTACAAAAACAGGCCTGAGGGCCACAGCTTGCCAATCCCTGCAGAAGTGTTCTGTCTACAGGTCTTCTAGGCCAGGACGTAGACAGCCTTGTCCCAGAGCCCGTGTGTGAGGGTGGAGGCTGGCTGAGCAGGAGCGTTTGGTGGTCTTTGTTCAGCCAGTCTCAGAACTTCCACACAAGTTGATGAAGGCCGTGAGGAGAGAGGCCTGGGCCGGAGGTCCACACTCAGAGAAGATGTTAGCAAGTGGTGAAAAGTGGGGTCTCTCCTGCACCCCAGTGACTTTCCCAGTTGGGCTCAAATTGCAAGTCGCCATTATTGTCCCATGTCACAGAGGAGGAGGGTGAGGCCTAGAAGGGCTGCTGCTTGCCCAGGACTTCATTCCTGCTGGGCTCTCTATGCTCAACTGTTGCGGCTTTGCTGCAGGTTTCTGGGGACACAGAGCCCAGTGGGAGAATTGGAACTCTCCCCTTTCTGGATGTCAGTTTGGTCCCCAGGACAGCGCTTAACTATAAACTGCCTGCCACCCCGGCCGCTCTGTTCTGCTCCACGAAGCCGCTGTGCTCTGCATGACCGTGCTCCCTGCCCGCCCCGGGCTTCCCTCAGCAAATGTGTGTCGGTGGAGGGGGAGAAGGCCTGGGCTCTCTCTTGGGAAGTGGGGACTCCGCAGGCAAGGGCTGTTTGGTCATTCATTCATCAGGAACGCTTGAGCCCCTGGTTTTGGCTAGGTTCTGTGCTGGGTCCTGGGGCTGGGACTTAGGTCCGCAAGAGGCCCACAGTGAGTGGGGAGACAGACCGTCGGGCAGGGGTGCGGCTGTAACAAATAGCCCCGCATCTCAGAGACGGGACTTGTTACTTGCTTAGAACACAGTGCTGGGGGCGCCTGGGTGGCGCAGCGGTTAAGCGTCTGCCTTCGGCTCAGGGCGTGATCCCGGCGTTCCAGGATCGAGTCCCACATCAGGCTCCTCTGCTGGGAGCCTGCTTCTCCCTCTCCCACTCCCCCTGCTTGTGTTCCCTCTCCTGCTGGCTGTCTATCTCTGTCAAATAAATAAATAAAATCTTTAAAAAAAAAAAAAAAAAGACCACAGTGCTTTGCAGAGAGGCCTAGTCCCAGCTCTCTGGGGCCTCTCTGCTCCAGACAGTGACTCAGGGGCTCTGCCCTTCCCCCTTGTCAGCCAAGGATGGGGACACGGAGGACCATGGGTGGGTGATGGCTGTCAGCCAGGCCTGGAGGGACACAGGTCCCTCTGATCACATTCCACAGGCCGGAATCCTGGCCACACTGGCTTCCAGGAGGCTGGGAAGTGTCACACACTGTGACCCAGGGAGGAGGAGAAACAGATGCTGGTGAGCCCCGGTGGTCAGGGGGGCTGAGGAAATGAGCGTCTGAACCGGGACATGTCTGAGGGTGAACGGGGAAGCCGTTAGCAGTCCCCCTGGACAGGCCGGGCCGCTCTGCG
Organism: Ursus maritimus; assembly: GCF_017311325.1. Lineage (NCBI taxonomy): Eukaryota > Metazoa > Chordata > Mammalia > Carnivora > Ursidae > Ursus > Ursus maritimus. The sequence continues at coordinate 675,460 of NW_024424452.1, read as the reverse complement.
ATGGCCGGCATTAACTGAGCACTTGGCGTACCAGGCTGTCTGCGTGCGAATGGTCTCTGTGTCTGTGGTGGAGTTCTGTCCGTTTTGCAAAGGAGAAACTGAGACACAAAGCAGTGAAGTAATTTGCCTTGGGACACACAGCTAGGAAGGGTGGGGAGGGAGTGGGACCCAGCCCAGCTGGCTCAGCTGGGGGTCTGCTCAGCTCTGGGGCATGTGTGATGGGGCAGCCGGGTCCTCCCTGGTGAGCCGCTGGTGGGGGAGGCCCCAGGCGTTTCTCCTATGAGTGTGAATGGGTGAGGGAGCCACAGCTCCCCAGTCTGGCTTCGGGAGGACGCCTGCTGCCCTGTCCTGATAGGATTTTCTGCCAGGTTTCTGCTGCCCGCAGCTCTGTCTGCTCCTGCTGGCTCCTCACTGCTGGGAGGGCCCCTTCCCCCAGAGCAGCAGCGCCAGGGGAAGGGTGGGAGCGGCCCAGGGCCCCCGCCCAGCTGGCCCACGTGGGTCTACCCTGCTCCTGTTCTCTCAGAACAGAGGAGTTGCTCATTTCCTGGTGGGGCAGCATTTTCACGAAGAGGGAGCATCTCCTGGGGTCCAAGGAGGGTGGGTGTGCCCAGGCATTCAGGTGGGCTGCCAAGGGTGGGCTGTGGCTGCGGGACAGGGGTGCATGGGGTGGGGGCCTGGCAGGTGGGAGTGCCAGGGGCTTCGGTGTGCCCCCTTGGCAGCAATTCAGGGAGAGTGTCTTCCGAGAGTAGAGGATGGAGGTGGAAGGCTGGTTCCTGCGGAGCCGTGGACCCTCGCCCTGCCCTCGGCATCCCCAGGTTCCTGTGGAAACTTGGGTCCTATGGCGGGGGGGGGGGGGGGGGGTGTCTTCTGTCTCTGTGCTGCTGAGAGCGCTTGGGCTAGAGGTGGCTCTCTGGCCCTCTGACCCCCACCCAGCCCTCAGGGAGGCACGGAACTGGGGCGTGTGGCCTTCTCCCCACCCACTCTCCCCTGCTGCCCACCCTCTGGGGTCCCCTGCATGCCCATCCTGACTGCTCTGAGGACCCCAGTATGTTAGAGGCCTGGCTTCTGGCTGCAGCTAGGCCCTGCTGCCAAGACACCCCCCCAGGTCCATGCTTAGGACAGCAGGGGTGGTGGCCTGTCCCGTGGTGTCCCCTGAGCCATTACCCTGGGCCAGTGGCAGGAAGCTCAGGGACGTGGCTGTGGGGGCCGTGTAGACATCTGGGGACCAGGCTGCTGGGAGGGGGCCCATAGCACATCAGGCGCCTGACCCATTGACATTCCAGGGGTTGAGACAGGCAGTGCTCTGGAGACAGCCAAAGAAACTCAGTGCCAGCCTGGCAGATGGTGTGAAGAGCTGAGAAGGGCATTATGACAGGGGACGTGTGAGGGTGCCCCCAGCTGGTGGCCAGGGGGCCCCGTGAGGGTGACATTTGCGCTGAGACGTGCGGAGGAAGGGGCTGGCTAGGCGTGGGGGGCTGGAGCAGTGCCCGGGGAGGAGCCAGGAGAGGTGGTGAAAAGTCCCCGGAAGGTTCCAAACAGAAAGCTGATGTGATGCTCTGGCTTCCGGGCCTGTGGCCTGTGGGCGGAGCAGGCAAAGGGGCTGTGGGGCGCCGTGAGGGGTCGGCAAGGAGCCAGGGGTGGACAGAGGGGGTGTCTGGGAGGATGGGTGGGTGGGTCGGTGGTCTGCCCTGCCCCTCTGCTCACAGCTCTTCTGATGGGGTAAGGCCCCCAGAAGCAAGGCTCCAAGGCCTCGGGACCTCTGGGCTGAACCCCTCGCTGGCCCCAGTGGGGGAAGGCTGATGTCGGCCAACCCCAGAACAGGGAGGAGGCGGGGACTGGGGCCCTGTTGGTCTCAGAGTGCCAGGAGCCTGCGTCTGTGCGTGGGGTCACTTCCCCGTCCCCCAGCCCACCAGACTCACCAGGAGTCCCATCTTGCAGCAGCTGCCCCCACCCCATAAACAGGCACCGAGGCGAGGTTGGAGGCGGGGGCTGGGAGGATCCCCAGCCCCCATGGACAGTCTGCCTGTGGGGCTCAGCGCGGGGGCCCCCACGATGACGTGGCTGTTTTTCTCCTGAAACTTCTCTATTCTGGGGGCCACTTAGAAGCGACCTGCCTCCCTGGCCTCCACTTCCTCTGCCAGACCCTAGAGTGCACCCCACGGGCGCCTCGGCGATGCGGACAGGGATGCTGTCAGCTCAGCTACCAGGTTTGGAAAGTGAGCAAGGCCTATAACAACAAGAACCCCTGGCTCAACTGCTCAGCCCACCCACCCTCTGTGTCCATCTCGATTCTCACAGCAAGCCGGCCCTTGTCTCCCCAGACAGGAGGAAGGGAGGCTTGGGCCCAAGGCATGGGCGGTGCCCTCGGCAGCTGCGAGTCCAGGGCTGGATCCGGGCGCCCCTAGGGCCAGTTCTGCTGGGTCCTTGGTCCAGGAAACAGAAATGCATGCTGCACCTGCCTCCACACCCCACCTGCCCGCTCGCTCGCTCACACTTCACACCCACACCTGGCCGCTCGCTCTCTCCCACGTGCACACCCACACCGGATCGTTGGCTCACACTTCACACCCACACCTGCTCGTTCGCTCACACTTCACACCCACACCTGCCCTCTCGCTCACACTTCACACCCACACCTGGCCGCTCACTCTCTCCCACATACACACCCACACCTGCTCGTTCGCTCACACTTCACACCCACACCTGCCCGCTCGCTCACACTTCACACACACACCTGGCCGCTCGCTCTCTCCCACATGCACACCCACACCTGCTCGTTTGCTCACACTTCACACCCACACCTGCCCACTCGCTAACACTTCACACCCACACCTGCCCGCTCGCTCATTCACACATGCACACCCACACCTGCCCGCTTGCTAGCTCACACTTCACGCCCACACCTGCCCGCTCGCTCACACACGCGAGCACACCCACACCTGCCCACTCGCTTGCTCACACTTCACACCCACACCTGCCCGCTCGCTCACACACACATGCACACCCACACCTGCCCGCTTGCTAGCTCACACTTCACACCCACACCGGCCCGCTCCCTCACACACACATGCACACCGACACCTGCCCGCTTGCTAGCTCACACTTCACGCCCACACCTGCCCGCTCGCTCACACACATGAGCACACCCACACCTGCCTGCTCGCTCGCTCACACTTCACACCCACACCTGCCCGCTCGCTCATTCACACATGCACACCCACACCTGCCCGCTTGCTAGCTCACACTTCACGCCCACACCTGCCCGCTCGCTCGCTCACACTTCACACCTGCCCACTTGCTCACACACACGTGCACACCCACACCTGCCCACTCCATATCCACGTGCCCTGAAAACACGCTCCTAGCACGTGCTGTGGGCCTGTGGTCTGGCCTTTGGTATCTGGGGAGAGACTATGGGCCTCCTGGCCTCTGGGTTTAAACCACCTGGTGCGGAGAAGCTCTCCTTACAAGTGGAAGGTGCTTCGGAGACCGGCCGTCCCTTCCGTGCACGCGCTCGGAGTCCCTCCCTCGGCCCGGCCCCCACACTCGGTTACGAGGGTGAGGTGTGCGGAACATGAGGATCGATACTGGGGCCGCTCCCAGTGCCCAGTTTGTCAAGCACCACATTCCACCGCTGGCCATGGTTCAATATGAAAAGCTGCAAATGTGCAGAAAAGTGGGCGCTTCCACCTGGACTGTACCCCGAGTTGGGTGACGCGGCCGTCAGCACTCTGCACGTTGCTGTGTCCACACGCACACACACACGTGTTCCCGTTGCGCTCTGCGGGTGAGCAAGACGTGAAGGCGTGTCTGAGCGCGTGGCCGAGGCTGTCACGCCTGCCACGCGTGGTGCCAGTCGCGCGTCATCGTGTAGCGCGTCTCCCACAGCCACAGGTTGTCCACCTGGGTGTGCGCGGAGCGGCTGGGACGTCGGGGGTGGGGCTGCTCACCTGTGGCGGGCGGGAGGGACCTCGCGTGGGACACGAGCCCGTGAGCTTCGGGGATCTCCTTGCCAGCCTCCCTTTGCACGGGTGGGGAGACTGAGGCCAGAGAGAGTCCCGGCGGGGTCCCATTCCCTGGGGCAGAGCCTCCCTGAGCATCTGGCCTTTGCCTTCCAGATCCCGACTGGGCTTCCTACACCCTGGGGGTGTTCATCTGTCTGAGCTGCTCCGGAATCCACCGGAACATCCCCCAGGTCAGCAAGGTGAAGTCTGTCCGTCTGGATGCCTGGGAGGAGGCTCAAGTGGAGGTATGGGCCTGCGAGCGGATGGAGGTGGCGGTGGGTGGGGAGGAGACCCTGAGTCCTGCTGCTCCCTGGGTGCCCTTGGCCTGGCCTCCCAGGTCAGACACCCCGGGGGTGCCTTTACCCCTGGTGCCTGACTGGGGCCAATGCTGCGGGGGGGAGGAGGGGTGAGAGGTAGAGGGGGGAGGATTGGGGTGAGGTGGTGGGGGGAGTGCAGGGGGATGGGGAAGGGGTGAGGGGAAGGGAGTGAGTGCAGAAGGTGGGGGGAGGGGAGGGGAGTAGAGGGTGAATGTGGGGAGAAGGACGGGAGGGATGGG
>NW_024424452.1:662441-670890 GCF_017311325.1 Ursus maritimus | reverse complement strand
ACACCTGCCCGCTTGCTAGCTCACACTTCACGCCCACACCTGCCCGCTCGCTCGCTCACACTTCACACCTGCCCACTTGCTCACACACACGTGCACACCCACACCTGCCCACTCCATATCCACGTGCCCTGAAAACACGCTCCTAGCACGTGCTGTGGGCCTGTGGTCTGGCCTTTGGTATCTGGGGAGAGACTATGGGCCTCCTGGCCTCTGGGTTTAAACCACCTGGTGCGGAGAAGCTCTCCTTACAAGTGGAAGGTGCTTCGGAGACCGGCCGTCCCTTCCGTGCACGCGCTCGGAGTCCCTCCCTCGGCCCGGCCCCCACACTCGGTTACGAGGGTGAGGTGTGCGGAACATGAGGATCGATACTGGGGCCGCTCCCAGTGCCCAGTTTGTCAAGCACCACATTCCACCGCTGGCCATGGTTCAATATGAAAAGCTGCAAATGTGCAGAAAAGTGGGCGCTTCCACCTGGACTGTACCCCGAGTTGGGTGACGCGGCCGTCAGCACTCTGCACGTTGCTGTGTCCACACGCACACACACACGTGTTCCCGTTGCGCTCTGCGGGTGAGCAAGACGTGAAGGCGTGTCTGAGCGCGTGGCCGAGGCTGTCACGCCTGCCACGCGTGGTGCCAGTCGCGCGTCATCGTGTAGCGCGTCTCCCACAGCCACAGGTTGTCCACCTGGGTGTGCGCGGAGCGGCTGGGACGTCGGGGGTGGGGCTGCTCACCTGTGGCGGGCGGGAGGGACCTCGCGTGGGACACGAGCCCGTGAGCTTCGGGGATCTCCTTGCCAGCCTCCCTTTGCACGGGTGGGGAGACTGAGGCCAGAGAGAGTCCCGGCGGGGTCCCATTCCCTGGGGCAGAGCCTCCCTGAGCATCTGGCCTTTGCCTTCCAGATCCCGACTGGGCTTCCTACACCCTGGGGGTGTTCATCTGTCTGAGCTGCTCCGGAATCCACCGGAACATCCCCCAGGTCAGCAAGGTGAAGTCTGTCCGTCTGGATGCCTGGGAGGAGGCTCAAGTGGAGGTATGGGCCTGCGAGCGGATGGAGGTGGCGGTGGGTGGGGAGGAGACCCTGAGTCCTGCTGCTCCCTGGGTGCCCTTGGCCTGGCCTCCCAGGTCAGACACCCCGGGGGTGCCTTTACCCCTGGTGCCTGACTGGGGCCAATGCTGCGGGGGGGAGGAGGGGTGAGAGGTAGAGGGGGGAGGATTGGGGTGAGGTGGTGGGGGGAGTGCAGGGGGATGGGGAAGGGGTGAGGGGAAGGGAGTGAGTGCAGAAGGTGGGGGGAGGGGAGGGGAGTAGAGGGTGAATGTGGGGAGAAGGACGGGAGGGATGGGGGATGGGATCGGGATGGGGACGGGGTGTGAGGGGAATGTGTGGGGAGTGAGAGCAGAGGGTGGGTGGGAGTGAGGGACGGGGAGGGGGGCCGGGCGGGGTGAGATGTATCCTGTGCCCTTGGCCCCCAGGTCGCCTGTCCACAGTGCACCACTCAGCAGCTCTCGGTGGGTTCACAGGCCACTGTCACCAAGGTCACTTGTAGGACATTTCGCCCCCGACAAGGAAACCTGTGCCCCTAGCCGTCCCGTACACGGGCCGGAGTGACCCTCATCTGGTCCGCATGCCCACAGATATGCCCGCTGAGGGCATTTCTGTGGAAGGGATCGGGCACTGAGGGTTACCCGGCGCCTCCTGTGGGGACCCCTGATTATTGAACCAGGCGCCTAGAGGGACAGTGACCGCCAGGCAGGTGCACTGTGGCCCTGCAGGACCAGGGGCAGCTCCAGGAAGCCCGTCCCTGCACGTGGCAGTGCAGGGTCCAAGGCCACGGGGTCCAAGGCCACGTGACTGCAATTTCCTGCCCAGAGGCTTCTGTGCCTCCACCCCACACACACCTCCCCCGCCGTGTGAGAGCCTTCGCCTCATCCCTGCACACCGGCCCCCGTGTTCTTCCTGTACGGGTCCTCGCGGGGTCGTCGTGTGGCATTTCTGTGTCTTGGAAGACACTGAGCATCTGTGACACGGTTTAGAGGCTCCTGTGCTTTCTCGTCTGTGGCTTTCCCCGCGCCCTTGGCCCCTCGCTGGCGCGGAGCTGGCTGTTTCGCTTTCTCGTGTTCTTCTATATTTGGGGACTTGACCCTTCCAGGTGGTAGCAGGAGACGGTTTTTCTGGGTTGTCTTTTGACTTTGCTCGTGGTGGGTTCTGCAGTGGAGACTCGTTTACTTTGTTGTAGTCAAAGTCACCAGTCCGCTGCGGTTGTCGGGGCTCTAGGGGATCTCGATGGGCCCGCGCTGCCCCGGGCCGGGTTGACTCATCGCGGTGTCACTGAGGGAGAATTCGCACGCCATGCAGATGGCCGCCCGAGGCTTTACTACACGGCGCGGCTGGACAGCCGTCCCCACCGCCTGGTCTTGGAGTATTTTCCCCAAACGAGCCCCTCAGCAGCCCCTTCCCCCACAACCCCGCCCAGCCCCCGCTGGGAGCAGGAAGGGGTGCTTTCCGTCCCGATGGATGTGCGTCTTCCAGAAGGGTGCGGTCACTGCCCCCGCGGCCTCTGTGACCCCCCTCCCCGTGGAGCAGCACGTGTCCGGGCTTCGCCCATGTGGTGGCAGGTGTCCCGGCCACACGCACCTCTCCCGCGGAGTAATTCCTGCTGTGTGGACGGCCCACATTCGGCTGACACCCCCCCACCATCGGTGGACGCGTGGGCCGTCTCTCTGTTCCGCTGTCCTGAGTACTGCCGCGGGGAACCGTCCTGGGCGAGCTCGAGCATGGGCAGAAGCGGCCTTTCTCCGCATGCGGTCGCGGGGCTGGGTCTGAGTTCAGCCCTCGGGGACCAGCCGGGCCGCCCCCAGCAGGGCCCCGAGCCCCCTGGCGATGCGGGTCGGTCCCGCCAGCCCTTCCCATGGCCAGCCTCCGATTCCGGCCTCCCTCACAGGTGCAGGGTACGCTCTGGCGCTGGGTTGGACTCAGTTTCCCCCGTGACTGGCTGGTGACCATCCTTTCCTGTGCTTGTTGGCCGTGTGTCTGTGTTCTTTGGAGAGATGTCCGTTCAGATCCTTCGCCAGTTTCAAAAGCGGCTTGTCTTTTACTCACGAGCTAGAAGCGTGTCCCGGGTCCCTCATCAGATACGGTGTTTGCAGATAGTTTTCTCCTTCTGCGGCTTCTCTTTAACTTCCTTTTTAAATGACCTGTTGGCCGTGCTGAAGGAGCAACAGGTGCGTGTTTTCTAGGACCAAGGTGAAAGTCTCTCACACCCGCCATTTTACGGTGACCGCCCAGTGGCGTTCATCGCATTCCCGGGGTTGGGCGGCCACCGCCTGCCTGCGGTTCCGGTATTCCCACCACCTCGGGGCCGGTGCCCAGCCCCGCGCCCCGCGGCCGCCCGCCTGCGTCCTGCCCCTGGACATCCACTCCTGCCGGCCCCTTGGCGCGACGACAGCCGCGCGCCACGGCGTTCGCTGTCGGCTCCTGTCCCGTAGCCTGATGTTTGCACACCCTCGACGGCTCCTTTGAAGCACAGAAGTTGTTTTTTTTTTTTTAATGATTTTTTATTATGTTAGTCACCATACAGTACATCCCCGGTTTCCGATGTAAGGCTCGATGATTCATTAGTTGCGTATAACACCCAAGCACAGAAGTTTTTGCCTCTGACGAAGTTCCATTTTTCTTTCTTTTGTTGTTTGTGCTTTTGGGATCACATCTAAGAAACCATTTCTGAATCCAAAGTCACAAAGATTTCCTCCCTTGTTTTGCTAAAATCATTTTAAAACTTATACCATGGTTTTTTCTCTGCTGCTTTTACTGTTTAATTTTGGAACTCACATCTTTAATTCAGTTGGAGCTGATTTGACGGAGAAGTTGTGTCCCACTGCACGGTTTCTTTGCTGGTCTCCCAGTTTCCTGACCCCACCGGTGGTCCGCTAGCGAGCGTCCTGCCATTGATCTGATTAAATCCAGTGTCAAGTATCAGATCTTACCGGAGCCGTTTCTGGACCTTTTATTGGTTGCATTGGTTTGGCTCTCTGGTCAGTAACAGGTTTTAATATCTGGTAGGAAGAGTCTTTGCAGAATTTTCTAGAACATTTTTGCTTGTTGATTTTTAAATCAACTTTAGCATCATTGCTAGCTTTAAAAAATTCTATTTTTGGGGCGCCTGGGTGGCACAGCGGTTAAGTGTCTGCCTTCAGCTCAGGGCGTGATCCCAGAGTCCTGGGATCGAGCCCCACATCAGGCTCCGACGCTGGGAGCCTGCTTCTTCCTCTCCCACTCCCCCTGCTTGTGTTCCCTCTCTCGCTGGCTGTCTCTATCTCTGTCGAATAAATAAATAAAATCTTTAAAAAAAAATTCTATTTTTTTTAACAACTTCAAAAACGACACAGACCAGCATCAGGAGGCAGCGTGTGTCCACCCTTCCGCGCGCACGTCTCTGTGTGAGGTTTCGTGAGCAACACTGTGAGGTGCGGACGTCCTGTCTTTGTGGAGACTTTGAGCGTTTCTCATGAGGCTGGCTCTTCAGTATTTTGCCAAGTTCTTGATTGAAGTTTTAGAAAAGCAACTGATTTTGGAATTCTAATTTGGTACCAGCCTTTTGCTGAAGTGTCTTATTGTTGGTGATTTTTTCCAGTTGACCCACTTGGGTTGGCCATGGTCACGACCTAATGGTCCTCAAAGCTCGATGCCTTTAGAAGAAAGGCTTTCTCTCGGTGGCGGGGTTGGGGGGGAATCAGAAAGGAGGCAGGATTGGAGCAGAAGGGATCCCCTCTGCTCTCCTTGCCCTTGAGGCCGCTGTGTGGTCAGGCCCCACTGGTCCCCTCCCCATTCCCCACACCCTGCACCAGCCTGCCGGGGGCATCTCCCCCGGCACACCTGGCACTGCCCCAGGGCCTTTGCACCTGCGGCTCCCCCACTGCCTGTGTGGTACCTGCTTCAGGTTCCTGACTGCTGCCGTCCGTCAGCCTCGGGGGGAACACAGACCTTGCTTCCCCGGGGCAGTCTCCGTCTCGGGTCGCCACTGTGCCCAGTACTCGAGGGCTGCCTGCTGGGTGTGGGTCAGATGAGGGGAGAGCAGGCCTTGCGTGAGGCAGGGACGGGGTGGCTTGGGCAGAGGGGGCAGCTCTGCATCCCCGGGGGACGTGAGCAGGGCCTGGCCCACCGGCTCCAGGGCCCCCGGCAGAACTGGAGGGCCTGTCCCTGTGGCCGTTGCAGACTGCTCTCTCTGGGACAGGAGGGGCTGGGGTCGCCAGAGCTGTGGGGTCGCCAGCCCCTGCGCTAGGCCTCGGCCTGGCAGCACTGACCCCATTCTCCCTCTGCAGTTCATGGCCTCCCACGGAAACGACGCTGCGAGGGACACGTACGAGTCCAAAGTGCCTCCGTTCTACTACCGGCCCACGTTTTCCGACTGTCAGTAAGTCACAGGGGGCTTCTGTCCAGGGCTGGTGTCGGGAGGACCCACCGGGCGGGGCAGTAGCTGCCACCCGAGAGCTGGGGGAGGATGGCCTGGTCCCCAGAGCCTGGCAGTGGGGTGGTGGCCAGTGGCCGGTGGCTGGAGGGAGGGCAGTGGGGCCCTCGCTGTGGGTCTCCAGGGCCTCGCGTGCCCGTGGGTGGTCAGAGGAGCTCAGGGCAGCGTCCACCCGGGTCTAGGCCCCCCGTCTCCCAGCACTTTAGACCTCCCTGAATCCCCTCCCTCCCTGGGCATCGCCTCCCAGGATGCCTCGTCCCTCTGCACCCCCAGCACAGGACTGGCCCCTTGGGTGTCACCCAGACCCCCCAACTGGCCTGCCTCTGCTGGCCGGTGTCCACGGTGGCTCAGCCATGGCCTGGAAACGAATGGCCCTCTTCTGACAGGGTGCTCCCAGGGCCCAAGGGGTGGAGTGAGTGGCACAGACCCCAGCAGGCCAGAACCCAGGATGTGGGCTCACTGCTGGGAATTCCCAAGCCCGATGGGGCAGGTGGGAGGCCTGCTTCCGGCCACCTGCCTGGGAGCAGACTTCCCTTTCTTGGAAAGGAGGGTGAGGACCTGGCCCACCTACCTCCCGGGCCGGGGAGAGGCTGCGGATAGCCGCAGGGTCTCCGGGGACAGGACGCCCTGCCAGGGCCCCACCCCGGTGCAGGTACCGGGTCACATCCTGAGACGTGCCCCACCCCCGTCCACTTCTGGGCTCGGGGAAATCTGGAGCCCGAAGCCCTTCCTGGCCACCTCGGGATGCATCAGTGAGGCTGGGTGGCTATTTCTGAGACGTGATTTTATCGCCTCGGCTGCAGGCAGCTCTGCGGTGTGCTGATCTGTGTGTGTGCCCCGTATCTCCCTTCGGAGTGGATGACAGGGGCAGCCTGGCCCACGGACCGTGTCCTGGCCAGGCCATGTCCTGGTCCCTGTGACATGCTCGCAGAGACCACCCCTACCCCGTGCAGGGGCTGTGTGGTCAGGGCCTGTCCGGGTGACTGGGCAGCCCGGGAGGGAGCAAGTGGACGCTGGGCAGGACTCGCCTTCCAGAAGCCTCTGCCAGGTGAAGGTTTGTGGGAGCCGAGCCTGCCACCATCCCCACGCTCAGTAGGTGCTCAGGTCCGCCCAGGCCAAGTCCCCGAGGTCCAGGAGGGTGCAGATGCCTGCAGGGGTGGGGCCTGAGCCCCTCGCGGGGAGCTCTGAGCCGGCAGCCGCAAGGCCAGTGCGGTGTGCTGGCTGACACTCCGAGCTCACTGTGGAGTGCCATGCATAGTGGGAAGCGTGGGTTGAATCCCTTTGTAAACTGTAGGGTGCAGCTCTCCCCCCCCACGACAGGTACTTTTGGAGCAGGGGGCTGCCGCAGCCTCCAGGGAGCCCCCCAGGGTGTCCTGCGGATGGAACCAGGGGAAGTGTGGCCCCTCCCCGGCCTCCCGTCTGGGGCTCAGAACCCACAGGCGAGCCCAGAAGGCCTGGGGACAAGGTCATGTTCGTGTCAGGCAGTGACTCGGCGGAGACCTGGGCCCCCTTCCTGTGCCGCCCCGCTGCCCTCGGGTTCAGTCCTGCCATCGTGGGAAGAAAGTCAGCAGGGCTTCTCTCGATTTTGCTTCTGCTGCAAGCCAGCCCCCCACTTCCCTCCCAGGGGCCCCGGGGGAGGCCGCAGCCCCAAGGCACCCCCAAGCCCTCGGCGGGCAGGGTTCCCGGCAGGACGGGGCTCTGTGCTGGCTTACGGGGGGTGAATCCCCAGCTGGGTCGGCTCACACAGCGGAAACCCACCGTCTCACCTCCTGGAGGCTGACGGTCCGGGTGTGCGGGGCACGTCCCCTGAGGCCCCCGGGCTTGGACACAACCGTCCTGTGTGTGTCCAGACCCCCTTTCTGGGGGCACCCCCACTCCAGCCTGACGCTTTGTAGCGTGTTAATCCACAGCCATCATCCGTCCAGATGGGGGCCCATCTGCAAGGTGCTGGGGTCAGGCCTCTAGCGTAGTTTTGGGAGTGGTGGACGCAATTCAAGCCGTAACTCAGCAGTCAGGCAGAGAAAATGCTAGGCGGTCTGGGTTTGCTCTGGGGAGTTGAGAGGGCACGGGCGCGTGGGGATGGCGGCCGTGTGGGCTGTGGGCTCACCCCCGTGGGGAGAGTGTATCCTCCGTTTCCCCGCAGTACAGAGGACGGGAAAGACACTGCCTGGGGGAGCTGCCCACGTTGTGGAAGGGGACAGTGAGGCGCAAGGGCCGTCACCTCCCCAGGAGGGAAAGCCCAGGCCTGGACCTTGGGCAGAGAGTCCTGAAGTGTGGGACCCAGAGGCTGCCCGAACCAGGGGGTGGGAGGGCGGCTGGGAGTGGCGGGCAGACACGGCCGCCAGGGCAGGCCGAGGAGCCAGCAGACGGCCACGCTCCTGTGGGGGGGAAGGAAGGGGTCCGCCGCCTCCTGGCGCTGGAGGCGCCCCTGATGGGCTGTGGGAATGTGGGAAGCAGGCCCTGGGGGTCAGAGTGGGGCAACTCCAGGGCTGGGGGAGCTGCTAGACGCAGGGGCGGTGGTCACCCCACTCACCTGGCCACCCCCTGCCCTCCCAGCTCCAGGAAGCCCGTCCAGCACACGTCCAGGCTCCACATCTGCTCCGGGTTGAGGGGCCCACAGTGACCCCGCGGGCCCTGGCACTGGCGGGGAAGCAGTGACGCCTGTCTCCCCTAAGCTCCCGAGGGCGGGTGTTAGGTTTCAACAGCAGAGTCTCCTGGGGGTGTGGGCCTGCCTCCTCACGAGGCTTGGAGGAGAGTGGGAACCCCCTTTGCTGCTGGTTTTCCCTGGCGGGGGAAGCTGGGCGGGATGGCCTCAGGAGGGCAGGGCCCCATGCTACGGCACCCTGGCCGCATCGGGGCCCCTGGTGGCCGAGTGGTTCAGACCGGTCTGCCAAGCAGGGTGGGGCCTGGCGCCTGCTCCCGGGCTTCCTTCTCCTCCTGCTGCCGCTGGGAGCCTCTGCGCCAGGCCCGGGGGGGGGGGGGGGGGG
>NW_024424452.1:661278-662431 GCF_017311325.1 Ursus maritimus | reverse complement strand
CCTCAGGGGCCTGGGACCTCGGGGGTCCCCGCGTGACGGTGACGGGCTGCGGACGAGGCCACGGGATGGCTGTAAGCTGCCTGCGTCCCGTTAACACGCCAGGTCCTGGCTCGCACACGTGTCTGAGCAGCCGGACACGTCGTTCCCGTGTTACAGAGAAACAGGTGGAGGAGGGAGCAGACTCCCCGGGGTCCTACAGCTAGACCCTGTCGGGAGCTGAATGGTGTCCCCCAAAAGGCAGGTCAGGTCGGAACCCCAGGACCTGTGAAGGGCCCTTATCTGGAAACAAGGTGTTTGCAAATGAAACAAAGGGCCTGGAATGAGGGCACGCGGGTTTCAGGCGACAGAGCTGGGATGGTGAGCGTCCTCAGAAGAGGAGGGAGGGGCGTGGCACACAGGGAGGGTCGGTGCGGAGATGGGCAGAGACTGAGGTCACCGGAGGAGGGGCTGGTTCTGCAGGAGGAGCCGGGCCTGCGGTGCCTGCGCTAGACCGGGGCCTCTGGACCCAGGAGACGGGAAATCCCGGTGGCCTTCGGAGGCCCCGGGACCATGTGCACACCCGCAGAGCTGGGCCCCCAGAGCCTGGTCTGGCCGCACGGGCCCAGCACGAGGCCGGGGGTGGCCTGTCTGCTGCATTCTGTATGCCCGCCTGGGGGGAAGAGCCCCCGGGGCCGTGCCGGGGTCCCAGACATACCCGGCGTGTCCTCCAGAGCCAGACGGCCCCTTCCGAGCGGGTGAGCCATCTCGGCCATGATGCCAGCCAAGCTTATGTGACTCGGAAGCAGACGTGAAGGCCGTGGCCGCCCTCTGGGGACGGGAGGTGTTGCCACAGCGGTGAGACTGGAAGAAGAGGGGCTGGGGGCTGCAGGTGGGTCAGAAGGCAGGGCGGGGGGCGCCTGGGTAGCGCAGTTGTTAAGCGTCTGCCTTCGGCTCAGGGTGTGATCCCGGCGTTCCGGGATCGAGTCCCACATCGGGCTCCTCCGCTGGGAGCCTGCTTCTTCCTCTCCCACTCCCCCTGCTTGTGTTCCCTCTCTCGCTGGCCGTCTCTATCTCTGTCAAATGAATAAATAAACTCTTAAAAAAAAAAAGGGGCAGGGTGGGAGGGCTGGGGAGGGGTCCCAGGCTGAGCTGGGGGGCAACGAGGGTCTTGTCA
>NW_024424452.1:659759-661268 GCF_017311325.1 Ursus maritimus | reverse complement strand
GGGGGAGGGGTCCCAGGCTGAGCTGGGGGGCAACGAGGGTCTTGTCAGCAGCGGAAGAGCCGAGGCAGGAGGGCCACAGAGGGCTTTGAGCGGCTGGGGGAGCAGCCCGTGGGGTGGCCTGGGTCAGGGCGGTGACCGGGACAGGAGGCCGAGCCCCAGCCCCAGGGTCGGCCGAGGTGCAGGGCACCGAGGATGAGGACCTGGGGCCTCGCCGGCTGTGCAGGGGGGCGGGAGCCGCTGGAGGCCTGTGCAGCCCAGCCGCCGGAGGGGCTGTGGGGGTCAGGACAGAGCAGCCCTCCTGTGTGGCCGCCACATCCCACCCCCGGGGGAGCGGGCTCCTGGGCAGACGCCCCTTCTGCCGCCTCGTGCGGGCCGCCATCCCAGCAGTCAGAGGCAGGAGGTGGGGACAGGGCGTCACTCAGCCACGGGAAGACGCGACGCACGGACGGGTCCACGCCACAGTGAGGGTGAGCCGTGGACACTGCTGTGTGCAGGAGGCCCGCCGCAGAAGGCCACACGCACTGCTCGAGGCCGCATCCACACAGGCCAGTCCGCATGGCAGTGGGCCGTGGTCGGGGCCGGGTCACAGGCATCCTCCCTGGGGTGATGGCGGTACAGCCGTGGGAGGGACTGAGCCTCTGTATTTGACGCTTTCAGCGGCCGCATTTGATGGTGCGTGAATCAGAGCTAATTTTTTTTAAGTTTATTTTCTCAGTCGTCTCTACACCCAACGTGGGGCTCGAACTCACAAGCCCAAGATCCAGAGTCGCTTGCTCCAGCCGCGGAGCCAGCCGGGCGCCTCAGAGCTGGTCTAAGGGGGGGTTAGTGGTAACACCGTCTGATTAGCAAATGGTTTTAAATATCAAAGCTGGCGGCCCTTCAGCCCTGCCTTCCGGGGCGGCGGACATGCGGACATGGCGGGGCCTTGTGTCCAGGGGCGCCAGGAGCCTCCGTGAGCCCTGCGGCCGGGCTCAGCGCGGCGCTCTCTCTCCTCCCAGACTCCTGCGCGAGCAGTGGATCCGGGCCAAGTACGAGCGGCAGGAGTTCACCCACCCTGACAAGCAGGAGCCCTACTCCGCAGGTAAGGCCGGCGTCGGCCCCTCGTCTCTGCGCCTCTGCCTCCGGCCCTGTCCCCCTGTCCCTGTCTCTGTCTGTTCCTGTCTCTCTGTGTCTGTCTGTCCCCCTGTCCCTGTCTCTCTGTGTCTGTCTCTCTGGTCCTGTCCCCCTGTCCCTGTCTCTCTGTGTCGGTGTCTCTGGCCCTGTCTGTCCCCCTGTCCCTGTCTCTCTCTGTCCCTGTCTCTCTGTGTCTGTGTCTCTGGCCATGTCTGTCCCCGTCCCTGTCTCTCTGTGTGTCTGTCCCCCTGTCCCTGTCTCTCTGTCCCCCTGTCCCTGTCCCTCTGTGTCCATCTCTCTGTGTCTGTCCCTGTCTGTCCCTCTGTGTTGGTCCCTGTACCCCTCCCTCCCACTCCTGACACTGCGAGGCTTGTTTTGAATCTGGAGGATGGGCTA
>NW_024424452.1:657995-659749 GCF_017311325.1 Ursus maritimus | reverse complement strand
GGGGGAGGGGTCCCAGGCTGAGCTGGGGGGCAACGAGGGTCTTGTCAGCAGCGGAAGAGCCGAGGCAGGAGGGCCACAGAGGGCTTTGAGCGGCTGGGGGAGCAGCCCGTGGGGTGGCCTGGGTCAGGGCGGTGACCGGGACAGGAGGCCGAGCCCCAGCCCCAGGGTCGGCCGAGGTGCAGGGCACCGAGGATGAGGACCTGGGGCCTCGCCGGCTGTGCAGGGGGGCGGGAGCCGCTGGAGGCCTGTGCAGCCCAGCCGCCGGAGGGGCTGTGGGGGTCAGGACAGAGCAGCCCTCCTGTGTGGCCGCCACATCCCACCCCCGGGGGAGCGGGCTCCTGGGCAGACGCCCCTTCTGCCGCCTCGTGCGGGCCGCCATCCCAGCAGTCAGAGGCAGGAGGTGGGGACAGGGCGTCACTCAGCCACGGGAAGACGCGACGCACGGACGGGTCCACGCCACAGTGAGGGTGAGCCGTGGACACTGCTGTGTGCAGGAGGCCCGCCGCAGAAGGCCACACGCACTGCTCGAGGCCGCATCCACACAGGCCAGTCCGCATGGCAGTGGGCCGTGGTCGGGGCCGGGTCACAGGCATCCTCCCTGGGGTGATGGCGGTACAGCCGTGGGAGGGACTGAGCCTCTGTATTTGACGCTTTCAGCGGCCGCATTTGATGGTGCGTGAATCAGAGCTAATTTTTTTTAAGTTTATTTTCTCAGTCGTCTCTACACCCAACGTGGGGCTCGAACTCACAAGCCCAAGATCCAGAGTCGCTTGCTCCAGCCGCGGAGCCAGCCGGGCGCCTCAGAGCTGGTCTAAGGGGGGGTTAGTGGTAACACCGTCTGATTAGCAAATGGTTTTAAATATCAAAGCTGGCGGCCCTTCAGCCCTGCCTTCCGGGGCGGCGGACATGCGGACATGGCGGGGCCTTGTGTCCAGGGGCGCCAGGAGCCTCCGTGAGCCCTGCGGCCGGGCTCAGCGCGGCGCTCTCTCTCCTCCCAGACTCCTGCGCGAGCAGTGGATCCGGGCCAAGTACGAGCGGCAGGAGTTCACCCACCCTGACAAGCAGGAGCCCTACTCCGCAGGTAAGGCCGGCGTCGGCCCCTCGTCTCTGCGCCTCTGCCTCCGGCCCTGTCCCCCTGTCCCTGTCTCTGTCTGTTCCTGTCTCTCTGTGTCTGTCTGTCCCCCTGTCCCTGTCTCTCTGTGTCTGTCTCTCTGGTCCTGTCCCCCTGTCCCTGTCTCTCTGTGTCGGTGTCTCTGGCCCTGTCTGTCCCCCTGTCCCTGTCTCTCTCTGTCCCTGTCTCTCTGTGTCTGTGTCTCTGGCCATGTCTGTCCCCGTCCCTGTCTCTCTGTGTGTCTGTCCCCCTGTCCCTGTCTCTCTGTCCCCCTGTCCCTGTCCCTCTGTGTCCATCTCTCTGTGTCTGTCCCTGTCTGTCCCTCTGTGTTGGTCCCTGTACCCCTCCCTCCCACTCCTGACACTGCGAGGCTTGTTTTGAATCTGGAGGATGGGCTAATTGCTCTGGGCCAGTGTCCGGTCCTCCTGACACCGAGCTTGGTGGCCTGGTGCTCAGCCCCTGCGGCCATCAGCAGCCCAGCTCAGACAGGGCAGGTGCCTAGGGACGGCAGGGCCGCGCCGGGCACCCTGGCTGGGCGGGGAGGTGGGCCCTTGCTGGGCCGTGTGCAGGGTGAGCAGGTGCTGGCGGGAGGGGCTGAGGGGCTAGAGGGCCCGGCCCGGGCCGGGGCGGGGGGGGGGGGCCG
>NW_024424452.1:654170-657985 GCF_017311325.1 Ursus maritimus | reverse complement strand
GGGGGGGGGGGGGGGGGGCCGCCATGGGGCCAGGTCTCGAAGGCTGGGAGGCGTGATGTGGGCCGGCCTCTGGGTCCTGGAGCCACTCTCTCGGGAAAGCGTGGGGTCTGGGTTCCAGAAGTGGGGGTTGCCTGCAGGGCAGCAGCACCAGCAGACCTCTCCCCTGCACGTGTGGGTCCGTTCCAGGCACTCAGGTCCGGGAGGGCCGGGTCTCTCCCTCCGCCTCCTGCCTCACGGAGCTCGCGAGGTGGTAATGACGGCGTGACAAGGTGGGGGTCCTTCCTGCCTAAAAGTGTGTCCCTGTCCCAGGCCCGAGGTCCCCCATTAGAACACATCCCTCCAAGCTCCCGGTGCCGCCAACCGCAGTTCTTGGCGGGCGGGTGTGAGACGTCGGGCCAGGGACAGAGGGGACTGCAGGAGGGACACGTGAGCGGGCCCTGAGCCACCTTGGAGCCAGTGGCTTCTCCGTCCGCCCGTCCGGGGCCGGCAGAAGGGGCAGAGGCTGCCATCCCACCTGCCGCCCCCGAGGTGCTCCCCAAGCCAGCGTCCCGTGGGGAGGTGCCCAGTGCGGGGGTCCCACACGGCGGCTGCATCTCACCTGCTTATGGCAGAGGCCTCCCCAGTGCCCCCCACATGCCCTCCTGGGGCCCCCAGGAGGAAGGGCAGCATCCAGGGCCCCACGCCCCCCAGCCTCTGAGGCCCCAGCACCTCGAGCCCCCACCACCAGCCCGTGTCGGAGGGTGGGAGCAGGTGCACCCCAGCACCCCCTGAGGGGTCCTGGCCCCGGGCTTCCTCTTTGCGGGCTCCTCCCCCAGCCCTGTGAGGAGCACCCAGGGATTCCCGTGGGCACTCCTGCTGCAAGAGCACTGTCTCAGGCCCGGGCATGAGGGGTGGGCCCAGCCCCGCCCACGGGGAGGAAGGGCGACAAAGGCCTCGGGAAGGGCCCGGCCCTGGGAGCCATGCGAGGCCCAGGCCGGCAGCCCCGTGTGCCCACAGCTTGTCCCACCGCGTGTGGCACACCCACGTTGCCGCGCTCTGGGCCGCCCAGGGGTAAGGGCGCCAGTGCGGTTGTCTGCGGGTCACCAGGCCCTGAAGCTGGACGTGAGGGCCACAGGACGGGTCACCGGGGCGAGGACGCCAGCCGTGCCCACGGAGGGCATGGACCAGGGAGGAAGGAGGGCTCAGCCCTTCTGACAGGAGAGGTCCACTGTCACCGAGGAAGAAACGGGGGAAGCGGGACCGTTGGCAGCGAAGGCCCCAGTGGAGCAGGCGTGGACCGGACCGCGCCAGGCGCCGCCATCGAGGAAGCTGGAGGGGAGACGGGACTTGCACATCCCGAAGTGTCTTCCCCTGGACGCGGCTTGGATGGAGGGAAAGGGCCGGACTGGCAGAGAAGCTGCTCGACCCACCTCCCCTGGCGTGGACGGTGCACCGGTGCCCAGTGGCGTGGCTGCCGTGGCATTCTTGCTGAGAACGCAAAGCCTGGCCCCAGCCCTGAGGAGACGCCAGACAGACGGCGCCTGAGGGACGCTGGGCCGAGTAGCTGACCGGCAGTCCTCGCGGGCGTCAAGGCCAAGAAGTGGCGGGCTCGGGCGCACCCAGATGGCCTCGCGGGGCTGTGGGGCTGTAGCAGGGCCGCCGTGACAGGGCCAGGGGTGTCATTTGAGGTGACTGCCCGGCTCTGAGGACCCTCCCGCGGCTACCAGGGTGCAGAGCTGGCCGCGGGCTCCCCTCGGGTCGCTGCACGTGCGTCGGAGTGCCGACAGTCCAGGTGCGGCCTGGTGTCAGGGAGCAAGGGGTGTGGGGAGGCCGCGGGGCCCGGGGCTCCAGGTGGCACCAGCCTGGCGCTCCCCGCCCTTGGCCAAGGTCGCGGCCGGACCGTGGAGATAAGGGCGCCTCCACCTGCCCCACCCCAGCTCTCAGGGTGACCCCGGTGACAGCTGCTCCTGGCTCCCTCCCACATTGTGCCCCGCCTGGAGCCACAGCCTCAATGGCCGCCTTTCACGGGGCAGACAATGCCCCCCGTTGTCCCGAGGGCCAGGCCGCCCAGGCTGCCCCCAGTCACCGACAGACACGGCACTTCCTGCCGGGGCTTCGGACCCCATCCCCCTGCGTCCTCTCTGTGCAAAGCAGGCCCGGGCCCCGAGCTGCCACTCTGCCCCGCCTTTGTCCTAAGTGTCACAGGGTGAGCAGAGCCGTCAAAGGGCTGGGGGGCCAGGGCTCCCCAAGTGACAGAGCCCATCCCCCCGTGCCTCAGTTTCCCCTGCTGTGTGGCGAGGACGACATGGTGCTCAGCATAGGGTCGTCGTCGGAAGCATCGACTGACGTCAGGTGCGCGGCACCCAGTGGGCCTGCAGCACCCTTGGGGTGGCTGGAGCAGGTCCAGTCGAGAGACGGGGTTTGTGGGGTTTGGCCCCATGTGCCTCCCCGCACCTGCACCCCACCGGATTCGGGACTGGTGGCTGCGTCCTGGCAGCGTCTTCTGCATGGGGCCCGGGTTTGGGGCACATGGACTTGGCCATGCAGGAGGTTGTGCCGGTCCCCCAGTGAGGTGTTCGGGGTAGCAAGGGGGAGGGAACGAGGCCAGGCCTGGGCCCCCATGTCCACCTCTCGGGGGATAGAACCTGTAGGCCTGGAACCAGGTCCTGGCCCTTCTGGGGCGGTGGCCAAGGTGGGCCTCAGTTTCCCTGGTGTCTTCCCAGGTCCTGGCTCTATGCCCAGAGGACCCCCCCTTTCCACTGGCATCCCCTGGCAGACGCCTGCGGTGTGGGGGCCCATCTCTGTCCCGAGTGCAGTGCGGTGCTGTGTGTGCGGTTCAGTCCCCCGCTGGGACCTGGTGTCGAGTCCTGTTCGAGGCCACTGTGAACGCAGGCTTCCACGTGAACGTGGTTTTCTGGGTCGTGTGAGAAGCGTGCGGTGGTTCCTGACTAATTTAAGTGGTTTTGCAGAGCGACCCCGCTGTCCTGCAGGGCCTCTGGCAAAGGGGGTGCCGTGCCTGCACCTGGGACGGCCGTTCCTGTGGCTGGGTTTGGCTGTTCCAGGGGAGCAGGGGCGTCCCGTCACTGCTGGTGGCACTCCTCAGAAGGGCTTCCTGGAGGAGGTGGCTGGGGAGGCCCCGGGTAGCGGGCTGGCTCTTCCAGCTTCCAGGCAGGTGGTGTCGGAGCCGGCACATGGTGGGTGCCGGCTCACAGTAGGGCCCAGTGCTTGGTAGGTGTGGGCACATCATAGGCGCTCAATAAACGCTGAGTGAAACGTCTGGCCTCCGCCGCAAGACTGGCCAGTCCTTTGGGAGGAAACAGTGTTCCCTGGCACAGCCAAGCTCAGGCAGCGTGTCAGGAGGGCACCGCTGGGTCCCGTCCTGCTGTGTGCTGCTGGGGGAGACCCCTGTGGCCAGGGTGCGGTCGGCAGGGGTGTGGGGGTGGGGCAGCACAGATACCCCGAGCCTGTGTAGACGTCACGACAGCACGGAGCCCTGGAGCCTGCAATGGTCTGGAAACCCGAGCCTGGCCGTGGGGCCACGGCTTGGAGGCCCCAGTGTGGTGGGCGGGAGTCCTCCCCAGGCCAGGACCGGGGAGGCCAGGCCATGACGGGACGGGCAGGCTGCTGGCTTCAGGCGGAGGGCCAAACAGCCGTCCCTTGGCCAGAGCCAAGTCAGGGACCCCGGCCAGCACCCGTCTGAAAATACTGCTGCTGCTGTCGCAGTGCCTGAAATTAGGCCTCCCGGCGGCTGGCTGTCGGGAATCGCGTGGCCCGGGAGCCAGACAGACTTGGGGCCAGTGCGCCCCTCCATCCTGCGGCTCCCAGCCTGGCCTGGG
>NW_024424452.1:652439-654160 GCF_017311325.1 Ursus maritimus | reverse complement strand
TCGGACCCCATCCCCCTGCGTCCTCTCTGTGCAAAGCAGGCCCGGGCCCCGAGCTGCCACTCTGCCCCGCCTTTGTCCTAAGTGTCACAGGGTGAGCAGAGCCGTCAAAGGGCTGGGGGGCCAGGGCTCCCCAAGTGACAGAGCCCATCCCCCCGTGCCTCAGTTTCCCCTGCTGTGTGGCGAGGACGACATGGTGCTCAGCATAGGGTCGTCGTCGGAAGCATCGACTGACGTCAGGTGCGCGGCACCCAGTGGGCCTGCAGCACCCTTGGGGTGGCTGGAGCAGGTCCAGTCGAGAGACGGGGTTTGTGGGGTTTGGCCCCATGTGCCTCCCCGCACCTGCACCCCACCGGATTCGGGACTGGTGGCTGCGTCCTGGCAGCGTCTTCTGCATGGGGCCCGGGTTTGGGGCACATGGACTTGGCCATGCAGGAGGTTGTGCCGGTCCCCCAGTGAGGTGTTCGGGGTAGCAAGGGGGAGGGAACGAGGCCAGGCCTGGGCCCCCATGTCCACCTCTCGGGGGATAGAACCTGTAGGCCTGGAACCAGGTCCTGGCCCTTCTGGGGCGGTGGCCAAGGTGGGCCTCAGTTTCCCTGGTGTCTTCCCAGGTCCTGGCTCTATGCCCAGAGGACCCCCCCTTTCCACTGGCATCCCCTGGCAGACGCCTGCGGTGTGGGGGCCCATCTCTGTCCCGAGTGCAGTGCGGTGCTGTGTGTGCGGTTCAGTCCCCCGCTGGGACCTGGTGTCGAGTCCTGTTCGAGGCCACTGTGAACGCAGGCTTCCACGTGAACGTGGTTTTCTGGGTCGTGTGAGAAGCGTGCGGTGGTTCCTGACTAATTTAAGTGGTTTTGCAGAGCGACCCCGCTGTCCTGCAGGGCCTCTGGCAAAGGGGGTGCCGTGCCTGCACCTGGGACGGCCGTTCCTGTGGCTGGGTTTGGCTGTTCCAGGGGAGCAGGGGCGTCCCGTCACTGCTGGTGGCACTCCTCAGAAGGGCTTCCTGGAGGAGGTGGCTGGGGAGGCCCCGGGTAGCGGGCTGGCTCTTCCAGCTTCCAGGCAGGTGGTGTCGGAGCCGGCACATGGTGGGTGCCGGCTCACAGTAGGGCCCAGTGCTTGGTAGGTGTGGGCACATCATAGGCGCTCAATAAACGCTGAGTGAAACGTCTGGCCTCCGCCGCAAGACTGGCCAGTCCTTTGGGAGGAAACAGTGTTCCCTGGCACAGCCAAGCTCAGGCAGCGTGTCAGGAGGGCACCGCTGGGTCCCGTCCTGCTGTGTGCTGCTGGGGGAGACCCCTGTGGCCAGGGTGCGGTCGGCAGGGGTGTGGGGGTGGGGCAGCACAGATACCCCGAGCCTGTGTAGACGTCACGACAGCACGGAGCCCTGGAGCCTGCAATGGTCTGGAAACCCGAGCCTGGCCGTGGGGCCACGGCTTGGAGGCCCCAGTGTGGTGGGCGGGAGTCCTCCCCAGGCCAGGACCGGGGAGGCCAGGCCATGACGGGACGGGCAGGCTGCTGGCTTCAGGCGGAGGGCCAAACAGCCGTCCCTTGGCCAGAGCCAAGTCAGGGACCCCGGCCAGCACCCGTCTGAAAATACTGCTGCTGCTGTCGCAGTGCCTGAAATTAGGCCTCCCGGCGGCTGGCTGTCGGGAATCGCGTGGCCCGGGAGCCAGACAGACTTGGGGCCAGTGCGCCCCTCCATCCTGCGGCTCCCAGCCTGGCCTGGG
>NW_024424452.1:631557-652429 GCF_017311325.1 Ursus maritimus | reverse complement strand
GGGTTTGGGGCACATGGACTTGGCCATGCAGGAGGTTGTGCCGGTCCCCCAGTGAGGTGTTCGGGGTAGCAAGGGGGAGGGAACGAGGCCAGGCCTGGGCCCCCATGTCCACCTCTCGGGGGATAGAACCTGTAGGCCTGGAACCAGGTCCTGGCCCTTCTGGGGCGGTGGCCAAGGTGGGCCTCAGTTTCCCTGGTGTCTTCCCAGGTCCTGGCTCTATGCCCAGAGGACCCCCCCTTTCCACTGGCATCCCCTGGCAGACGCCTGCGGTGTGGGGGCCCATCTCTGTCCCGAGTGCAGTGCGGTGCTGTGTGTGCGGTTCAGTCCCCCGCTGGGACCTGGTGTCGAGTCCTGTTCGAGGCCACTGTGAACGCAGGCTTCCACGTGAACGTGGTTTTCTGGGTCGTGTGAGAAGCGTGCGGTGGTTCCTGACTAATTTAAGTGGTTTTGCAGAGCGACCCCGCTGTCCTGCAGGGCCTCTGGCAAAGGGGGTGCCGTGCCTGCACCTGGGACGGCCGTTCCTGTGGCTGGGTTTGGCTGTTCCAGGGGAGCAGGGGCGTCCCGTCACTGCTGGTGGCACTCCTCAGAAGGGCTTCCTGGAGGAGGTGGCTGGGGAGGCCCCGGGTAGCGGGCTGGCTCTTCCAGCTTCCAGGCAGGTGGTGTCGGAGCCGGCACATGGTGGGTGCCGGCTCACAGTAGGGCCCAGTGCTTGGTAGGTGTGGGCACATCATAGGCGCTCAATAAACGCTGAGTGAAACGTCTGGCCTCCGCCGCAAGACTGGCCAGTCCTTTGGGAGGAAACAGTGTTCCCTGGCACAGCCAAGCTCAGGCAGCGTGTCAGGAGGGCACCGCTGGGTCCCGTCCTGCTGTGTGCTGCTGGGGGAGACCCCTGTGGCCAGGGTGCGGTCGGCAGGGGTGTGGGGGTGGGGCAGCACAGATACCCCGAGCCTGTGTAGACGTCACGACAGCACGGAGCCCTGGAGCCTGCAATGGTCTGGAAACCCGAGCCTGGCCGTGGGGCCACGGCTTGGAGGCCCCAGTGTGGTGGGCGGGAGTCCTCCCCAGGCCAGGACCGGGGAGGCCAGGCCATGACGGGACGGGCAGGCTGCTGGCTTCAGGCGGAGGGCCAAACAGCCGTCCCTTGGCCAGAGCCAAGTCAGGGACCCCGGCCAGCACCCGTCTGAAAATACTGCTGCTGCTGTCGCAGTGCCTGAAATTAGGCCTCCCGGCGGCTGGCTGTCGGGAATCGCGTGGCCCGGGAGCCAGACAGACTTGGGGCCAGTGCGCCCCTCCATCCTGCGGCTCCCAGCCTGGCCTGGGCCCCTGGGAGTGTGGAGACGGACCACGGCGCTCGTCCCCACCCCCAGCCAGCCCAACGCCTGGCCCGTCCTGAGGCGCTGCTGCCACCTGCTGGGCCCAGCAGGCAAGGCGGACGGGCGGTGGCGGGGCAGGGGTCCTGCCGGCCAGGAGCGACAGCCAGTGCCAGAGGTCGGCGCTTGCTGGCAAGGCGACCTTGGGCCAGGACTTCACGTCTCCGTGCCTCGGTTTCCCCTTTTGTGCAATGAGGATAACAACCTGGAAGTCTTTCTGGGGCCGGCACAGGGTCGTGTGGGTGAAGCCCTCAGGGCCTCGTCACGGGCCGTGTTCAGGGGTGCTGGAGGGGACCCTCCTGGCAGATGTCATGACTCCAGCTGCTGCCCTCGGGCACTTCCCTGTGTCCACGGCTTGGCTGACCTGCAGGCCGCTGGACTTGCAGCTTTGCCCTGGGTGGCGTGTCACGTAGTCGTTCTGGGTAGGGCCCCGCGTGGGCTGGGGACGGTGGTGGCCCTGTTGCCTGTGCACACAGTGGGGATAGGCCTGCTGGTGCTGTACGCAGGGGTCCCAGGGACACAGGCTCCTCTGAGTTGGGGGGAGGGGAGAGGCCCCATCTGGCGCTGTCCCATGACAGACTGAGCGGCACCAGCTGCCCCCTCCCCGACGCCAGGCTGCTGCCTTTTTATGGCCGCGTGTCTCAAGGACAGAGAAAATAGCTCCTTGTCTCTGTGGTGTTGGGAGGGGGCTGCTGGGGCTGCGGTGGGGGCTAGAGGGTCAGAGCCTAGAGTTGGCGTCCGAAACGTGAGCCGGCACGGCTGTCAGGGTCTGGGCTCCATGGGTGCTCAGCAAGGACGAGCAGTGGGCCCTGCCGCCCGCGTGGGCACTGCCGGTTCGCTGGCTCCCGCCGCCTCCTGCCATCGTGGGCCAGCCTCGGACAGCACCACTCGTGAGCACACGCGCTGCAGGGCGGGCTCCGCGGGGAGAGCGCCCCGAAACCCAGGGCAGAACTGCCGGGTGGTTTGTACGGGCACCCACAGACCCGGACTGTGACCCGCGAACCCCCAAGGAACACGCCCCAGGAATGCGGGTGCCCTGGAGACTCGGTCTCCCCGGGCATGGCGGAGCTGGGAATGCGCCACGGGCACGGCGGCCGCAGGCCCTCCAGCACCGGTCGGGACACACGGACACGACTCCCCTTGGGCACAAGATGCTGGAACAGGCCCTGCCCACAGGAACGTGAAGGGGCGGAAGCCACAACAGCACGGGAACAGTATTCCCTTCCCACCACAAAACTCGCGCCTCAAGCCAGCAGCCTGACTGTCCGGTGCACGCGGGGTCACAGCTCCATGCCGGTCTGGGACTGGAGCGCAGGGGTGGGCAGGGCTGGCTCCTCGGCTGCGGGCGCTGCTGTTTCCCCGTGTGCGAGGACGCTTGTGATGACCTTGGGCCCACCCGGCCAGCGCAGGACACTCACCCATCCCCAGACCCTCCTGACACGTGTGAGTCCTGTCGCGCTGTCCTGAGGACTCGGCAGTGGGCACCGTGGTCTGCTCTGCTGTACCCCGCCCCCCGCCAGGGCGGCCACACAGATGTGCCCCTCACATCTGCCCGTGAGCCTGCACACGGGGTAGCGCACTGCACCCCTTTCCGTTTCTTACGCTTTTGGAAAGAAAACGGAAAACACCCCAAACAGCAGGCGGCAGCGGGCAGCCTTTGGGGAGAGGGTGGCCTCGTGTCCCAGCACCATGGGCGAGTCTGGCCTGTGCCCACCAAGCTTCGCAGCCCCGAGGCCAACGGGTCTCCTGGCCAAGAGGCCAGACAGCTGGCTGGAGTCCTCCCGCCCACACCCTCTGTGTGGGTCAGGACGATGGCCTCAGCTCTGGTCCACTGTGACCCTCTGATCCATGCCCCGTCTCTCCCCAGGGTACCGAGAAGGCTTTCTCTGGAAGCGCGGCCGGGACAATGGGCAGTTTTTAAGCCGGAAGTTTGTGCTGACGGAGCGGGAAGGGTCCCTGAAATATTTCAACAGAAACGATGTGAGCCCTACACGGGGCCCATAGTGGCCTAATATTTTCCCCAGCTGCCCTCAAGCAATTCCTGGCCTGGAGTGGCTGCCCCCTCCCATGGGGACCCCTGTCCGCCCACCCCTTGGTCACAGTCGCTCCCTGGGGCTGGGCCTGGGTTGGTAAATCTGGGCACTCCCAGGCCTGAGAGGGTATCCAGGCAGCAAGCAGGGAGGGGCAGGTGGGCTCTGAAGGCCCTGTGGCTGGCTGGGCCCTGCCCCCACCCAGACCAACTCCCGGTCAGGACACCCCCGGTGACGCACAGAGCTAGAGGGCACCCGCAGGGCAGTCTGCCAGTCCCCGGGCAGAGAGGAAAGCCGGGCTGGCGGGATGGGAGCAGGGGTGGGGGCACACCACATAGAGCAGCTGTGTGCTGAAGGGGAGAGGAGGGTCTGCCTAGGTGTCGAACATCCCCCTTTCTCATCTCTGGGTGGGGGATGGCAAAGGCCCAGAGAGGGTAAGTAACTTACCCAAAGCCACACAGCACAGCCGGCCCCCATAGGTCTGCCCTGCCTGCTCCCCTACCCACCTGGACCTAACGCACGGCCTTGCTTCCAGGCCAAGGAGCCCAAGGCTGTCATGAAGATCGAGCATCTGAACGCCACCTTCCAGCCCGCCAAGATCGGCCACCCCCATGGCCTGCAGGTCACCTACCTGAAGGACAACAGTACCCGCAACATCTTTGTCTACCATGAGGACGGGAAGGTGGGTGCCCGGGCGGGTTGGCGGGAGCAGGGGGCTGGAGAGCTCCCCCCTGCTCGGCCGGCATGGAGCTGGCGGGGCCGCCAGGGAGCGGACCTGGAGTCCACGTGGAAGAGGGCGATGGGCTGGGGACACATGTGCGGTGTCCTGCGCTGTTGCTGATCCAGACCCTCTGCAGGGTGAGGGTGGCGGGAGCCCCCAGCCAAGCCCCCGAGGTCCGCCCCTTCGTCCTCACGACTTTGGTTTTCCATTTTGACCCCCGCACCACGCGCACGTGGGTTAAAGGGCGAAATGTGTCTGTGACGCTTCAGACATGCAAGGGTCTGGCACCGCCTCTCAATCCCGCTCTTCTCCCTTTTTCATTGTGTAAAGATGCACCTAAAGTTCACCACACTCATGATGTTTGAGCCTACGGCTCTCGTCCCCACCATCCCTCTCCAGAACCTTCCACCCCACACGGAGACCGTCCCCGTGACACACGGACCCGCACCCGCTCCCTGGCGTCCCGTCCTCCGGGCTCATCCCTGTGCGGACGGTTGCTAAGGCTGAGTGACCCGTCGTGTGGAAGGACACAGTGTGTGTGTCAGTTCCTACCCGGACGGACAGCTGGGTGGTTTCTGCCCTGTGGTTTCACGAAGGATGCTGTGAACTTGGGGTACAAAACCTCTCTGGGACCCTACGCTCAGTCCTTGTGATGAGACAGCCAGAGGTGGAATTGTGGCGTCACGTGGTCATCGGTTAATTTTTTGAGGACCCTCCCCACTGTGGTCCACGCAGCTGCACGGCTCGCGGCCCCAGCAACAGGGCACGAGGGTTCCCGTTTCTCCGCGTGTCGCCAACACCTGTTTCTTGTTCTGACGGCCGTGGTGATGGGTGTGAGGTGCCGTCTGTGGGATTTGGATCTGTGTTTCCCTGATGATGAGTGATGCTGAGTATCTTCTCACGTGTCTGTTGGCCATTTGCACGTCTTCAGAGAAAGGTCTGTTCAGGTCCCATTTTGCCCATTTTGGATTTCGGTGGTTTTTTCTGGGTTGAGAGGATTTCTCTATATATTCTGGATACTGAGCCCTGATCAGATACACGACTTGAAAATGCTTTTCCCATTCTGTGGGTCGCCTTTCCCTCTGTGGACAGCATCTCCTGAAGCACAAGACTTTAAAATATTCAGAAACTAGACCCGTGGTGTCAGGTCAACAAAATCATCGCCACGTCCAACATCATGAAGCTTTTGCCTTGTGTTTTCTTTTAAGATTTGTATTGTTCAGATTTTATGTTTAACTTGATTCACTGAGTTAATTTAAGATCTGATTTATTTGAGAGCGTGTGCGAGAGAGCACAAGGGTGGGGGGATTGGAGGAAGGGGCACGGGGAGCAGGGAGCCAGACGCGGGGCTCAATCCCAGGACCCCGGGATCATGACCTGAGCCGCCCAGGCACCCGTCCACTGAGTTAATTTTTATCTGTGAGGTAAGAGTCCACCTCATTCTTTTTCATGTGGACATCCAGTTTTCCCAGTACCGTTGAAAAGACTGTCCTTTCCCGATTAAATGCTGTTGACACCCTTTCTCAACCAATAATCTGACCCATTTCGGGGCTCGCTCTTCTGCTGCACTGCTCTGTCTTTATGCCAGTGCCGTGCTCCCTGGACTGCTGCGATTCGTAGTAAGTTTTGAAATTAGAAGTGCACTTCTTCCAGTTTTGTTCTTTTTTTAGGATTATTTGGCTACTTGGGTTCCCAGATATTCCATATGAATTTTGTCAAATACATTTTATGTATCAACTAAGATGCTCCTACGGTTGGTTCTTCCTTCGTTCTGTTAAGTGTTTGTGTTGAGAACCCCTTGCATTTAGGAACCAGTCTCACTTGGCCACGGCGTATAACCCTCAATGTGCTGCTGAGTTCCATCTATTGTGCTTTGTTGAGGCTCTCTGCATCAGTGTCCGCAAGGGAGAGTGGCGTGGTTGTCTCGGGCACTTGTCTGGCTTTGGTACCCTGGCTATGCTGAGTATAATACAGAACACGCCCAGGGTGAGTCAGGAAGCGCTCCCTCCCCCGCAATTGTTCTGGAAAAGCTTGAGAAGGACGGGTTTTGGTTATTCAGTGTTGAGCAGAATTCACCAGTAAAGCCGTCAGGGCCAGGGCTGTTCTTTGCTGGGAATTTCTGTGACCGATTCGGTCTCCTACTCGTTCACAGGCCCATTCAGATGGTCCGCTTCTTGGTGATCTGGTCTTGGTGGGTTTCCCGTTTCCAGGAATTTGTCCACTTCCTCTAGGTGACCCCGTTGTTGGCGTACCGTTGTTCACAGCACGCTCTCGTGGACCGTTTTATTTCTGGAAGCGGCGTCCCACACTTCGGGGCTGATTTTAGGGACTCGGGTCTGTTTCTTAGTCCATCCAGCTCAAGGCTCGCCGATGCATCGATCTTCTCGAGGAACCGGCTTTTGCTCTCATGTATTTTCTCTTGGTTTTCTTTCATTGCACTGACCCCTGCTCCAGTCTTGATGGTCTCCTCCCTTGTGCCAGCTCTGGGTTCCGTCTGTTCTTTGTCTGGTTCCTTCAGGTGTGAGCTGGCCGTTGGTTTGACGTCCTCCTAGTCCTGTAACGTCAGCATTTACAGCTGCAGATCTCCCCGCTGGCACCACCGTCGCTGCAGCCCGTGTTCTGGTGTCGCGTTCCGGTTTCCTTCATCTAATTTCATCTCGTCTCTAGTCTCCCTTGTGATTTCTGCCTTGATCCTCTGGTCGCGTAAAGGTGTGTTACATGTCCACGATGTTGTGGACGTTCCCGTTGTCTCTGTGTTGACTTCTAACTCCACCCTGTTGGGGCCAGAGAAGATACTTTGTATGAAACCTACCTCCTAAAATCTGTCCGGTCTCACGTGCGGCCTCACGTGCGGTCGACCGGGTACAACGGTACGCCGCCCCGTGGGCACCAGGGAGGAAGGCGTGCGCCGTCCCGGTCCGGTGGAGCGTCTGGTTGGATCTGGGTGGCTGTTGCGTGAAGTCCCCCGTTCCCTTACTCCTGTGATGTTTCCGTCCATCCCCGTGAGCGCAGCACCGCGGTCTCCAGCTGTCATTCGAGGCTGGCCGCGTCTCCCTTCCGCTCTGTCGGGTCTGGCTTCCTGTGTTTTGTTGGTCTGTCATTAGACGCGTAAACGTAATTGTTAGATCTTCTTGCTGTTTTGAGCTGTTACACGGACTGTCCTCCTTCGTCCCTTGTGGCCTTTTCCTGACTTCGTCTGTTTGTCTGATGTTCGTGAAACCACTCCAGCTCTCCTGGTGCTGTCTGCGCGCGGTCTCCTTTCCCATCCTTTGACTTCCAGCCCGCTGTGTCTTCAGATGTCAGCCGCGTCGCTCGTGGACAGCCAGCGGCTGCACCATGCATTTCTGTCCATCCCGCCATCCTCTGTCCGTTGACTGGAGAGGTTCATGCATTTACCCGGAATGTGAACGCCGGTAAGGAGGGACTTCCTCCTGTCTTGTGCCCTTTGTGTGGTGTGTGGCCTATAACGTTTTGTCCCTCGTTTCCTGCATTCCTGTCGTCCTCGGTGTTGAGTTTATGTGAAGTGTTTAAATTCCCTCCTAATTTCCTTTTGTGTATATTCTGTAGCTCTTTTCTTCCTGGTTCCCGTGGGGATCCCATTTAACATCCTAAATGTATAACCTTCTAAATTGAATGTATAGTAGTTTAACTTCAGTCACACACAGAAACCCTGCTCCTTCACAGGTGTCTGTGCGACACCTTCTCGGTTGTGATGGCACAGTGTCTCCTCTTCACACGCTGTGCCTCACGACCTCATCGTTCTTTGAAATCCACTAGCCCGATGTACGTACAAAACAAGATATGCGATTACAAACAAGGCACAGTAATAGCTTTTAATTCCCGATTACTGTTTTCTTTACAAGTAGTCGTCTTTTTTTAAGATTTTACTTGAGAGAGAGAGCAACAGACAGAGAGCTTGAGTGGGGAGGAGAGGGAGAAGCAGGCTCCTCACTGAGTAGGGGGCCTGACGCGGGGCTCGATCCCAGGACCCCGTGATCATGACCTGAGCTGAAGGCGGACACTTAACCAGCTGAGCCACCCAGACGCCCCAAAGTATTAGTCCTTTAAATTGCGTAGATAACAGAAAGTAGTCACAAACCCTCCTGGGACATTTTCTCCGTACAGCTTCAGGTTACTGTTTATCTCCTCCTTGTTCCTGGTCTTCCCCACTGCCCGTGACGAGGCGACGAGGCCTTCATCCGCCGACACGTCTCCTGACCCCACTGTTCCTGCCATGAGCAGATGTACTGTCAAATGCTTTCCTTTGCTTTTTCTGCATCTGTTGAGATGATACGGTTTTTAAATGTTCTGTCCGTGTGACGCGTCCTGTTGATTGGTTTGCGAATGTTGAGCCATTCCTGCAACCCTGGAAGCAACCTCCTTCCTTGGGGTGAATGTTCCTTTCAATGTACTGCTGGGTCTGGTTTGCTAGTGTCTGACCTGTAGCTCTCTTTTTTCATAGTGTCTTTGTTTGGTTTGCTGTCAGGGTAATGCTGGCCTCATAGAATGTGTCTGGAAGCTTTCCTTCTGCCTTTTGCAATAGTTTGAGAATTGCTATTAACTCTTCTTTAGTGATCGGCAGGTTCAAGTTTCCTATTTCTTCCTGATCTGGTTTTGGAAGGTTGCAGGCTACGCTGTGTGGTGTTCACAGGCTGTAGGCAGGACACGGCTCAAGGCATGTGGGCCGATCTTCAGCTTTATCCAGAGGCCCCCACCCTCCTTTTCCCTGGGAGACTGAGCCCAGGGCTCTTCTGTGTGCAGCACNNCGCTCTGCTGGCGTGAGTCCCCAGAGGACCCCCTCCCTCAACGAGGGCTGTGCCACGGCACCTGCTGTGGGCTGGGCCCTGGGCCTGGATGCAGGGAAGCCTGGTTGACATGTGAGTGACTGGTTTGCAGTAGAGACAGGCACAAGTCAGAGAAAAGCGACTAAAATCCTACCTGTATTGAGGGCTGGGAACAGTGACTGTGCATAATGGGGAGGGGGCCAAGGACCACCTCCCAAGGGTGAAGACAGGTACTGGGACAGCGTGTGCAAAGGCCCGTGGCCATGCTGTGGACCCGCATCTTTATTGGAGGTGCGGTGGTTTGCTGGGAAGGTGTCATGGCCCAACTTGAACTGCCCACAACCTGTCCAGCTGCCATGGTTTCAATGATCTGAGGGAGTCCTGAGGGAGGTGGGAGGCCAGTGGGGAGCAGGCAGGAGACGATGCCCTGTGGCCGCAGGGGAGGGACTGGAGAGTTCAGTGGTGACCAGAATGGGGCTGGGTGCGCCAGGGGTGAAGAGGGTGGTGGGCAGGGCCCAGAGCCTAAGTCTCAGCCTGGATGGGGACTGTGTACCAGGTAGGGAAGACAGAGCACTGGTGTGGACGTTGCAGCACGGGCCCGGCCCAGGGGCAGGGCTGGTGACGAGGCGTGGTCAGCACCTTGGGGTGGCGTGTGCAGGGGGCTGGTGTGATCCAGGTGGGCGTGGGATGACCCCAGGGGCAGGAGTGGGCTCTGGAGCCCTAACGGGCGTGCAAGGCCCTGTGGCTGGCAATGGCCAGGAGCTGGCAGGGGAAGGAGATACTGGGCCTCATCTAGGGTTGGGGCAGATTCCAGCATCCGGTGGGCAGGGGTCTCTGGAGTGGCGGGGCCTGGCAGCCCGGAGAGGTAGGGGCTGTGGGTCCACCCTGTCCAGGGACGGGGTTGGGCTCACACGGAGCGGCGCTGTCCTCCTTCCCCTGAAGATGGGAGGCAGCAGCTCTGGGTGGATTTAAAAATAGATGAGCCTTGCTCTGGGCAACATATTCGGTTTGTAAAAATAGCCCCATCTGAGAGGAGAAAAGCTGTCCCACACCCAACGCCGCATCAGGGCCCGGGGGCCAGCTGGCTTGGACCTCAGCTCCCACCCCTTTGTCCCCTGCCCATCCCGAGCCAGCGGGCCCCAGCTCGGCCTGTTCCCCGCCCGTCCGCCAGGCCCGCCCCCGCCTGTGTTCACGGCAGCCCCCGCAGGCCGCCAGCGCCGAGGCCGGGCCCACACCCTCTTCTGCCCCCAGGAGATCGTGGACTGGTTCAACGCACTCCGCGCCGCGCGCTTCCACTACCTGCAGGTGGCATTCCCGGGGGCCAGCGACGCCGATGTGAGTGGCGGCTGCTCGTGTCCGCGAGGGGCTGGGGGGCTGTCCAAGGGCCCCGCATCCCCCTCTCCTTTCTTCTGGGGCATTTTGGCTCCGCGGCAGCGAGCAAGCGGGGAGGGGGCCGGGGGCATGGGGGGGGGGGGACAGTGACCAGAGAGCCCAGGCCTGAGCCCATCTTCTGCCCTAGCTGGTGCCAAAGCTCTCCCGGAACTACCTGAAGGAAGGCTACATGGAGAAAACAGGGCCCAAGGTGGGTCTGACCGGCCGGCCCGAGCCCCCCCCAGGCCTCCTCGGACATCAGCGTCTCGGCTACCTGGGGCTGGGGGGGGGCGGGGGGGCCATGAAGGGCCAAAGTGCCAACAACACCCCATGGCGAGGACTTCCACCAGATCGTCTTGGTGTGGATGGCCCTGGACCCCAAAACCTTTTGTAAGCAGGGGTCCCGTGGACCCAGGACTGTGGGGCTCTGGGTTGGGCCGAGCCTACCTTGTGCCTTTGCCCCCCTCCTCAGGCCCCAGGAGGGCCAGCTCAGCCCCCTCCCTGCCTCAGGGAGGCACACACGGTAATCCCACAGTCCGGATGGGGCTCTGGGTCTGGGACCCACCCTGCGGCCCCCAGGGAGGACCGGTGAGGAGGAGGAACTGGTGGGGAGGGCACAGACATGGGAGGAACAGCGTGGGCGAAGGGCCTTGGGGCGGCCACCTGGTGGGCGGAGCAGGCGGCAGCACCGCCCTCGGCAGGCGTGAACGGGGGAAGGGTGAACGAACGCACGTGCATGGGGTGCCCTGCCTGCTGACCAGCCGGTCCCCGGCACTCTCTGACCCCCAGCAAACAGAGGGCTTCCGGAAGCGCTGGTTCACCATGGATGACCGGAGGCTCATGTACTTCAAAGATCCCCTGGTAAGGGAGGGTCTCGGCCCAGCTGGGCTGGGGCCTTTGTAGGGTGGACGTCTCCGTCCCCACAACGTGAAGAAGAGCGACAGGCCGTTTGCTGGCCACAGGCGGCGGGGACGCAGAGCAGGAGGGAGGGCTGGGTCTCCGGCGCCTGGGCTTCCCCGGCTATGAGCAAAGCCACCCCCTTGCCTAGGGGCTGCCCGGCCTCTGCCCACAGGACGCCTTTGCCCGTGGGGAAGTCTTCATCGGCAGTAGGGAGAGCGGCTACACGGTGCTGGACGGGCTCCCGCCGTCCACCCAGGGCCACCACTGGCCACATGGCATCACCATCGTCACGCCGGAGCGTAGGTTTCTGCTGGCCTGCGAGACGGAGACGGAGCAGCGGGCCTGGGTGGAGGCTTTCCGGAAGGTCGTGGACAGGCCCATGCTGCCCCAGGAGTACGCAGGTGAGTGCAGGAGGGGCGGAGGGGGAGGGAACCCAACACCTCCCGGTGGCTGTGACATTGCCGGACGCCTGTCCCCTTCCAGTGGAAGCCCACTTCAAGCATAAACCCTAACGAGCAAAGGTTCTGGAGGTCCGAGGGAATTGGACTCGCGGGAAGCGGCCATTGAGGAGGCAGCGGCCAGAGCGGGGGCTGGCAGATGGAGGACCCGGCTTCCTGGCCCCCGCCCCAAGCAGCAGCCATGGACTCGGCCAGGTGGGGCCTGAGCCTTGAGCCACCAGGACCTGCTTCTCTGGACCCTCACTGCAGGCCGGCCTGACCTGACCTCTGACCCCACCATGCCGCCGCCCACTGATGTGACCCCTACCACCCCCAACCCCTTCCTGCCCACTGAACCACCTTTCCTCTGAGGCCTGAGCCCGGCTTCCTGGCTCAGGGCAGCCCGGCAGCCCCTCACCAACTCCCCTCGCCCCCTGCCCACCTGAGCAGGATCCTGCCCCTGACCAGGAGGCTGGGCTGTGGGGTCAGCGGGCGGCCTGCATGCCTCCCCTCCCCATCCTGCCCCTCCCCCAAGTCCCCCTCAACAAGTATTTATTGAGCACCTGCTGTGTGTCGGTCATGGGGTCCTGGGTGCTGGCATGGGGGACACCGCCCTCCTGAAGCCGCTGACCTGGCCTGCGCGTGAGGGCCCTGGGGGTCAGCGGCACCGGGGAGCTGCAGGTCACTGGGCCCCAGCATGCCTGGATTGGGAGGGAGAATGGAGGGTCAGCTCCTGCCTGCTGCCCGCTGGGCACTGGCTGCTGACCCACCCCACCCTGACCTCGTGGCCACTGAGCCCTTGGAAGAGGGAAACCCAGAGTGCCCCCTGCAGGCCCAGCGTGCTGCTGGCCAGCCGGTACTGACGGCCACCGAGCCTCCTCCCCAGGTGCCCTGGCTCTGTCCACCCTCGGTGTGGGGCTGCGGGGGAACAGAGAAGCAGCACGTGTAGGTGGGGGATGGACACCTGCTGGGTGATCTGGGTGGCCCCCCAGCCCCCTCCCATCCCCTAAGGCAGCCCTGGACCAGCCTTTGAGAGGACTAAGAGTGGGTCCCCAAGACGGTGTCCTGTCACGCCAATCCTTGTGTCCTATTCCTAAGTGGCCCCTTGTGTAGGTCAGGGGCGGGGGGTGGGGGCTCTGCGTCCTCCGGAGGACCTACCTGCTGGCCGCTGACATGCCAGGGTCTCTGCCCGTCCTCGTGGGCCTGACTCCCACCATCCTATCTCCCCTCTGCACCTGAGCATGGGCTCTCCTGCTCAGACCCGTGTAAACCTGGATGGGGGGGCAGATGCGGGGGTAAGAGAGGAGCACAAGTGCCCCCCTCACTCCCATCTCAGCCCCAGGCCCCAAGACAGCTGGGCTGGGAGGTGAAGAGAGTCACACACAGGGTCACCCAGGAGCCCCCCCCCCCCCCCCAGGCGGGTGCCTCTTCCCCAGCCGCACTGGACGCCACCAGCCATGCCCATCTTCCCTGCATCTAGACAAGGAAACGCAAGCCCCAGAAACGCAAGCCAGGGAGTCTCGTGGGTGGAAACGAAAAGCCAGAGGCCCCCAGGACTGCCCCTGCCCATGTGGGGAACAGCCTCAGCCACGTGTTCTCGGGGACGGGTCTTCTAGACCCTCTCTTGACCCAGACGCAAGGGCGTTGTGCCCGAGACACTAACACGTTAAAAAGAAACAACAGAATATTTACCACCGGCGGGAGAATTTCTCTGATGAGCCAGGAAGCTCCCGGCCGCAAAGGGCGGTCACTGTGCTTACCTGCACACGTCCGCATGGTGGGCCGCTGGCAGTTCTGGCCTCGGGCCGGCGTCCGCCTCCCTCGTGCCACACAGTGGGGATGTGGGGAAGCCGCGGCCCGCACAGCTACAAACGGGATGCCGTGTTCCCAGAGAAAAGCGCCATTCACAACTGCACGAAAAACATGGCAGTGCTCACAGGGAAAGCGGGGTCAGGTGCACGGCCCCAAAGTTATACCACTCCCCCCCGGAGGGAGGTCTCCATGTGCTGAGGGTGGAGACAGAAGCCACCACCACGAGGGGAGCACAGGGGAACACCAGGTGTGCACGGGTGTGTAGTCTGTGTTCGCCTTAGTTCAGGGCAAAATTCCACATAAAAACCTGTGTTCTGCTCCGACGTCCTTCCTGCTGACCGCGCTGGTTTCAGAACGAGCACCATGGCACAAGCCGGGGGTCCATCGCGGGCTTGGGGCCTGCACCCCAGGGAGGACTCTCTCCACAACCATCCTGCACAGAGAGCTCCAGCGGGCAGTTTGTGGGGGGCTCAGCGCTCTCCTTCCCCCACCCCGCGGCCGATGCGCAGAACCCGTGACAAGGCAGGACGCCGCAGGGTTTGGTTTCTCTCATTTAAAGAAACCGCTACCACGTACTTACACGCGAGTCACAGACCCTCCCGACACTGGCCGCTCGTGGCCGTCCGCAGCGCCCGCGGCAGGCAGAGTGGACAGACCTGGCCACTGCTGGCCTCGGCACCCGCTCCCCGCCCGCCAGCCCCAGGAGCTCACTCAGAAAGGACGAGCGCTGCGAAGCCCAGTATAAAGGATTTATTTCAGCTCAACAGGTAACACAAACCTTCCTTTAAATTCCATCTTACAGTCAATGAAAGCGTGTATCTCAGTCCTTCCCATGCATGACCACTGTGTGTTAATCTTCAACTCTTATTTTAACTGTGAAAAAATAAAGTGTCTCCCCTCTTGTCATTGCTCCGGGAACATCTGGCATCGCGTCAGTGAGAAAGGGCGGATCCGCTCGCTCCGGGACTGGTTATTGGTTACAACCTACGACGCCAGGTCGAAGGACTCGATCACCCAGTGAACATAAATACTGTGTCACAGACCGTGGAGAGGCCTCCTGGTCCCTTTGTGAGACGCATCCCGAACGGCTGTGGCCTCGGTGCAGCCCAGACCAGCCGCCCAGATGCCGGCCGGGCCACCGCAGGACGTCGCGTGGGGCCAGCTGGACGGCGGCCACCCCCCACACCGTCTGCGACGGGGTCGGGCCTGCGCCAGACGCCAGGTCGCCTCCCAAAGCAAACCAGACACAAAGGACAGGGAAAGGGTGGAAGCGCGGCAAGGCCTGTGCTTTATTGTGGGTCAGTCTGAAGGTGCGGGCGCGGCCCGGCCAGCACAGCCGCCGCAGGCCACACAGCCCCGGGCCGGCGCGCAGACCCGACGCGGCCGCCCCCGCCTCGCCACGGGGCCCCGGGTGTGAGGGCCCGGGCTCGGGCGTCTTCATGCAGGCCGGGCGGGCGGGCTCAGTCGAGCTCGATGGGGCTGCTGTCGTCCTGACTGTCCTCGCCCTCCTGCTCCGAGGCGCCCATGAGGCTGCTCAGAAGATTCCCTGGAAGCAAATGCAGGTGCCGTCAGGGGCCCGGCGGCGGCACGCGGTCGGTGCCCCCGGCCCGGGGAACCCCACCTTCCACGGCGCCGTGTCCCCAGGCTCGGACGGGACGAGCGGGAGCTCCCCACGAGTCTCTGGAAAGGACCTGACGGCTGGGGAAAGACCACGCGTGCCCATCCGGGGACACAGCACGGCAGCCTGACAGCCCTGGAGGACCGTCATCAGAACCACGTCACAGGGAGGTCACCGTCGAGCAGACACGCGTGTGCATCACACGTGTGCACCCTTACCCTGTTCACAGAGCGGTCAGGATGCGTTCACGTGCACAAACGGTGGCCACCATCACCCAGGGGGCTGCCACCACCAATACTTCCCTCATCTACTTTTTATTCAAAGAACAACACTTCAATACAAACTCAGGAGATCAGAAAGTCCCCTGAAGCCAAACCACCAGGAAAAAAAACCCAGAAACGTGCACAGTGCTGTCTGGACAGACTCGGGCACACGAAATCAGGTCCCACGAACATGCCGCCGGCATCCCGGGCACCGGAGGGGTGAGTCCAAAGTTCTGGTGGGAAATGAACACACACCAAGCGTCAGGACACCTGTGGCGAGGAGCGAGGGCGGGACGCCCAGCCCGAGAGCTGCCCACACACAACCTCGGCTTCAGACACGCGCAGCCTCACTCAGGCCCGTACGTGGCAGGAGCACCTTCCATGGACAAATCCAGACAGTTTACAAGTAGGAAGTCCAATTGCATGTAACAACTTTCAAAATCATCTCGGACAAAAGAACTTCCCACGAGCGCAGTCTGGCTCAAAGGATGCAAACGCCCACCCAGGCCAACCCTACATGCCCACGAGGAGGGCGCCAGCTGGATTCGGGGAGCAGGGCAGGAGCAGCGTCACCGAGCTTTGTCACCTGGGGCCGCCTCAGCTCCGGAAGGAACCTGAGGAAGGGAGCCTCAATGCTGCCCGGCCGCGCAGACAGGTGCAGGGGCGTGTGGGTGAACTAAACTCCGTGAAACAAGATCTACTCAAAGGTAACACCACATTCAGGCTCAGAAAAGCCACGTTCAGAAGGACCAAACTGGTCGCTGCCTGCCCTGCTGGGGGGAGGGCCGCACCATGTTGCCCGGCCAGGCAGATGAGGACCAGAGGCCTGGCCTCCAACACCCCCCAAGACAAAAGCATGAAGAAAGGCACAATCTGAACAGACCAATAACAAGAAAGACACCGAATAGGTCATAGAAATTCCCAGCAAAGAAGAGCCCTGGCCCTGACGGCTTTACTGGGGAATTCTGCTCAACACTCAATAACCAACACCCGTCCTTCTCAAGCTTTTCCAGAACAATTGCGGGGGAGGGAGCGCTTCCTGATTCATCCGATACAGCCAGAACCCCAGAGATACTCCGAGAAAATCACAGACCAGTGTCCCTTGTGAACACGGAGGCCAACACCCTCCACAGGCCACTGGAAGACAGGCCGCGGCAGCACAAGAAGATAGCGGCTTTTCCGTGGGCCGCACAGGGGACTCCCCGTGAAAACCCGCCAGTGTGACGCACCACGTCCGCAGAACGAGGGGACGCCCACACGATCGTCGGTCTCAACTGATGCAGGAACAGCACCTGACTCATCCGACACGCTCACAAAGGCACTCGACAAACCAGGAACGGGAGGAACCGTCTCCACACGGTAACCTCGAAACCCCCACGGCAAACGTGATCCTCGACGGGGACGGCCTGAGCGCTTCCTCAAGGAGCAGGGACAAGGGAGGGCGCCTGCCCTCACCACCTCCGCTCCACACAGTCCTGGAAACTCCGGCCGGAGCAGCCGGGCACGAGAACGAAGGAAGAGGCATCTACAGGGGAAAGGATCTGTTTGCCTACGACGTGGTCTTATGTGCAGAGGACTCTAAAGACTCCACAAAAGAGTGGTCAGAGTAAGTGGGTCCAGCACGTAAGGGATACAAAGTCAGCACGTGAAAATCAGCTGCGTTTCTTTACACCAACAATGAACGATCTGAAAAAGACATTATGAAAACATCCCATTTACAACAGCACAGAAAGAATAAAATACTTAGGCACTGACCTTAACCAAGGAGACGAGGGACTCACGACTGAAAACCAGAGACCGCCCCAGAAAGAGATTAAAGTCATAAATAAATGGAAGCACTTCCCGTGTGTGGATTGGAGAACTTCACACGCTGCAAAGACCAATGCCACCCAGTGCCACCTGCAGATTCAATGCAGTCCCTGTCAAAATCCCAATGGCTTGTTTGCAAGAAAAGAAAACTCATCCTAAAATTTAAATGGAATTGCAATGGACCAAACAGCCAAAACGATCTTGAAAAACAACAAAACCGGAGGGCTCACGTTTCCTGATTTCAAAAACTTACTAGAGTCATCACAGCAGCGTGGCACGGGTGACAGACACAGAGGCCCGCAGAACAGAGAGCCCAGAAAGAAGCCCACGTGCACAGGGGTCAAGCCATCTCAGACAAGGGTGTCAAGACCACTGGGGGGGGGGAGGCCAATCTCTTCAGCAAACGATGCCAGGACGCTGGACATCCACGAACACAAGGATGCTGGACCCCTACCTCACACAAGGTACAAAAACCCTCTAAATGGATCAAGGACGTCAATGTAAACCCAGGAACCGTAAACCTCTTAGAAAACATGGGGCAAAAGCTTCACAGCACTGGGCTGGACGAGGACATTATGGATGGGACCAAAGGCGTGAGCAATGGAGGACACCCAGATAAACCGGACTTCCTGAAAACTTAAAATTCTGTGCATGAGAAGGCAGTACCCAGACAGAGAAAAGGCAGTGGAGTGTGGGGAGGGGCGGGCAGGATTTTCAGGGCAAGAACCACTGCAGGATTCTCTACTGGGGGACACGTGCGTCTACACCTATAAACGTCCGGCATCAGAAGTAACCCAACATAAACCATGAACCCCTGGAGACGCGCCGTGTCCCCGTAGGTTCCTCAATTCCGACAAGTCACCAACCACTCTGACGGGGGCGCCGGTAACAGCTGTGCGGGGCACGGAGGGCAATGGAACATCTCCACGCCCTCCTCTTTATCTCACTGTGAAGCTAAAGCTGCTTTCGTTTAGCTTTTTTAAAAATTTTATTTATTTTAGAGAGAGTGCACGTGACCGGGGGAGGGGCAGAGGAAGAGGGAGAACCGCGAGCGGACTCCATGCTGAGCGTGGGGCCCACCGTGGGGTTCAACGTCACGACCCTCAGATCATGACCTGAGCTGAAGCCAAGAGTCAGATGCCCAGCCAGCTGTACCACTCTCAGCCCCACTGAAACTGCTCTTTGTTTAATAAAGTCTTTAAAAAAAAAAAAAAAAGAGGCAGTCCACAAAATGGGAGCAAATATTTGGGAATTTTATATCTGACAAGGGATCAGTATCCAGTATAGAGAAATCACCAACCTGATTCAAAAACAGGCACATGACTTGGACGGACAGGGCGGCCACTAAGCACAAGAACGAGGCTGAGCGTCACCAGTCTCACTAGTCGTCAGGGCGACGGGTCAGAACCACAGCAAGACCCTCACACCCACGACTGAGTCACACACAACAGACAACAGCCAACATGGGCAAGGACGCAGAGAAACGGGAGCCCTGTGTGCAGCTGGCGGGATGGGAAACGGCGCCACTGCTGTGAACAACAGTCTGGCAGCATCCCCAAAGTTAAACCGAATTTCAATGTGACCCAGCAATCTGACCTCAGGGTGCATTACCCAAAGCACTGGATGTGGGAGCTCAAACAGACGCACGTGCCCCCACATTCACGGCGGCATTACGGGGTCCACCACAGAGGGATGGGTAACACAGGGCGGTCCGTCCACACCATGGAGTATGACCGGCCTTCTAAAGGAAGGAACCGGACCCCTGCCCCATGGGGATAAGCCCCGAGGACGGGAGGTGGAGGGACACCAGCCAGACACAGAAGGACACGCACAGGGACCCCACTCACACGAGGTCCCGGAATCGTCAGACTCAGACACGCAGAGTAGACGGCGGGGCCGGGGGAGCGGGTGGGGGTCCGTGCGTCATGGGGACAGGGTCTCTGCGTGGGGGATGGAACGTTCTAGAGCCGGACGGGAGGACGGCTGCACAGCCCTGTGGTTGTGCTCGGTGCCCCTGAACTGGACGCTTAGAAACGGTTAAACAGCAAATTTTGGGATATGTGTATTTTACCAGAAGAAAAAAAAAAAGAAATCCGCCTTGATTCTGTGGCCAAAGGAGAGGGAGCACTAGGGCCAACAGGACCCCCTCAGCTGTGTCTGGGAATCTGCTAAAGATGGACCTCGAGGGCAGCCAGCGACACGGGGCCGACAGAGCGCCACAACCACGCCCGGCAGGGCCCGGGGCTCAGGCCAGGGTGGACGTGGCCATGCCCGCTCTGCTCCCTCCCTGCAGGCGCCCCCGCTCCGGCCTTACCTAGCAAGCCCCCGTAGGACGACGTCTGCTTGGGCGGCACGCCGAAGAAGAGCTGTCCTATCCTGTCGAGGTACTGGAAGAGGAGGGCACGGGGTCACCGTGGAGCCGGAACACGCCCCGTGCACAAGACCTCCCGCACCTCCTCTCAGGGCCCCGTCCCACTCCCGAGGGCCGCCCGGGGCGGAGGACTGCTCTCGCTGTCCGGCGGCCGCCCCCACGCCGCTCACCTCATTGTACATCGGGTCCCGCCGCAGGGACGGCTGGTACTGCTCACACAGCACCGTGAACACGGTCAGTTTGCCTCTGAAACAGGAGCAGAGCGGGGCACGACTGTTTCCACGTGAAAATCCAAGAGGGCTGACCAAGAAAAGCGCAGGCCGCACCCCG
Source organism: Ursus maritimus (assembly GCF_017311325.1). Lineage (NCBI taxonomy): Eukaryota > Metazoa > Chordata > Mammalia > Carnivora > Ursidae > Ursus > Ursus maritimus. The sequence continues at coordinate 632,613 of NW_024424452.1, read as the reverse complement.
AACACCCGCGTGACACTCACCCGTCCACGGCCAGCAGCAGGAACCAGATGAAGTTGAGCAGAGGCTGCACGAACGGAGGGCCGTTCTCGATGGACGGGTGTTTCTGCGTGTACGTCGTGAACACCACCGACGCGCTGCTCTTGTTTTTTAAACAGAGGAACCTGGAAAACATCCGGTAAGCGGGCTATTGGCGGAGGACGAGCGGCCTGTGCACGGGTGCTGGGGGGAGCACGGCACAGAAAGCCGGCGCTGGCCAGGCTCTGCACTCAGACAAGCCGCCCCGCGAGCAGGGCACCGCCTGACCGCCGCAGTTTACAGACGCGGAGGGAGGGGTCCGCGGGGAGGGGTCCGCGGGGAGGGGACCACGGCCACAGTCGGTGCAGCTCGGACATGGAGGGCGTTCTCGGGACTGTCTGCACCCGTTGGGCCCCTGCCAGCACCAGCAGTCAGCCCGGGGGCCCGTGGGATCGAGGCCACAGGCCCCGGGTGCCATGCCGGGCGGGCGGACAGGCTCCGTTCTCGGCCCCAGGGTGACGCGTCCACAGCCGGACCATCTGCTGCAGGGGCTCCACCTCGTGACGCGACAGAGGGACTGACGAGAAGGCGTCTGGTGGTTCCACGCGACCCCGGCCGGCCCAGGGACGCTGTGCACTATACACCCACGGCCCGGGGCAGGGAGCTAGGGGTCTAAGAAACGTCTCCGTGTCTGAGGGACAGACGCCGGCCACGCGTCGCTGTGGGCAGAGCATGGAAGCGGAGATGCTGTCGTGCACACAGCAAACGTCCCGTGACTCCAACCCCTTCAAATCCGTGAGACCTTTCCTAACCCCATGCCCGGGCACCAAATCCCAGTGCTTCTGCGGGAGGAGCACGCTCGAGAGGCGTCTGGAGCTCAGGCGGGCGGCGCCGCGTCCCCTTCCCGAGCTGTGAGCGCCAGCACCACCCAGGACTGGGGGGGGGGGCAGCGAGGAGGCCTGTGGGAGCAGGGACAGACTCGGGCCGGGGCACCAGCCCCCTCACGGGGAACCTTCCAAAGCACGAGACGTGCAGGAAGGC
>NW_024424452.1:628623-631547 GCF_017311325.1 Ursus maritimus | reverse complement strand
TGTGTGCAGCTGGCGGGATGGGAAACGGCGCCACTGCTGTGAACAACAGTCTGGCAGCATCCCCAAAGTTAAACCGAATTTCAATGTGACCCAGCAATCTGACCTCAGGGTGCATTACCCAAAGCACTGGATGTGGGAGCTCAAACAGACGCACGTGCCCCCACATTCACGGCGGCATTACGGGGTCCACCACAGAGGGATGGGTAACACAGGGCGGTCCGTCCACACCATGGAGTATGACCGGCCTTCTAAAGGAAGGAACCGGACCCCTGCCCCATGGGGATAAGCCCCGAGGACGGGAGGTGGAGGGACACCAGCCAGACACAGAAGGACACGCACAGGGACCCCACTCACACGAGGTCCCGGAATCGTCAGACTCAGACACGCAGAGTAGACGGCGGGGCCGGGGGAGCGGGTGGGGGTCCGTGCGTCATGGGGACAGGGTCTCTGCGTGGGGGATGGAACGTTCTAGAGCCGGACGGGAGGACGGCTGCACAGCCCTGTGGTTGTGCTCGGTGCCCCTGAACTGGACGCTTAGAAACGGTTAAACAGCAAATTTTGGGATATGTGTATTTTACCAGAAGAAAAAAAAAAAGAAATCCGCCTTGATTCTGTGGCCAAAGGAGAGGGAGCACTAGGGCCAACAGGACCCCCTCAGCTGTGTCTGGGAATCTGCTAAAGATGGACCTCGAGGGCAGCCAGCGACACGGGGCCGACAGAGCGCCACAACCACGCCCGGCAGGGCCCGGGGCTCAGGCCAGGGTGGACGTGGCCATGCCCGCTCTGCTCCCTCCCTGCAGGCGCCCCCGCTCCGGCCTTACCTAGCAAGCCCCCGTAGGACGACGTCTGCTTGGGCGGCACGCCGAAGAAGAGCTGTCCTATCCTGTCGAGGTACTGGAAGAGGAGGGCACGGGGTCACCGTGGAGCCGGAACACGCCCCGTGCACAAGACCTCCCGCACCTCCTCTCAGGGCCCCGTCCCACTCCCGAGGGCCGCCCGGGGCGGAGGACTGCTCTCGCTGTCCGGCGGCCGCCCCCACGCCGCTCACCTCATTGTACATCGGGTCCCGCCGCAGGGACGGCTGGTACTGCTCACACAGCACCGTGAACACGGTCAGTTTGCCTCTGAAACAGGAGCAGAGCGGGGCACGACTGTTTCCACGTGAAAATCCAAGAGGGCTGACCAAGAAAAGCGCAGGCCGCACCCCGAACACCCGCGTGACACTCACCCGTCCACGGCCAGCAGCAGGAACCAGATGAAGTTGAGCAGAGGCTGCACGAACGGAGGGCCGTTCTCGATGGACGGGTGTTTCTGCGTGTACGTCGTGAACACCACCGACGCGCTGCTCTTGTTTTTTAAACAGAGGAACCTGGAAAACATCCGGTAAGCGGGCTATTGGCGGAGGACGAGCGGCCTGTGCACGGGTGCTGGGGGGAGCACGGCACAGAAAGCCGGCGCTGGCCAGGCTCTGCACTCAGACAAGCCGCCCCGCGAGCAGGGCACCGCCTGACCGCCGCAGTTTACAGACGCGGAGGGAGGGGTCCGCGGGGAGGGGTCCGCGGGGAGGGGACCACGGCCACAGTCGGTGCAGCTCGGACATGGAGGGCGTTCTCGGGACTGTCTGCACCCGTTGGGCCCCTGCCAGCACCAGCAGTCAGCCCGGGGGCCCGTGGGATCGAGGCCACAGGCCCCGGGTGCCATGCCGGGCGGGCGGACAGGCTCCGTTCTCGGCCCCAGGGTGACGCGTCCACAGCCGGACCATCTGCTGCAGGGGCTCCACCTCGTGACGCGACAGAGGGACTGACGAGAAGGCGTCTGGTGGTTCCACGCGACCCCGGCCGGCCCAGGGACGCTGTGCACTATACACCCACGGCCCGGGGCAGGGAGCTAGGGGTCTAAGAAACGTCTCCGTGTCTGAGGGACAGACGCCGGCCACGCGTCGCTGTGGGCAGAGCATGGAAGCGGAGATGCTGTCGTGCACACAGCAAACGTCCCGTGACTCCAACCCCTTCAAATCCGTGAGACCTTTCCTAACCCCATGCCCGGGCACCAAATCCCAGTGCTTCTGCGGGAGGAGCACGCTCGAGAGGCGTCTGGAGCTCAGGCGGGCGGCGCCGCGTCCCCTTCCCGAGCTGTGAGCGCCAGCACCACCCAGGACTGGGGGGGGGGGCAGCGAGGAGGCCTGTGGGAGCAGGGACAGACTCGGGCCGGGGCACCAGCCCCCTCACGGGGAACCTTCCAAAGCACGAGACGTGCAGGAAGGCAGGAGCAGCCCTGGGAAAGCCTCAAAAGCACGCGTGCTCCCCATGCTGAGACGCCTCGTACCCTACAAAAAATAGCGGCCTGACACTAAAAATGCCAAAACCTCAAAGAGGTGACGTAAGAAAACACACACACGGGGGAGTCACAGCAGAACACTGACTCCGAGCGGACGCTCGCCTCCGGGGCCGCCTCGAGGGGTCAGCAGCCAGGTCACGGGGCGACAGCAGCAGGGACGAGGGACGGACGCGCACAGCCGCGCGCAGAGGGGGCCGAGCGAGCGTGGGTACCTACTGGAGCACAGCCTGGGCCACGAACATGTCCACCTCGCTGCGGAAGCCCCTGGAGGTCGAGTACTCCACCAGCATGTGCGCGCAGCCCTCGCCGTCCGCGGAGTGCAGGAAGTGGTACCGCGACTCGCAGTAGTTCTGCTCTACAAAGGCAAGGGGACACGGGGGGCGTGCACGCGTCAGCCGCCGGACCTGCCGCGCACGCGGGCTCTGCCACCTCACACGGGTCAAGTCCGCCGCGTCGCACGCACGCGGCGGGAGGCGGCAGGCTTCGGCCGCACTGCCCTGCGCAAGCGGCTCGGGGTCCCCGCGGCCGCGCGGACGTGGGCTGACCCACGAGCAACGGCCAACAGGGAACCCTCGGGCTCTCACGGC
>NW_024424452.1:618293-628613 GCF_017311325.1 Ursus maritimus | reverse complement strand
GGGGACAGGGTCTCTGCGTGGGGGATGGAACGTTCTAGAGCCGGACGGGAGGACGGCTGCACAGCCCTGTGGTTGTGCTCGGTGCCCCTGAACTGGACGCTTAGAAACGGTTAAACAGCAAATTTTGGGATATGTGTATTTTACCAGAAGAAAAAAAAAAAGAAATCCGCCTTGATTCTGTGGCCAAAGGAGAGGGAGCACTAGGGCCAACAGGACCCCCTCAGCTGTGTCTGGGAATCTGCTAAAGATGGACCTCGAGGGCAGCCAGCGACACGGGGCCGACAGAGCGCCACAACCACGCCCGGCAGGGCCCGGGGCTCAGGCCAGGGTGGACGTGGCCATGCCCGCTCTGCTCCCTCCCTGCAGGCGCCCCCGCTCCGGCCTTACCTAGCAAGCCCCCGTAGGACGACGTCTGCTTGGGCGGCACGCCGAAGAAGAGCTGTCCTATCCTGTCGAGGTACTGGAAGAGGAGGGCACGGGGTCACCGTGGAGCCGGAACACGCCCCGTGCACAAGACCTCCCGCACCTCCTCTCAGGGCCCCGTCCCACTCCCGAGGGCCGCCCGGGGCGGAGGACTGCTCTCGCTGTCCGGCGGCCGCCCCCACGCCGCTCACCTCATTGTACATCGGGTCCCGCCGCAGGGACGGCTGGTACTGCTCACACAGCACCGTGAACACGGTCAGTTTGCCTCTGAAACAGGAGCAGAGCGGGGCACGACTGTTTCCACGTGAAAATCCAAGAGGGCTGACCAAGAAAAGCGCAGGCCGCACCCCGAACACCCGCGTGACACTCACCCGTCCACGGCCAGCAGCAGGAACCAGATGAAGTTGAGCAGAGGCTGCACGAACGGAGGGCCGTTCTCGATGGACGGGTGTTTCTGCGTGTACGTCGTGAACACCACCGACGCGCTGCTCTTGTTTTTTAAACAGAGGAACCTGGAAAACATCCGGTAAGCGGGCTATTGGCGGAGGACGAGCGGCCTGTGCACGGGTGCTGGGGGGAGCACGGCACAGAAAGCCGGCGCTGGCCAGGCTCTGCACTCAGACAAGCCGCCCCGCGAGCAGGGCACCGCCTGACCGCCGCAGTTTACAGACGCGGAGGGAGGGGTCCGCGGGGAGGGGTCCGCGGGGAGGGGACCACGGCCACAGTCGGTGCAGCTCGGACATGGAGGGCGTTCTCGGGACTGTCTGCACCCGTTGGGCCCCTGCCAGCACCAGCAGTCAGCCCGGGGGCCCGTGGGATCGAGGCCACAGGCCCCGGGTGCCATGCCGGGCGGGCGGACAGGCTCCGTTCTCGGCCCCAGGGTGACGCGTCCACAGCCGGACCATCTGCTGCAGGGGCTCCACCTCGTGACGCGACAGAGGGACTGACGAGAAGGCGTCTGGTGGTTCCACGCGACCCCGGCCGGCCCAGGGACGCTGTGCACTATACACCCACGGCCCGGGGCAGGGAGCTAGGGGTCTAAGAAACGTCTCCGTGTCTGAGGGACAGACGCCGGCCACGCGTCGCTGTGGGCAGAGCATGGAAGCGGAGATGCTGTCGTGCACACAGCAAACGTCCCGTGACTCCAACCCCTTCAAATCCGTGAGACCTTTCCTAACCCCATGCCCGGGCACCAAATCCCAGTGCTTCTGCGGGAGGAGCACGCTCGAGAGGCGTCTGGAGCTCAGGCGGGCGGCGCCGCGTCCCCTTCCCGAGCTGTGAGCGCCAGCACCACCCAGGACTGGGGGGGGGGGCAGCGAGGAGGCCTGTGGGAGCAGGGACAGACTCGGGCCGGGGCACCAGCCCCCTCACGGGGAACCTTCCAAAGCACGAGACGTGCAGGAAGGCAGGAGCAGCCCTGGGAAAGCCTCAAAAGCACGCGTGCTCCCCATGCTGAGACGCCTCGTACCCTACAAAAAATAGCGGCCTGACACTAAAAATGCCAAAACCTCAAAGAGGTGACGTAAGAAAACACACACACGGGGGAGTCACAGCAGAACACTGACTCCGAGCGGACGCTCGCCTCCGGGGCCGCCTCGAGGGGTCAGCAGCCAGGTCACGGGGCGACAGCAGCAGGGACGAGGGACGGACGCGCACAGCCGCGCGCAGAGGGGGCCGAGCGAGCGTGGGTACCTACTGGAGCACAGCCTGGGCCACGAACATGTCCACCTCGCTGCGGAAGCCCCTGGAGGTCGAGTACTCCACCAGCATGTGCGCGCAGCCCTCGCCGTCCGCGGAGTGCAGGAAGTGGTACCGCGACTCGCAGTAGTTCTGCTCTACAAAGGCAAGGGGACACGGGGGGCGTGCACGCGTCAGCCGCCGGACCTGCCGCGCACGCGGGCTCTGCCACCTCACACGGGTCAAGTCCGCCGCGTCGCACGCACGCGGCGGGAGGCGGCAGGCTTCGGCCGCACTGCCCTGCGCAAGCGGCTCGGGGTCCCCGCGGCCGCGCGGACGTGGGCTGACCCACGAGCAACGGCCAACAGGGAACCCTCGGGCTCTCACGGCGGCAGTTCTACGCGCTTCTGATGACATGAGATGCCAGCCCCACTAACTGCAACACGCCAACGCCCTGAATCTCAGAGTGGCAGCCAGGCCCAGGCCAGGCCGCCTGCCCCCAGGCCACGGGGATGTCCCCCGAGAGCCTCGCAGCCCCGGTCCTCCCGACAGGCCCACACTGTGCTCCCAGCCCACCCGCCCCACCCCGTTCTCTGCTTCAATCACCGTGTCTACGGTCTGTCCGCCCGACACAGGGCACAGCCCCATCAGGCAGGCGGAGAAGCTTTTCTGGATGAAAGTCCCCGTGATGATGGCCGGGTCCTTCATGCAGTGGGGACACAGCTCACCCCCACGGTGTCCGCAGAGGAGACCAGGCGGCCCCCTTCCATATGGGGTCACCTGGGAGCTGGTCAGAAACGTGGAATCTCAGGCCCCGAAGTGGAAACCATGCCCCAACAGGTGACTCAGAGCATGCTCCTCTCAGGGCCCTGTTCCCTGTGGCTACAGCTCTCAGCCATGCACGAAGCTTCAGGGCTAACGGCACCACAGGGCATGTCTGTTCCAACACTCAGCTATTTGTAAGCATGTCTGTTTTTTTAAAAAAAAAATGACCAAAATCCCAATCTTCTCAATATCAGTAAATGACTCAGGCTGTAAAGCTGCTGTCCCCACTCATCCCTTGAAAATCCACTTCTACCCCCCCAACCCCTACCCTCCCCGCGGCTGCTCACTCCGCACTGAGGGCTCAATACCCCACCCCTCCGTTCCTGGCTGCCACGGCGAAGGGGGTGTGCTCGGCATCCGACAGAGCCCAGGACGCCCACGGTGGCAGCTGTGCCGAGGCAGAGACCCAGTCTAGGCCAGGCCACTGCTCAGACCACCTCCCCACACCCTGACCCATCTCCCGGAGCAAACAGGATCACGCCCTGTCCTGCTCACAAGGCACCTGGTTCTCACACTTTGCCAGGGCTCGGCCCCGTGCCTCAGCTTCCTCTACTGGGAACACCTGTTCCGGCTGGGACCCGGCCGCCCCCCTGCCCTGGGCACCAGCTCTCAGGGCCCAGCATGCCGCCTTCAGGAACACAGAATAATTCTGAGTCAGCATTTCTCTGTGTACCCGTGCTGTCTCTCCTCTCTCCCTCAGACCCCTTAGAACAACAGCATCCTATGAGAGGAGAAATTAGGCAAAACTCCATGCTCCGTCCCGGCACAAGGCTCCCTCCAAGAACTGGACTGGAGCCCGCCCAGGAGCAGCTCGGGCACCCTGTGGCCTTGGCTCCGGACCACCAACCAGCAAGTTCTGCAGCAAAGCAAATCCAGCTCCCTGGTTTCCCCATGCACGTCAGAGCTGTGCTGACCCCGTGCTGGTCCGTGAAGTGCAATGGCGCGGTCTAAAAACCAGGGGCGTGCCTCGAGTAAGAAATGCTTCACGGCTGGAAACGCACACCAGCATCTCAGCCTTCAGGGAGTCACGGTCTTTTCTGCTGGTGGACGGTTCTGCCTCGACGTCAACGGCTGCTGACCGATCAGGGTGGTGGCTGCTGAAGGTTGGGATGGCCGTGCCGTGTTCTCACAATAAGACAGCAATGCCGTTGGCTGCACTGATGGATTCTTCACGAGGGATTTCTCTGTCGTGTGTGATGCTGTTGGATAGCATTTTACCCACAGGAGAACTTCTTTCGGACTGGGAGTCCGTTCTCTCCAACGTGCTGCTGCTTTATCAGCTCTGTTTATGTGATCCCGTGAATCCTTAGTGGTCCCTTCAACAGTCGTCACAGCATCTTCACCAGGAGTGGATCCCATCTCAAGAAACCACTTTCTTCACTCCTCCATAAGACACAGATCCTTGTCTTATAAAGTGTGAGATGGCAGCAGTTCAGCCCCACGTTCAGGCTCCACTTCTGACTCTAGTTCTCTTGCCGTTCCCATCGCATCTGCAGCGACTTCCTGCATGGGGTCTTGAACCCCTCAAAGTCGTCCATGAGGGTTGGAATCAACGCCTATCAAACTCCTGTCACTACTGATATTTTGACCTCTTCCTATGACTCATGGGTGTTCTTAGTGGCATCTAGAATGATGAATCCTTTCTGGAAAGTTTTCAATGGACTTTTCCCGGAACCATCAGAGGAATCACTATCTATGGCAGCGATAGCCTTATGCAATGTATTTGTTAAATAATAAGACTTGAAGGTTGAGGGGCGCCTGGGTGGCACAGCAGTTAAGCATCTGCCTTCGGCTCAGGGTGTGATCCCGGTGTTATGGGATCGAGCCCCATATCAGGCTCCTCCGCTATGAGCCTGCTTCTTCCTCTCCCACTCCCCCTACCTGTGTTCCCTCTCTCGCTGGCTGTCTCTCTCTCTCTGTCAAATAAATAAATAAAATCTTAAAAAAAAAAAAAAAAAAAGACTTGAAGGTTGAAATGACCCCTTGATCTGTGGGCTGCAGAATGGATGTGTCAGGCATGAAAACAACATTTATCTTGCTGCCCATCTGCATCAGAGCTTTTGGGTGACTGGGTACATTGTCAGCAAGCAGTCCTATTTTGAAAGGAATCTTTTTCTGAGCAGTGGGTCTGGCGGTGGCTAAAAATGTTCAGTAAACCATCTTGATAATAGAAACACTGTCATCCAGCCTTTGTCGTTGCGTTGATCTTGGGACGAGCAGAGTGGATTTAGCAAAATTCATAAGCGGCCCTAAGATTTTCAGAATGGTAGGAGCACTGGCTTCAACTTCACGTTACCAGCTCTATTAGTCCCTGACCAAGAGGTCAGCTTGTCTTTGAAGCTTTGAAGCCAGGCGTTGACTTCTTTCTAGGTACGGAAGTCCTGAACGTCCTAGACTCCATCAAGCTGTTTCACGTTCCCTGAAAATCTGTTCATTTTCAGCCGCTTCAGTGATGATATCAGCTCGATCTTCTGGATAATTTGCTGCTGTTTCTCTATCAGCATTTACCACGTGTTCATCTGTACTTTTATATTATGGAGAAGGCTTCTTTCCTTAAACCTCATGAACCAGCGTCTGCTAGCTTCAAACTGGTATTCTGCAGTTTGCTCACCTCTCTCAGCCTTCATGGCATTGAGGAGAGTTAGGGCCTTGCTCTGGATCAGGCTTTGGCTTAAAGGGAATGTTGCGGCTAGTTTGATCTTTCATCCAGACCACTAAAACTGTCTCCATAGCAGCAATAAGGCCATTTCACTTTCTTATCATTCATGTGTTCACTGGATTAGCACTTTTAATTCCTTCAAGAAGTTTTCCTTTGCATTTACTACTTGGCTGTTCGGTGCAGGAGGCCTGGCTTTCGGGCTGTCTCACCCCTGGACAAGCCTTCCTCACAGAGCTTAACCCTCTGTAGTTTGTTATTTAAAACGAGACGTGGGACTCCTCCTTTCACTGGGACACGGACAGGCCACTGTAGGATCACGAACCGGCCCCATTTCAACACTGCGGGGCCTCAGGGAACAGGGAGGCCTGAGGTGCGAGACGTGGGTCCGGCTGGTGGCGGAGCAGTGGGTACACACATTTATCAATGAAATTCACCCCCTTCCATGAGCGCAGTTCCTGGCTCCCCAGAACCAGGACCACGTCAAAGACCACGGTCACAGATCCTAATGAAACAGCCTGCATTGCTGCTAGAACGACCGATGGTGACACGGGGACACAAGTGAGCGAGCGCTGTTGGAAACATGGCGCCAACATGCCAGCTCGAGGCAGGGCCGCCTCAAACCCTGACTGTCGAAGACGCACCACGACCTGAGGGACGCCTGCATACCGCACCACCACACACGGCGATCATGCCAAGGGGAGGCGAGCCGGTGATGGCCCCACGCACCACAGCCTGCGGACACGAGCCGTGGGCGCCGTGGGGCAGGACAGGACGTGGCATCTCACTTGGGGTTTGTGCCTCAAGCACTGCGCGTAATTGCCTTACAGCCGGCCCTTCGCCCGCGCGGGCTCTGAGGGACTCCTGAAGCCTAAGTCCTGCTCCTCAGCCACAGACGCCGGGCCGCGCCCCACTGTCTGCCTGGCATCTCCCCACAGCCCCACTAAATACAGACTGGGCAAAAGGGGTGCCAAAGCAACGCTCGCTGGTGAGAGAGGTTTGCCGCAGGTGCTCCTGGAAGACGCCCCTGGAAGACGGAGCGGGAGTCCCCCGGCCCCGCCAGGCTGGTGAGCAGAGACAGCCTCTCACCGAGGTCAGTGTCCTGTGGGCAGGACAGACAGAAAATACATGGGGACCGTGCTAGCTGGGAAGGCCAGGGTGGCCCAGGGCTGGAGGAACCCGCCGCCAGCAGCGGGCCACGGCCGAGTCTGGAGGAGCAAGGCGCCCACGGGGAACGTGCGCCAGGAGAGGAGGGAGCCCAGCACCGCCTCGGCCTCGAGATACCAGGTGCTTTCTCAGACCCCACGTGCTTCCTGGGGAGGGACGTGGAAAGGATTCAGCCGCACCCTCCAAGGACGGATTCCTTAACCGTCCGGCCTTTGAACTGACACCTGACTGTTTTCTCTTCATGTCCCTCTGGGGTGAGGGTAGGGCTGGCGTGCCAGCACACAGGGGTCGAGAAACCCCCCGCCTCATGGGTCACAGCGGGAGGGGAGACCCAGCGGAGTGAGCACCACTGCCTGCAGATGCTCGCACGGCCGGCTTCCCAGCACGAACAAGGTTCGTGGGAGCGCCCAGCACAGGCACACTGCTGCACGAGAAACACAGCCGGCACGTGCCCTGGGCCCGCCGGCTGTGGGGGAGGCAGACCTGTCCGACCACTGTGCCGCTTGCCGGAAGCAGGCCGTTTCCAGGACGAGCTTGCTGTCACAGACATTCCCGGTGGAAGGTCACCTTCAAGTGAGGAAGGCTGCCCCTCTGCTCCCACCAACGCACCTCCCACCATCACCCTCCCTTCGCCCGCCCCCTGCCCAGCGAGCAGGCCAGGAAGGCTGACGCACTGTGAGCGAGCTGCCTGCAAGGTGCTCACCACACAGGACACAGCTCTTCGAATTCTCCTGCACAAGTGCGGGGCACAGCACCCAACCACACGCCTTTCCCTGTGCCTGAGCTCAGGACGGGAACCACACCCGGAAACTGCCAGAAGCCCCCCCTTGTGGACTTAACAGTCCCCCAAATGCTTACTCGGAAGCAAGATAAATGTGAAGAAAACACAGAGCAGGGCGCCATCAGAGGGCCAGGCTGGGGAGGATGTCCCAGAAAGGAGGCTGGTGGGGATACAGCCGAGGCCCATGGACAGGAAGGGCCAGGCCAGCGGAGAGCAAGATCTCCCTCCTTGTTTCCTGTGGCCCATGAGCCCACCTGATTAAACGGCTAACACAAATAAGAGCCACGTGGGGCATCAAAAGGGACAGCTGCTCCCGCGACTGCCCGTGCCCGAGAGGTGCTCTGTGCACAGGTGTGCCGGGCCTACCTTTCCACAGCGTGAGGGCCAGCAGCTGGTGGAGCCGGGGGTGGCCCAGTTTCCCAGATCCTCCACTGGACCACTTCAGGGCTCGAGACACAAAAGCCACTCGCTCTGGAGAATTTGGGTCCATCAAACTGAACAGTTTGGCCAGATTTTCTAAAACAACACAAACACACTCTCACCCGAAGAAACACGCTACTGCCCCGCGCTCTGCACGCTGCATCTCCTAGAAGTTCACGAAACAGGAACTACTTCACTTCCAAACCTGGGACTGGCTGTGCTGGGGTGTCCCCTTGGACGTGCATTCCCCTCCAGGCCCCGAGACCCCCCTCGGCCTCTCAGCTGCAGAGCCAGCAGCCACACACACTTTTGTGGCCTCATGGCTTAGCCTGTGTCGGGGAGCCGGGGGGGGCTCTAGCAGGGAGCTGGCCCACAGGGGAGCAAGGCCTGGGCGGGCAGGGAGGTAACACGCCGGGTGCAGAGGCTGGGACCAGGGGACCAGGCCCCTCCTCCATCCTCCCAGCAGGGCAGCTCCTAAGGATGACTTTCCCCACTGCACATTTACCGCATCGGACAGGCTGGCAAGCAGTTCTCGGACAAACCAGAGTGTCCGTAGTGTGCGTAGGGGTGTCGCTACCCCACGTATGAAGGTACCTCATGCACTGTGAGAGAGCCTTACCCAGCAGCTCATCGGCCACCTCGACTTCTGCCTTCTCCAGCGACTCTAAGACCAACATGGACAAGTCCGCAGCACTGTTTTGCTACAAAACATGGAAGTGCGTAAGAATCACCAAAACAGAGCTCTGGCTCGTTCTCAGAAGCCACGGCAAAGCTGGACGGCTGCTCTGGTCTCCAGCTAGAAACACACCGCGCACCGAAGCTACGGAGACTACTCTGAGCAGAGCTCGATGGGCAGTGCGGCCGAAGGACTGAGACCCCGGCTGCCCGTGCAGCCCCCAGCACCCTCAGACAGCACCCTGTGCCACGAGGACGCCTGCCCAGCTGCGGTCAGTGCCAACAACAGTGCGCAGTCCTCCACCAGGCCTCTCCCTGGACGGTCCTTTTCCGACCCGCAGGCCCCGAGCAGAGAAGGGACAGGCCCGCCGCGTACTTGGCCGTGGCTGAAGAACAGCAGTGCCCCTGAGCACATGAGCTCCCGCGCCTCCGTGTGCTTGCTCTGCGACATGTATCTGCAAGACAGGGGAGAGAGCAGAGCCCCGGTTAGGTCCAGTGGCACACGCTCCACCGCAGACACCCCCTCTTAATTTCGCTCCCCCAGCCCAGTGGCTACAGTTTGGAGATAAATGCTGAAGATAAAACGTTCCAAGTCAACAGGAAAGCTTCACAAAGCAAACAATCCCCCGCACCCACGCTCACAGGCACACAGGCCTCCTACCAAAGATGGAGCGGAGCTGTGTTCTGCTCCCTGAAGCCCATCACCTCACCCGGTCACAGGCACACAGGCCTCCTACCGAAGATGGAGCGGAGCTGTGTTCTGCTCCCTGAAGCCCATCACCTCACCCGCCCCTGAACGCGTCCAGGTGCCACGCGGGGTGCTCCGTGGCCCAGGTCCCCCTGGTGTGGACAGAGCACCTGCTGTCAGCACTCGGACTCAGGGAACCAGCAGACCTGTGCCCCCCATCTGACAGCATCGCTGGCAGGGGACACTGTCTGTGCCCAAACAGGCCTAGGCGGCTCAAGGGTTTCAGCAGAAGGACCCAGAGAAAGGCTGGGTGACTTCCACCTTGAAGCAGAGGCCCTGCCTCGGTGGTAGGAGCTGCGTGAGGGACGGAGTGGCACACTGGGGTCCACTGCAGAACCAGGGGTCAAGGCTGCGCTCAGGGGCCGGGACGGCGGGAGCTCCAGGATGGAGACTCACCCACTGTGATGACTGCACCGTCTCTGCGGTCCCCACCCCCTCCCCGTGCTCTCCTGTTACCCCCTCTGTCCTACCTCACTTTCCCACCTTGAGCACACTTCTCAGTTTCCTCCACCGCAGACAGAAACATAGAGCAGTGAGAGCCCAGCAAGTAACTGAACACAAACAACGGATGACGGTCCGTCTGCCACAGACCGGTTCCGCCAAGCGCAGCACACCCGAGAGAAAGCCACCGGCCCGAAGCGGCTTCCCCAGCACACGGAGCTAAACGCAGGTGGTGCCGACGCTCGGGTCGTTGGCTGGAATTGAACTCCACGATCATCAGGAAAGAAATCCCACCGACCAAGTCTGTGCCTCCGTCAAGACACGACAAATTACAGGAAGACACTCAAGCCGCAGCACCCGGGTGCTGCCAAGCCGGGCCAACACCAAACCCGCGCCTGGGAGCCTGTCTGCAGCTCACCTGGACCAACGGGTCAGGTGCGAATGCGAGCACCTGGCTGTTCAATTAACCACAGAAAAGCTCTTTTCTTCAAAAAGCCCCCCCCCCCC
>NW_024424452.1:600991-618283 GCF_017311325.1 Ursus maritimus | reverse complement strand
CCCCCCCCCCCCGAGAACACACAGTCACACACGGGGAACCCAGCTGGCCCAGACACAGCCCCAACAGAAGACCCCATCTGCTCGGTGGGGGCTGGGGCTGGCGAGAGGAACCTGCACCCCGAGAAAGAAAAAAGAAAACCACCGCCAGCCCGCAGGTCGGCAGGTTACCAGGATGGCCGGCAGTTTCCCGCAACAGCACTTTCGAGAGCCATCCCTGTGCCTCTACCTCCCCCTTCACACACGCAAGCACAAGGCCTACTCCCACGCCAACCCAGCTCATCCCAGTCTGGTCCTGCCAGGAGCCGCCCTGCACATGACCTGGGGCCAGCACAGCCACGGGCTGTTCTGGAAAGACAAGTATTCGGAGGCACGCCACCTCACGCTGCCATTTTCGTGGACAGGCACTTGTCCTAAATGACGATCTTGCCAGCGTGCTACTGCTTACACAAGACGTGACAGAACTCTCGACTCCTCCGTCTGGTGCAGAGCAAGAGACCACCTCTCCGAACACCTGGTGAAAGAAGATGCTAAGAAGCAGGCAACAGCAAATCCCTGGGGTAACAGGGCCTGCTCTCAGGTGCCCGCGGGGCCTCCCTTACCTGGGGCGGTGCGCCACGCGCAGCGCTCGTCCCATCCAGGTCAATCACCTGTTGCCGATCAAGGAAAGCCAGAACAAACAAAACAGTGAAAGGCAACTCGCTTCTTTCTGCAGAACTCAGGGAATGGGAAGGGATTTAGTGTCTGGGCCCAAGGCTTGGGGGCGCTGAGAGCAGATGGAGCAAGAACCCTCCAGCCCGGCACCATCCACGCAGCCCTGATGTCTGTACCCACACATGCACACGCCTCTGGAAAGTGTACCTGGTCGGCACACCTGGTGGGCACATGCTGCTATCATCTGCCAGCCAACAACTGACTGGAGGGGGGGGAGAGGGAGAAGCAGACTCCCCACGGGGCTCGATCCCAGGACCCCAGGATCAGGACCTGAGCCAAAAGCAGACGCTTCACCGACTGAGCCACCCAGGCGCCCCTCTAAGTTTTTCTTTTAAAAAATTTTCTTCATTTAAGAGGCAAAACCACACAAATCTCAGGAAGGCCTCTCGGGGGAGGCAGGCTGGCTGCAGAGGCCCCCCCCCCCCGGGAGGTGATGGTGATGACACTGGGCCAAGGGGCCCTCTGGCCACCCCACAAAACAGCCACAAAAGCCAGAAAGAGGGTGGAGGATGACGGAGCGCCAGTAACCCAACAGACCTGGAGAACGGACTCTGTCCTCGTCCTGGAGAGGTCTGAAGATGCTAGGGGGCCACCCGCCAGCACCAGCACCAGCACCACTGATGTGGGCCAGAGCCTCAGCTGGGCCACCGGGCTTCAACTACTGCCCGCACCTGAGGCTCGTGCACCAAGTTCAACCCACCGGACTGCCCAATTCCGTGCCCCCTTCTCCTTCAACTGCTGCAAAACACAATTAAAACAGTGCAATTTGGAGATGCCTGGGTGGCTTAGTGGGTTAAGCGTCTGTCTTCAGCTCAGGTCAATGATCTCAAGGTCCGGGGATCGAACCCCCTGCTTAGCAGGGAGTCTGCTTCTTCCTCCCCCTCCTTCCCTTGCTCATGCTGTCTCTCTCACGCACGCGCGTGCGCTCTCTCAAATAAACAGAATGTTAAAAAAAAAAAAGCAATTTGGTGAATGTATCCAACAGGTGAGTGGGTAACAAGCTGTGGTCCATCCAGACCACAGAACACCATTCAGCAACAGAAATGAACTAATGCTTCACACGTGGGCAAATCTCCAATTAATCATGCTGGGTAAACTCAAAATGTACAAAAAGAGGATATGATTCCACTTACAAAACATTCTAGAAAATGCAAATCAACCCACGGGGCAGCAGAGAGCAGTGACTACCTAGGGGCAAGGGTTGTGAGGGACGGATTCTGAGAACAGAGAAAGAACCTCTGCGTGATGGACGTTCTCCGTATCCTGGCTGGCGGTAGTCTCACGGAAACACATGTGCCAAAGCTCATCAACCTGCACCCCCATGCCAACACTGTGGTGCAGATATACAGATTCACCTACAGAAAGACCAAGAACCTAGTATAACTCAGGGAATCAGACTTGTCCAGGAGCCGCACACCCAGGAGGGTCTTAAAGGGGCTGAAATCACAGGTCTGCAGGGACAGACTCCCCTGGGAGCCAGGGACAACTTCAGGCTAGTTCAGCCAGGCCTATGGATGGCCACGAATGCCACCATAGTGGGGCCAACGGCAGATGATTCACTTTTCCCAACTCCCAAGGGGTGGCAGGTGCACCCCAGATGCCCCACGAGGAAGCCAAGGCTGGTCCCAGGTCACAGAGCATAGGTGAAATTCGAAGCCCAATCAAGGCTGCGGCAGTGGAGAGCCTACTTTCCATCACCACCCCCAAACACACCCTGAGCAGAGAGACTTGCCTCTTCACAGCTCATCCCACAGGGCAAAACTGTCTCAAAACAAGAAACATTGTTTATTTTTGGGAAGATCCAGTTTTGCTGATTAATCAGCGGGGGAAAATATCTACATAGTAATCCCGAGAACAGCAAGCAACCGGGCCAATCTGGAGTGCTGGGAAAGCTCCCCTCACGTGGACTGCTGGCTGGTGAAGCTGCTGGCTGGTGAAGCTGCCAGGTGAAGGCCTACGCCCAGCTGTGCTCACTCCTACCCGGGCTTCCTCGGAGCCCCGGAGCCCGCGGGGCCGGGACAAGACCTCAGAGTCCGCGGAGACACTGACCCATCTTGTCACTTATGGACAACATCAAAGTCTAGGCCTGAACGGTGAAAAGGGCCGCCCCAACGGCCTTTCAATACCCTACCGCAACAGTTCGGGCAGAAAAGGCCCTCCACGGACGGGTCTAAACCCCTACACCTGTCGTTCAGGCCTATCCCCTCCCAGCGAACCCCACCACCACCACTGCTCCGCCTGGACCGTCCAGGATGACCGAGCGCCCTACACACGCGACGACTCAGATCACAGCAGCAGCGTGTCACAACACAGCTCCCGTGACCACGCAGCCCATGAGGGGATCCCGCAGGCCACACACCTGCCGACGCGACAGAGCCGCACGAAGAAAGCACCTTTGATTTCAGTGCGCCCGCTGTAGTACCCCCACACACACGCGCAATGAGCCCCGCGCGGCCCCGGAGCCCTCCCGCGTCCCCCCAAACCCCACGCCCCCAGCCCCCGGGCCCCCAGCGTTCCTCCAGCACCCCCCCCCGCCCCCGGGACTCGCCGCGCCGCCGGGTGCCCCGCGTTCCTCCAGTCCCCCCTACGCCCCCAGCCCTCGAGACTCGCCGCGCCGCCCGGCCCCCCGCGTTCCTCCAGTCCTCCCCATGCCCCCAGCCCCCGGGACTCGCCGCGCCGCCGGAGGCCCTCGGCCGCGCGGGTGCAGGCGCGGCGCCGGGCTCACAGACACTGCTGCTCCGGCGCGGGGCGCGAGGGCCGCGGGACAGGAGCACGTTTCACCGCACGACCGGACCGCCAGGGGCCGCAGACCCCGGGGCTCGGTCCTGGCGAGACCGCGGATAGGCGACGCCGGGTCGGGGCCCGGGGACGGGGGAGAGGGTCGGGCAGGGGGAGGTCGGGGAGGAGACGCCCGGCTTCAGCAGGGGCTGGGGCAGGGGCAGGGGCCGGGCCCGGCGCCCTCCACCTCCCGGCCGCCCGCCAGCTCCGACCGCCGCGGCGACAGGCAGCAGCGCGGGCCAACGGGAGCACGGGGCGGCGTGGCGCGGCCAATGGGAGGCGGCCGGGGGCGGGACGCCGGGCTCGGCGGAAAGCCCTGGAAGGCGGCGGCCGCGGCGCCGCGGCTACCTGAAGAAGAGGGTCCGGTACATTTGGTGCGCCTCGTAGTAGTCGCCCTTCTCGACGCTAGCGCGCAGCTTGCCCTCCACGCGCTGGACACCGCCGCGGTTCCGGGCGCCGTTCCGGGCGCTCTCCTGCTCGGCCATAGCCGCCGCCGCCATCGGGCCGGCGCTCCGCGCAGGGCTGACGCTGTCGCAGGCGCGGTCGGCAGCGCCTCTCGGCTTCCGTCCCGGCGGCCGCCCGACTCCCTCTACGGTGGCCCGCGAGGAGCCGCGCGCAGCTGGAGGCGGGCGCGCCGGCGGGCGGCCACGTGACTGCGGGGCGGGACCGCGGAACCTGCGTTGGGCGGCCACGTGACCGGGGGGCGGGGCCGCGGCGGGCGCGCACGTGACCGCGGCGGGCTCGCTGACGCCACAATGGCGTCGGTACGTGACGGCAGAGCGCGGGGGTCGGCCTTGCGCGCCGCGGTTGCGTCCAGGGCCGGTGGCCAGAGGCCTAACAGCCACGGTTCAGCAGTCTTTGGGATGCCAAGGTTCTGAAATAAAAGCCGTGTTTTCATACTTTATGCCGCGGGCTGCGCCGGGGAGGTGAAGGTGACTAAAGCCGGGTCGTGTTGGTCGGGTTTGGGGACCCAAGAGAGGCCCAAGTCCAGGCGACATGCCATTGCTCGAGAAGCAGTCGTCGGCTCGCTTGGACACAGAAGCGCCTGTTAACATGGAGTTGGAGGTCTGGGGGAGACGGGGATGGGGACAGGGGACGGGCTCTGGGCACGGGGACAGGGAGGGGGACAGCGGACGGGCTCTGGGCAGGGGGACAGGGATGGGGACAGCGGACGGGCTCTGGGCAGGGGGACAGGGATGGGGACAGTGGACGGGCTCTGGGCAGGGGGACAGGGATGGGGACAGTGGACGGGTTCTGGGGACGGGGATGGGACAGTGGACAGGTTCTGGGCACGGGACAGGGATGGGGACAGTGGATGGGTTCTGGGCAGGGCAACGGGGATGGGGACAGTGGATGGGTTTTGGGCAGGGCAACAAGGATGCGAGCAGTGGACAGGGACTGGGGAGGGAGCACAACTTCAGCCGTTTTTCCATTTGAAGGCCCACTGGATTTTGGGGTCAGCCAACTCTTCAGACTCCCAAGAGTATCGAGTACAGAGTGTTCCTTGTTTGCACACTAACTGTTTGTATAGGGAAAAAATCGCACAAACGTCCATCCGCTGGGGACTGGTTCAATCTAAGGAGTGCATGCATGCAAGCACCAGTAGAGCTGTTCTTTCACAAGTTCCTTATGGACAGGCGAGCTCCCAGATCTGTTCCAAAACCGAGACAAGGGAGACACGAAACAGTAGCTGAGTCCACCTTCATCTGTGTGAACGGCGGTGGACCAGACGTATGTATAGCGCGTTTTTGCTCATGGGCAGAGGGGTTCACAGAAAGATAAAAACATTGTGGGAATGCTGGCTGCCCCTGAAAATCCAGAGTCAGGGAGGCACAAGCACGGCCGGCCCTGGGCTGTCCTCATTCCAGGGCCCCTTCCAGACTCCCGCCCTGTGTGCTGCCCCCGCTGCAGCTCTTGAAGGGAGGCACTTTGTCCCTACTCACCAGTAGGTCTTAGTCCGTGCCCCCCACACAGTGGGCACGTGGGAAATGTGTACTCGACGCACCGACCCTGGGGCGGGCTTGAAAATGAGCAGTGCCCCACACCTGCCTTCAGCAGCGGACGCCCTGATGACCTGGCTGTGCCTTTGAGGGGGTCGAGCAGGCGGCTGACTGGGAACCCCAGAGGGCAGAGGCAGCAGGAATATGCAAGTGCACTGGTCCCTCCCCCGCACCCCCAGGGCAGGAACAAGGCAGACTGAGGAAAGAAGTAGGCCGTTTATTCGTCACTGGAAACATCACATGCACTTTTAAAAATTTAAACTCTTTATTTAAACGTTTCAATAGCATCTTATCAATTTGGTGGCAGCAAAAGAAGCACTACCAAAGACAAGTATTTTGAAAAGCATTTACAAAAATACCGTGCACAAAGTCCTATTCTGCATCTTTAAAAATAAATATTCAAAATATTTCCACCCAACTCCCAAATTTAGTTTTATATAGGAAATTTTGATTTATATATTTATCCTGTAATATCTGAAACATCTGTATACATTTTATCCAACTTAACTGCATAGGCATTATTTAGTTCCAATTCTAAGAGTGAAAAAAATGCTACTTTACGTAGTCGAGGACAGTTGTGCAGTACGCATAAAACCCCAGTCAGCACCATCACTTTCTGTTTCTGAAAACACAGTGTTTATGAGAACACCAAAAGAACGGTCTTAACCCAATAAAACTTAAATAATTTTTAAAACATCTGTTAACACTTTAAGTGCCTTGCAAATATCTCATAAAGTCTGCTCAGTAAAATAGTCTAAATATTAAATATTAATTATAAACAAAACAAGTCTCCTAGGAATTGAGAATGGCCCACAGTCGTAGTAAGAGGCAAATCCCAACTAGAACCAGGAAGAAAGTGCCGCCGTAAGAAAAATTATAACCCTACCACGTAATGGTGAATTTGCCACACTGGACTTGGAGAGCCATCAATAGAGTAAAAAGACTCTTAAAGACTGGGAGCACATTAGTGTTGAACTTTGCAGCAAAATTTAAAACAAAACCTGATGACATCCCCAAGGTTGGATTTCTGGGGTCCTACGGACACTGAGGTCCAACTCCAGGGTGGCCCCCAATGCACGGAGACCTGGCGAGACCCCAGCCCTCCGTTCAGGCCTCGGCTGAGATCCAGGCCACCACCTCCTTCCAAATCAGGCCCACTTCAAGCCCACGACAAAACCAAGCAACCGTGCTGGAATCTGAATAGAAACGACACACAGGCCTGACTGTGAAAGTCCTTCTCAGATGCAGGAGCAAAC
Organism: Ursus maritimus; assembly: GCF_017311325.1. Lineage (NCBI taxonomy): Eukaryota > Metazoa > Chordata > Mammalia > Carnivora > Ursidae > Ursus > Ursus maritimus. Next base: position 611,538 of record NW_024424452.1, on the reverse strand, counting down.
TAAGGAGAAAAACACAGTTATTTCCCCACCTGGGAACTTAAATTAACTACTGGTGCTGAATAAAGGAGAAACCCTCTCCTAAAGGAAAGGAGTTCAGAACTCTGAAATTTGGTGACATCGTTTTTCCCTGAAAGAAACGTGTGCTGGATGGAACAGAGGAAACGGGTCTGCCCCAAAGTCCTCTAGAAGGGCCAGTGAAAGGCTAAACATCAAAGCTTCAAGAACACTCTGACCTTTAACTTCACTTGCTTTGTTCCTGATGTCGAGAGAATACAAGGATCAAGAGCTTTATGTCCAAAAACAACCCCCCAGAACGACATACCCATCTTTGTGAACCACTCATTCCGGTGGGTTCCCACAGAGATGGGCTGTGGCCAGCAGATCTCGGGGAAGCCAGGCATTCGACATGCAGTGTTTCCTGTGGACAGAAGAGCAAGCCGGGCGTCAACTCCCATTGGCAGTCGGCAGCATTTATTTAGGGGTGACGTCCTCGCGATGCTCCAGGTGCCCTGGTTCAGGAAGGGTTCCAGTGTTTGAGGCTGTCCCCGTATATACAAAATGTACAAGAACCACAGGAGGGTCTCTACTTGACAGGCTCTCCATGAACTCTGAACCGATAGAGACATGTGTACTCAGGATGGCCCCAGTTGGAAAGAATCCGAAGCTCCACTATCTGGAAAGTTCCATCAGGTCTTTCCTGAAATCAAAAGGGGAGGGGTCACACTTAATTCACAGTAACACCCCAGGCCCAATCACTTCCCCAACTCTGAGGAAGCAGCCACGTTGGAAACTGTTAGTGTGAACTCCGGTGTCTATCGTAGGACACAGAGCTCAGGCAAAATGCAACTCCTCAGAAGCCACAGATTTACTTTCAGCGTAACAGGGCGCCTGTGTGCAGAGCAAGATACTACAAAGGCTCGTTTGGGAAGAGCTAGGAAGCTCAGATCCCACTCCTCCCAGGGCTTGACGCCCACATGCACCCCTGGGCAGCTTTGTCCTGCCCACCTGACAGGAGGAACCCACGGGCCCCTGGGAGCTGTGCAAGTCCTTACCAGGACGTGGAACATCTGGAGTGATTCCCCTTCTTGATCATACATAAACTGTCCCAGAAGCTGTCCTTCCTCTTGGTATTCATTTTCTAATCCCTGAAACCAAACCAGACAGTCATTAAGTAATGGAAAAAGAACACAACATTAATTAGGATTGCTTCCCCTCGACATCATCTGGGAGGATGAAAGCATTAATAAAGCCTCCTCCAGAAGGCCTGTTAAATGCCTGGCACTTTGTTAAGGGCTCCACACAGTTAATGACAACCCTGCGGGGCAGGTGTTACTCCTCCTGTCACACGCATAGGGAAAACCACGCTGCAACTGGCAAGCTAACGCACGCCCGACTGCACAGACCACTCTGTTACCCACGTGGCCCACGGTGCCCTCAATGCTCCAAAGTGGAACCACACCTGATGAGCCCGGAAAAAGGACACCAGGCCACCTTGCACAGACAGCAGATGGCGGGGCCAGGGGCTGGCATGGAATGGGGACAGAGTCCCCGTTTGGGAAGAGGAGCAAGTTCTGTAAAGGACAGCTGTGCAAATGTGCCTTGTCCAGGGAACTGCATGCTTAAGATGGGTAAGGGGGTAACTCTGATGTGTGTTTTGCCACAAGAAGGAAGTCATCAGCAGACTGTTGGAGTGTGTCATCACAGGGAAGGACTGCTCGGTATGGGATGCAACAGTGGGCCATGGGCACACATGGCCAAACGCAGCACCGAGACCAACTCTGGGAAGTGCGTGTGTACGTGACACATGACTCGTATTTCTGTACAAAGCAGCTCAGGTATGCATAAGGAAGCTAAGATCCCAAAAGATAAATGAATAAAAACAAAATGAACCTACAAAAAAAAAAAAAAAAAAAAGTAAAGTGGGTGCAATGTCCAGCAACGTAGATGAAATATGCTGCTTTCACCTGTCAAGTTAGTGGAGGTTAGAACAAGAGGACACGGGGAGGTCAGTGCTGGTAACCCGCCTGCAACAATGCGTCAGTGGCCCTGCAGACGCTCACACCCTGTCTGCCCCTTCTGCCCCGTCTGCGGTGTGGCGCACAGGGCTGTGAGCGTCTGGTCTAAGGGAGTGAGGGAGAGCTGCAGCTGTGGCCTCTGTCCTCCAGCGTGGAAGCTGGAGAGGTACACCAGGGTTTAGCTACAAGATGGCATTTTATGCTACTTAAAGATGTGTGCAAAGAGTTAATTGCCATCAGGAGCCCCTGGGTGGCTCAGCCAGTTAAGGGTCTGCCTGCGGCTCAGGTCGTGATCCTGGGGTCCTGCGATCGAACCCCATGTTGGGCTCCCTGCTCAGCAGAGAGTCTGCTTCTCCCTCTGCCTCTGTCCCTCATCCCCGCTCTGCTAATAAAATTTTTAAAATCTTAAAAAAAAAAAAAATTAAGTGCCATCAAAAAATATCTATGGAAAATTTGTTTTAAGGCAAGAAACAAAATCCTATGAGCTGCGTTGTCTTGACTGCATTTTTTACAGGGAGAAAGGAGAGAGCAGAAAATGCCGCAGCGTGAACAATGGCTTCTCTGGGGGCTGGGATCGCTGGATGCTCTTTTTCCAACCTGTGTGTCGGAAGCTTCCCGTTAATTCGGCAGGAAACAGTTGTCACAGCTGCCTTCACAGCCCGACAGCCACACGTGCTCTGGAAACAGAAGTCTCCAGGTCCGCAGGCCTGGTGGCAGCAAACACACTCCCTGCACGCTGCCCTCCCCAGGAAAGGGCTGGGGTGGCGCCCTCGGCGTCTGATCTGCTTAGAGCACCGCAAGGCTGAGAGGAGGACAGCCAGGAACACCAGAAAACAGCCTCTTCCAATGGGCTCATCTTTGGGCAGGTCCCAGCGGGGGAGGAGGCGGCGAAGGAGAACCGCGACCCAGCTCACTCACATAGACGGCGAAGTCCTTGGGGGCGCTGGTGATGTTGCCCGTGGGCGACAACGTCTTTGGTATGTGCTCCAGAGTGAAGGTGGTCGGGCGGATCTTCATGGACAGCCTCACCACCAGGTACCCCTGGGAGCCTCGGAATGCCCAGCAGTTACCTGGATGTATGTCAGGCTAGGGAAGAGGCAGAAGACAACGACTTAACACATCCGACCCTCGATCAACGTGGGGGCTGGGGCTCTGACCCCTGGCACCACGAGAACTCCACGTGTAACTTCTGACCCCCACACACTTAACCACCAACAGCCCACAGCTGACCAGAAGCCTCACGGATCATAGAAAGTCGATCAGCGCATGGTCCATATTCTTACAAAAAGCTGGAGAAAAGAAAGTGGGATTAAGGGAATCGTGAGGAAGAGGAAACACACTGTTCACAGCACTGCGTTTATAAACACACCCGCCAGATGAGAACCTATGCAGCTCAAACCCCTGCAAAGGGTCAAGTGTAATGAAACGAGCTCTTGAGAACGTGTCTGACATTTTAAAACTTAAAATACAAAAACACAAAGAGAAAACACGAACGCTGGTACAGAAACAAGACTTTCTGCAAAGTAAAAAATCAAAAAATCATGAAAAGCAAAATCCAACGACAAACTGGGGACAGGTATTTGCAACTTAAGCCCCAGAGGGTGGCCGTCCCCGTACGGGAGTGAGCCTAACGCTTAGGATAACCAGCACCTGTGACAAAAACGGGCAAGGCAAACACATTTTGTAGAAAAGTAAATTTAGATGGTCCTCAAACATAAGAAAATATGCTCCACCTTACATGATAACGAGAGAAATACACACTTAAACCACAAGTGTGACCCTTTCTCACCGAAAAGCTCAATAGTAACAAGGGGCCCGTGGAACCGCACACGAACTGCTGGTCAGTACACACAGCGCAGGCCCTTCCAGGAGCGTTGCTGGCAATATCCACCAGAGCTCCTTACGCATGGACCCTCTGACCCAGCCATACCCCGCTGTCCCTACGATACACTGGCAAAAATACAAAATGACAGGCGTGAGGATATTTCGTCGGGGGAGGATCTTAAAAGAGGAGCCACCATGCCCACTGGCAGGGACCCAGCTGAATGTGCTGCGCTGACCAGAACACGCCAAGTGCACAAGTCAGCTGCATGGCGCGCGGTCGCTCTTAAGGTGGGACAGGAGGGGAAGGGACAGGGGCATGGTGAACCCCCCCACCATGTGCTTATGCTTGGACTCATTCTCGCTGTACCCTGTGATCCTCATCACACTGCCCTGGGAAACGATGACGCTGTCCCCAGACGGCGCTGCAGGGACGCTGCAGGTCCCCTGGGCACCCCTCCGGGCGCTGTTGACAGCATAGTGCCTCTAGGAGTCCCCTCCCTGGGAAGAGCCTCCCCAGCACCGCGGAGGCTGGGCATCGCGTGTGTTCCATGGGGGTGGCACCATTCAGTGAGCCCCGGCTGTGCCCTCTACAAAAAGGTCTGGGCCTGAGCCCTGGGAGGGCTGCAGACACTGTCTCGGGTACCCCCCCACTGGCTTGGTCATGGAAGTAGGAGCCGGTCCTGTGTCTGCTGTCCCCAGATTCTATAAGAATTTTCTTTACTCTGAGAAGCCAATCACCTATTCCTCCAACTTCATTACAGGTAAGAGTTCCTCCTAGTCAACCCTCCCCGTTCCAGTTTCCCTGGGAGTTCTCCTGATAAAGCAGTCTTTCGCTCCCATACGTCTAAGATCCAAAATGCCAGCTACCTCCAGACACCGGATCCAGTCTGTGTAAAACAGGCACAAAGCCGTGGGTCAGTGTGGTATCGCGGGGAACATCAGGAACATCAAGCCCTCTGCACTGTCTGAGGGCAAAGAGCGTGACCCAGCAGCCAAGGCAACGCCTGAGGGTCCCATGAGCGGCCGCGAACTGGTGCCTGGCAGGTGCTCAGGCCTGCGGGAAAGCTGCCCACACACCCGTTGCCAGCCGGGCTCCCAAGGACGAGACAAGGACCACGACAGCAACGGGGCGTCGAAATCTTAAGTTTACTGATCCCTCATGGTCAGATTAATTTGTAAATTCTTGTTTTTGAAGAAAAGCACAACTATCATGAGGATATTTCACCCAAGAGGAGTTGTTTGAATTTTCTTCAAAAAGGCAGTAGCGCCCGGCAGTGCTTTAGGAGAGGGAACCAACATCTGCGACAATTTACACTTTCTGTCCTCCGTCTCTGTGACCAACTGTGTACCACAAGCCACGCACCAACAGCCATGCGCCCCGAGGGTGGCCCACGGCGGCTCCGGAGTCTGAAGCACGGTCGGCTGGCACAAGGTGCGTGCGGCGCACCATGGTGCCGGGGAGGGGTCTCCCCCTGCTCTGGCTCTTCGGAGACCAAGGAAGCACAACCTTGTCTCACGAGGGGACGCCCTCGGCCGTCACAGGGCCGCAACAGCGCAACTGCGGCTCGCGCTGCGAGGGTGAACTAGAGGGACGAGGGCACGACGCACGGCCAGAGCGAGGGCGCCGCCGGCGCATGGGTCTGTGCGAGCCCACGGAGCAGAGCCCTCGGCTCGGCACCCTTCCGCAGGGATGTGCGTGGTGCCACGGGAACGAGCGGCCACAAGGCATCTCCTGGCTCCTTCTGGGGCCAGGGGAGGGGGGGTGCGTGCCCAGATCACAACTCACCTGGATCACGACGCGCGGGGACTGGGAGAAGTACCAGAGCGGGATCCCGAACAGACTGATGAGTGCCGTCTTGGTCTCGTACGTCTCCGAACAGCGTGTGCTCAGGACGCTCCCCCCTGAAAGCAGAGTTCGGGGCTAGCTCAGCGTCTGCAGCGACCCGCTGGGAAGAGCGTCCCCCCCATCAGGGCATTACCGCGAGGGCTGAGCGTTCTCCAGCTTCGAACTTCACAAAGAATGGTCTACTTTAAGATCAGCCCAGGCTCCTGTCAACTTTTTCCAAGTTCAGGGCACAGCTGCGACCTCCCAAAGCAGCACCCCTGTCTGCCACTCTAGCGAAGGGGACTCTGAAGGGACTTTGTGCATCTTACTAAAGAAAGAGCAACGCCTCCGACAGGCACTGGAGCTCCCTGACAGGTGTGTGTGTTGTTACAGGGGCCCCGGCGACGGGACGCTCTCAGTGGCTGCTCGGGACGGGCGACGGGCGCCAGGTCTGCTAACCTAACAGGTCCAGGGCTCTACGTGGGGTAACGTAAGCATCCTGCAGCCAACACACTAAAAACCACTGAATCGTAATGCTTTCACAGGGTGAAGTTTAGGTTATGTGAATTAGATCTCCATTAAAAAAAAAACGCATTAAAAAATATATCCAATTTGCTGCTCAACAGGAGACAGGCAGACAGGAGGCTGCTGCCAACGCAAACGAGACGGTGTGGGAGGAACAACAAACTCTCAAAATAAACCCTGTAAAATGAAAGCTGCCGAGACGTCTGTGTTCGAAGAGGCGGTGACTCCTACGCTGGGGGTCCACCAACGCCCCCGCAGCACCCGCACGAACACAGTGGCGGGCCCGCGTGACGACTGCTCCTCGTGCCGTGAGCGAGCAGAGCCGGGAATCCAAACACGACCACAGAGCAGTGCCGACCCGAACCTCCGAACCTCAGCGTTACTCTTTACACATTCTGTCCTCGTTTAAAAAAAAAAAAAAAAGGATCCTTAAATATGGACCCTATAAAAAAAATACTCTTTCAACTTACAAAGACTCGAATGCCGTGAGTAACAACAGAACCTTCAGTTCGGTGTCATCAAAGTTACCAAACTCTACATGACACGCGGTCTGTCGGGGTTAGTTACGCTCCTGAGAGAACAACCACCCAGCCGAATGGTTAACACAGCTTGATGTCTCTGAATTGAAATGGTCTCTTCATAAATCACTGAATTTCAAAAACAAGCAGCTAAAATCACTTAATATTCTATAAAAGTCACACTCCACAAAACATACGCCACAACAATTAAGAGCCTTCCCGACCCCGGCGGACACTGGGAGAATGTGGGGCGTTTCACGCGCAGTGGCGGCTCTGGGCCAGTGCGGGGCCTGCGGGGACCAGGTTCCCGACCAGGGGCATCACGCAGATTGCCTATGCTGCCGGGTGAGGGTAAACTGAGTCACCGCTGGCCTGCGGGGTTCTCTGGCCCCTTCATCAGCGACCGTGCGTGAAGAACCTCCTTTTCTCTGAGAGAAAATGCTGGTTTACCAACCGTTGATCTCCAAGTCCTAAGTTTTAAACACTCAGAAAAACAGTGTTTTCGGTGACACAGACGGTAGAAAAACCTCCCCTAAACAGACGTGATGTCCCTTGAAGTCTTCACTCTTGTGTAGTAGGGACATTCACACGTTTCCTCAAAGAAACGCTCCCATGCTTGATCTGGGGGCGTTGTCCCAAATGTCACCAAGGGTGTAGGTGACAGAAGACGTGTGGACCACAATGCTTCACTAGACCACCGTTCTGATGGCTCAAACGCACCTGGCCCTGAGGACCGGGACTGGGTCCCGAGCCCACGCGCCTACAGCACGCACCACTTCCCCTTCGTTTCTCTGCGGAACAAAAGCAGCACCCCCACCGCTCTGCTCATCCAGGAGCCGTTCTCACGGCTGCTTTGTCTGCCAGCTGTCTCCCCCACGCCGCGTACAGCAGGCACGGACCCATCGCTCACTGAACGCCTGGACAGACACATGTGGACGTCACTGAGCGCTCTGGAAAGCAGTCTGGAACTGCTGCTCTAGTGTCCACCCCGGCGCTTCTACACTGAACACACTTTACCATACAACCAACGCCGCGTGGCAGTAAACTCTGACGTAGCTAAGAGAACCCAAAAGCGACTCAGATGCCCTCAAACTGGGATTTTGCTGACGTAGGTCATTACACGGGCTCAGGCCAACTGATGTGAGAGCACACACGTCACCAGCAGCCCTCTTCCGGGAGAACCTGAGCGTCCCCTGAAGCAAGAGCATGAGGGGCATACCCACCATGATGCTCTTTCCCAGCATCAGGTTCCAGACGGCTTTGAAGTGGGGCAGGTAGCGGCTGGCCAACAGGTGACCACCGTACTCGGTAAGCAGACTTCTGTTTACTCACCACCAGACTCCAGAGCGAAGTCCACCATGCCAGTCTTATCCTGGGAATACAGCTTCAAGGCATTGTTCACGATGACGCGGGCTTGCTGGACAGAGCCAAGTGCACAACAGGGAGACAAGACTCAGCGTTAATGGAGAAATGAAGGCCACACATTTCCATCAAGAACACATTTTCAGTTACCTCTATCTGGGATACAGGCTTGGCGTGGGGGGGGGGGGTCAGTCCTGCACCCCCGCTGCAGGGGCCATCACGTGGACGTGCTGCCTTGTCACCCAGGGCTCACACACAGCCACGACAACCGTGAGCCAGAGAACCCGTGGGTTCCACAGAATATGGACAAAGCGAGGACTAGAATCTGGGACGGGAGCTCGGCACCGTATTCCTGGGAAACTGCTATGATTTCACAAGGTGTGCGGCCACCCCGGGGGCAGGATCTCCGGGACACAAGCAGCTGGAACCTGCCCGCACCCCAGGCCGTGCTGAGCACCTCTGGATCAGCACCACGTCCCCGTGAGAACCCACATCTGCCCGCTCCCTCACGACGCCGCCGCGAACACTGCTCGCCGTGCACCTACCGCTTCTGTGATTCCGGAAATCCCTGCCTCCTTTGCAGCGGACACCACGGTTTCAGAACCGGGAACCCGCGTCGTCACAGAGATGTAGTGCGTGACGTTCTTCAGGATCTGCAGCTCCAGATCCCGTAATAAAGCCTGCAGGTCGTCCTTGCTTACGAACCGAGAAGAGACCGTCTGTAGCAGCCGCTCGAGAGACCCGCCCTGCTCCTCGCCCGAGAACACGCGTTTGATGGTTTCTCGGACTTGGGCGTCTACCTAGGAAGACCATTCGCAAGCAGAACGTGAAGTCACTGTTCTAACGAAAGCCTCTCACTTCGCTTCTGTCACCTCAACACCTCGAAACTATCACAAAGCGTCTCGAATACCCATAACGTAAACGGGACAATTCTCCCCCTTCGCAGTTGGAGAACCTCTATAAAAATGCCGGAATAGGAGTACTGGACCAGAAAAGCGCAGTGCGCACCCAGAAAGCCCAGGAGACAGCGGCTCCGTCCACCTTGTCGCCTGCACGTGCTCCTCAGCGGGCATTTACCAAGCGGGGCGCCCCCGAGGCTCAGGTGTGGGGACGGAGGAGCCCCTTGTCCTCACACTCAGTCTGGTCAACAATCAGTCGTGCTAACAACTCGAGTGTTACTTCACGTGTGCTAGAAACACCCTGTGCGTTATTTCTACACACCCCCTCTCCTTGCTTGGCACGGAGATGCACAAGAGAAATCACGCAGGGAGGCCCCGCTCGGCCACTCACAGAGCTCTGGGGCATCCACACTACGGACAGCCCGCCATGTCCTCCCGGTGCCTGTCTGCCCAGGGGACTCTGTCAGGGGAGCCCCGAGAGTGTGGCTGCTACCCGCAGACTATGCATCTTCGCAACTGGTGAACAGCCTAAGACACCCCGCCCCCAGAAGGCTGCAGGCGCTCACGGTGCTGCCACGTCAGCACTGGAACAACGGTCATCCTTCCTGCAAACCCAGTTAGTGGAACTGAGCGACCTGCTCACAAGCTCTGTCCACGTGCCCGTCTCCTTTCCCGGCAACTTCAGGAGCTCTTTCCACAACAGAGACACGTTTATCATCTGGGCCGTAAACCCTTTTTCGCAGCCTACTATCTGCCTCTGCCTTACGATGACTTCTGCCACTCAAGTGTCTGTATTGTTCATTTTCATGCAGCTCGAGCGCCTGGACTTCTCTCTTGCATAAGGACGCAAGGGCCCGACACCGCCTGATACGTGACCACACGATGCAGACTGCAGAGTGCCATGGGACTCTCCCACGGTGAAAAGACATACGAATACGTGGTGGCGCACGGCCTTACGCACATCAAGGAAGCGTGCCAAGAAGACACCGAAGCGTCAACGTTACAGGAAATGCCAGGAGAGCTGAAGAGTAACTACTTTCTCGTAGATGTTTAAAAACTGCACATATAAGAAAATAAACGTTCTACAGAAAGTTGAATCAAATTAATAAACCTAAAACTTCAGCTCAAGCGTTCCTTTACTTCCCGGGAGGAGACATTTTACCACTTGCCTTTCCATGGATGGTATCGACCTCTTCACAGCTGGTTTTCAAATGCTGCCAACTGGACAATTCAGATTTCAGCTGACCCAGATCTAGTTCCAGACGCTTCACCATGGAAAGGAGGTACCGCTCTTCCTCAGCTCCGCTGGCAAGTCCACGGGAGGAGAGAGGAGGAAACAAGTCAGGTGTCACCCGTCACACATGCGTAAACGAGGCAACAGACACGTGGAGGAGGGACCCGCGCCACCCCCAGACCCATCGATTCTGCACACACCTCCACCTGTCCCACCTCAACGTCAACACGAGCCATCAGCTCTAAGTCAAAATCCCAGAGACCCTGTCCACACGACCAGTCCACGCACGTACACGCACCCCGTCCACACCGGTCCGCGCACGTACACGCACCCCGTCCACACCGG
>NW_024424452.1:537432-600981 GCF_017311325.1 Ursus maritimus | reverse complement strand
CGCACGTACACGCACCCCGTCCACACCGGTCCGCGCACGTACACGCACCCCGTCCACACCGGACATATGGGACCTACGGTGGTGATACAGGATCTGTAACACACACAGGAGCCAGAGGTGGGAAGACGCTTCAAGCTCATTTTCTGGCCCTCCCCCACCCCCCGCCCATGCGGAGCTGCAGGAATCCCTGAAGCAATAGGAAGGTACAGGCGTCCCATCTACACACACATAGGACGGGGGTGCAGAGAGCCCGTGTCGATAAAATGAGGGGTGTGGGAAAAGACAGGTGCCATGAGTGTATCGAGGAAAGGGAAAGTCCACACTTCCAGGAAAATTCGGGGGGACAGACAAAGGTAGCAGGCAAAAGCAGCCCACACACCACATCCCCAAGAAACTGTCAGGGACAGAACCATTTAGATGGCCAAAAAACAGCTCGGAGCTGGCACAGAGCCACATGCACGGGAGGTCCAGGAAGGTAGGTGTCCTGCCCGCTTGAGCGGCTGCTGGGAGGCTGAGAGTGAGGGCACAGAAGTCCACCCGCACCAGGGCCCCAGCTCAGCCCCGAGCGCACCCTGGCAGTGAGTGTCTGTCCTCGGGGGAGACACCACTGGGAGTGATCCCACCAGAGAGCCGGAACTCACGGTGCACACAGTGCCCCCTCGGGAACGACTGCTGGGTTCCACATTACGAGAAAACATAAAATGTTAATTCATCTGAAATTATCCTACCTAGCTGTTCTCAACTTCGTCTGTTCTAATTCCTTCCGGATAGCCTAAAAAGTATGAGAAAGAACTGTTTAGACAGGAGTTATACACTAACATTTCATAAATCACACCCTTGATTAACATATTTCTATAGGAAACTACATGTATTTATCTGTGATTTTTCCCCCCTTAGTTCAAAGCCCAGACCCGCCTGCTGGTTGGCAGGTGAGAGATGTTTATTTTTTCAAAGTAAATGTTTTTGTTTTTTTTTTTTCCAGGGATTATACCATTCTTTTTTTTTTTTTTTAAGATTTTAAGTAATCTCTGCCTCCAGCATGGGGCTTGAACCCACGACCCCAAGATCAAGAGTCACCCGCTCTTNAGCCAGCCAGGCACACCCAAAGTAAACTTTTAGAAGACATGTAACATATACTCAGAGAGCTGCAGAAATCACACGGAACACCTTGATGGATTTCCAGAATGAGCAGCTCCTGTAACCAAGCCCCCGGCCAAGAAGGACACTGCCAGCACCTCCAGGAAGTTGCTTTTGAACGGGGAAGGACAAGGCCATGACAGAGTCACATATGGAAACAGGACTCATGAACAGGGTACGTTCAGAGATGGGGGGCTGACACCACCACCCCACATTGGGAAGCCGCATCCACTCAAACTCCAGCTGAATGAGGCCAGACTCCCCATGGCACAAAATGAAGTGAGGGCTACGCTCGGGACCTCTTGCTCCCTTCTCCAGCCCTCCCCCCGCCCCCCGACACCAGGGATTCTGCGATCAGCAGGTGGTCGGGACTTGCCTGGTTCCACGTGCAAACAGGGCAGCCGCCCTGACACACCCAGGGCTGTGCCACGTCTGCCCCTGCACCCAACGTGCCAGGCGACCCCAAACTGGATCGCGCCACAGTCTCTGTGGCTCAGATCAGTGCCAACATCCCAGCCTCCCACCGATATCTGATAATAACAGCTTTTCCAACAGAAAATGAACACTGTCTGTCTACAAAGTCACTCTGCGGAAGGCTGTGTGACCTCGAGGAGAAAAGGGCTCAGGCCCCCCTTGAAAAGATGCCTTGGAGTCCGTGAAAAAGGCAGACTTGTGAAACATGAAAGTAGTAAAATGAGCTCCCAGGAGCAAGAGGCAACAGTCAAAAGGCTTCTCCTTGCAGGCTGAGGCGTGTGAGCACATGCACGGAGGCAGGTGCTCTCCTGCTGAGGAAAGGTCAAGATGCATACCTCAGACTTCTCTGTCAGTTTTCCGAGAACGTCTTCTAGGTTTGAGAGGCGCAATTCGTGCTCTTGGTGGAAACTCACGGTGTCGGTCTTGGAAAGGAGCACAAGTGGGAGGTAAGCAACAGACAAAGACCTGGAAGTTGTTTCCACACAGAACCCCAAACACGAGACCGCCTGGTCACAGCCTGGCCTGGCGTCATGCGGGGGGGGCCCTCAGCGTCCACAAGTCCACCCCTCCCTTGACAGCTCGCACGCCTGTGCTCTCCAGGAGACACCCACGTGGACGGCCCCCCGTGTGCGGGAGGACAGCGGGCTACGAGGAAAGACACACCAACCCGCTCACCGAGCTTACACGCAGTACTTGACACACAGCACAGCCGCGGGAATGGCCTGACCGGAGTGCTGCCCTGCGGCACGGTTTCCCAGGTGACTGAAGGGACTTACTTAAGCACTGCACACACAAGTTACTCTTCCGGCTTGCAAGACAAGAGAGCGACAAACACACCAGAGAAGCGGGGGAACTGCTGAGAAACTACACTTTGTTCAACCTACGCCTATTTGTTCAGCAATGCTTAGGTAGAACTACATGAAGACTGTCGGATACAGTCCCAAGCAGTCTAGAAAAGTCACTGCCAACTATCCACTGAGACAGCGGACAGGCACCGTGCACCCAGAGAGACAGACCCAGGCCAGAAGACACAGAAACTAAGTAATTCGATACGTTCACTATTGGAGGTCCCGCCTGTTAACTATACCCCATCTGTTCCAAATTATAACCACAATTTATAAAAGTTTATAAAAGTTTACATAAAAACAAGATGAAAAATGGGATGAACCCAGGTCGCTGACATACACAAAGGGCAGCCACGGATGCGGCCGTGAGCTTCCTCACCGTCTCTGCCTGCCACCTAACTGCGGCACGATGAGAGGCGCCACTCTCTCGGCTGTCCACTGCAACGGCCACCAGCCACGTGCAGCCAGCGCAGCTGAGCAACGAGCTCCACACCGCCCCACGCAGCTGGCGTACTGCTCAACGGCACAGTGCGGACGCACAGCACACACACGCCAGGAGCGTGGCGGGGAGGGCGATAACAGGCGACCGCAAGAGTAAGACGAGCGGGGAGCCGCTTCAGAAGCCAGCCCGCGACTGCCCTGCATCAGGACTGGCATCACGGTCACACTGGCGTACAGGTAGATACCGGAGAATGGTGTAAGGAGGACAGGCTAAATCCATACCTAGCTAATCTAATTTAGAACCTAGTTGTAAAGGGAGCCCAGACTACATAAGATTTGATAGTTTACAGAACAAGACACAAACTGATGCTTGGCTGGTTTTTTTTTGAACCGTCATCTCTTTTCTCAGCAAGAGAAATCAACATAACTGAAGGTTGCCAGCTCACCACCTGTTTGCTTGCTTGAGGATTTCACAGTCCTATCATCCCTGTGGTGGTGACACTATTTCAGAACGCCTCGGCTGAGATGCTTCTTGAGACCAACATGCTTCCTGGCGTGACTCTACGCTCACTCAGGAAACGTCCTGCCTACAGGGACAGATTTCGTGATCTGCCACCTACAACAGTCCAGCTGCTCTGTTTTTCAAAACAGCATCTCCCTTGACAGGGACGCGCTTCAGCCCTTCCTTCTGTTCCATGCTGTCTGCAAAACACCAGCAAAGTTCCCTTCACCCTTCCCATCTAACAAAGTTGTTGAATGGCCACTAAGAGCAGACCACTCATAACGGTGTTAACTGGACCTCGCCGAGAGCATCTCAATTTTATGGTCGAGAAACTGGAAATCAGCAAAGACAGGAGTCAATGCAGGACGCCAAGTGTGCCTTGAGCAGGCACGGAGACTCCAAGGGTGGCCACCTAGGGCCGTGCAGAGAAGGTGCAAGCGTGCCCTGTCACTTCGTGCCCTGTCGCCTTGGGGTCCCCATGCTATCGGCACATTACAATGACAACTACTGATGGGCCTCGGGCCGGACCACAGTCAAGACAAGGGTCATTCATTCAACATCAGGTGTGACAGTGACTTGAAAGGTGGGAGGCGAAGGTGGTGACCAGGGGGCACTTGGCCCTGGGGGTGCTTGGCCTGGGGCCAAGTCTAGCTGGAGGCTCCAGGGACAAGAGGCAGGCTTGCTCCAGAGCACAGTTGGACCAGGCTTTGTGCAGGGCCTTGAGGAGGCCTGGGAGTCCCCAGGCCCAGACACCTGCACCAGGGAGGGATGGGAGTCGGGGTTCCTCCTCGACTGTAATGCGGACAGCTGGGGGGGTGGGCAGGGCTTTGAGACAAGAGATATGAGGGAGAGGCAGGCTGCTCAGGAAAGGGGCAACACGTACTTAAAGATTTCACGCCAATGTACCTCAATGCTGAATACTCACTTCGGAACTTAAGAAAACAAACAGCAGTTCTGAGGAAAACTGACAGTTCTTTCCTTGAGAATACCGAATAAACACAACATTTTTGTTCAGGGCTCCACATGGAATAGCAGCTCCTCTAAACTTCATTATCGTGAGATTTTTTTTAGATCACAGATTTAACTTTTCAAATCAGTGTCGATTTAAAACGCATATGAAATCACAGCTGACAATGAAACTTCACTGAATTATTATGTTCAATCCATTTTCAAAGTAAAATGCGGGTCAGAAACAACTTGCAGACAGGGCACCAGGTCCCATGGCTCCCACGAGCAAGCCACCCACGGCGACCACGGCTCCCAGCCCCCAGCGCGGCGCCCACTCCGCTGCTGTCCCACCGGCTGCAACTCCCGGTCTCGGGCAAACACCGGGAAACCACCCTGGCCCTCAGCACACTGCTCCCAACAGCCGAGAAGCACGAACACCTGTCACAGCAGCACCTCTCCCATTCTTCATCCCCAAAAAGGAAACAAACACTTGAGAACTCAGCATTACCTGAGAGCCCGACAGTCTGTCGGCACCCATTTCCTTTAAGTGCTGCCCTACCACACGCTGAACCAAGGACAGTGTTGCCTCGCTATCGCCGTCCATCTGGTCCACCCGTGCCTGCAGTTTCTGAAGCACAGCGGCCAGTTCTCTAAGCTTCTCATCGTGGCTGCGACACTGTCCAGACAGCGAGGTCAGCTGTCTTTCCACTTCGCTCCTCTGAAACCAGCGGAAAGCCTCGTCACCGTCCTACAGCAGTGAGAGCAATTCCAGCAGCACATCAGGCCTGGTGTGAAATGACCTCAGAGCACAGTATCACAGTGGAACGTCCCTACAACATGTGTGGAGCCGTTAAGGCACAGGACAGGACCACGTCCATCCTCAGGGATTTTCCTTACAGGGCAGACTACAGGGGCCTGTCTTTTCTTCTTACTTTCTGTCTTTTCCAAAGTAATGGGCACTACTATTTTTTTTTTAAAGATTTTATTTATTTATTTGACAGACAGCCAGCGAGAGAGGGAACACAGGCAGGGGAGTGGGAGAGGAAGAAGCAGGCTCCCAGCGGAGGAGCCCGACGTGGGACTCGATTCCAGAACTCCAGGATCACGCCCTGAGCCGAAGGCAGACGCTTAATGAGACTGAGCCACCCAGGCGCCCCATGGGTACTACTATTTTTTAAGTTAAAATTAACTGAATGAGATTACTTACATATGCATTACTTGATCTACCTGAGAACATTTAAGGAGCTCTAAAGCTTGCTTACTTGACGTTTAACATTTTCTGAACCAGGGCGCCTGTTCTCTGAGGAATACAGAGGAGGAATGCCTGAGAAGAGAGCTTCTGTGTGCTCACCTCCAGCGGCCGGCTCAGGGGAGACTCGCCAGGTGTGAACGTGCTCTCGGGGCCGTCTACCCGCTGAGCTCCGTACGTGCGTGTCCAGTTGAGCACAGGCAGGCCTGAGAGGAAGTCTCCCTGGCCGCACAGGGACACACCTGCAGCTAAAGGGGACAAGGGCCAACCGCATGTGTGGACAGCCAACACTCTGCCAAACGTGCAGTTCTTGCCCTCATTTACACCTTCCTGTGCAGATATCCATCATGGAACCAAGTCAGAGTTTACTTACCTAGTAAAAGTAACAATGGAACGAGCAAGAGTAAAAACTTGCAGATATTTCGAAGGCACCTAGAAATAAAAAGAAAAATTTTAACTTGGATAAAAGAAAAATCAGGGTCACCATCCTATTTTAACTTTCTGGGTAATTTTATACAAAATAACCCCGCCCTTATTTTAAAATGAAAGTCGGGGCGCCTGGGTGGCTCAGTCGTTGAGCGTCTGCCTTCGGCTCAGGGCGTGATCCCGGAGTTCTGGGATCAAGCCGCACATCAGGCTCCTCCGCTAGGAGCCTGCTTCTTCCTCTCCCACTCCCCCTGCTTGTGTTCCCTCTCTCGCTGGCTGTCTCTCTCTCTGTCAAATAAATAAATAAAATCTTATAAAATAAAATCTTATAAAATAAAATAAATAAAATAAAATAAATAAAATAAAATAAAATAAAATAAATAAAATAAAATGAAAGTCTACAGTAATGGGGCGCCTGGGTGGCTCAGTGGTTAAGCGACTGCCTTTGGCTCAGGGCGTGATCCCGGCGTTCTGGGATAGAGCCCCACATCAGGCTCCCTGCTCAGTGTGAAGCCTGCTTCTCCCTCTCCCACTCCCCCTGCTTGTGTTCCCCCTCTCGCTGCCTCTCTGTCAAATACATAAATTTTGAAAATCTTAAAAAAAAAAAAAGTCTACAGTATTAGAAATACAGTCAGAGTTGCCTTTTTTTTTTTTTTTTAAAGTAGGCTCTGTACCCAATGTGGGGCTTGAACTCAGAACCCTGAGATCAAGAGTCACATGGTCCTCCAGCTGAGCCGGCCAGGAGCCCCAGAAATGCAGTCACGGTGTCATCTACGAGGTGTGTATACACCTGCAGGGGAACCTGTCTATAAAGCAGTGTCTGCTGGCCCACAGTCACAATCAAACACATTCACTAACTGTTGACCTGCACGGCACCATGCTGGCCACTTAAGGACCCTGGGGCCGGGGCGGGGGGCTGCCCCAGGGTGGGAGCCAGAGCCTCTCCCCGTCCTGACCACACCCCTCCCGATCTGTGTAATCCCTGACAAGGCACTTAACTCCTACACACTGTGGTTTTAAGAGACAGCTGCCTTTCCTTTCTCACAGGAATGGTTTGAAAAATTACATAAAGATATAAAAACACTTTGTAAAATATAAAGTGATATAAAAAAGGCAAGATATTAATATCCCAAAATATAAAAACGATGTAAATATAAGCTAAATCATTTAAAAAATCAAATTATATCCTGCAATGAGCACAAAGTCAGTTCTTAAAAATACCAAGTTGACATCATATTGGTTTCCTTACCTTGTAAGAAGAAACACATTCAGCCAAGAAATCAGAGTAACAAACTGGTACCATCCAATCCCTAGCCACCAGAATATTCCAGAGGCTGCCTTCCCTAGAAGAGAAAACACCAAACATTGTAAAGAAATGCTCTTTGGAAAATCAAACTCCAAAATGGACCGTTTTTGTGATGGTCAAGCGAGAAGCACAAGGACATCTGCCAACAAATATCACGTGAGTATCTGAAGACGGAGTCAGGCATGACGCGCGGAGGAGTGTCCGTCTGCTCAAACACAGGGACGCCAAGCAGCACACACGGTGAAGCTGAGGCATGGAACAAGCCACAGGTGGGAAACAGCAAACCCACGCATTCTGCACGCCAGTTCAGCGGAGCAGCTGGACCCGCACAGGACCCAACACGGCAGGGAAACAAAGAACGCTCATGCACCAGGAGCACGGATGTTAGCACTTCTACGGCATCGGGAATGAAATGTGTTATATCAAGGAGCAAAGTATGCAGCCCTAAAGTGAAACTTTCACTGGTGAGATCAATCGTTACTTGCAGCAGCGGAACTGCCCAAGACCCGCAGAGAACACTAACAGACAAAGCTGATACAAGCACCTGGAGCCGCCACGGCCAGCCAAAGAACCGACAAGAGCGTCTGCAACACAGACCATCCGGAAGCTCCGATCCTTTGCAGCGTCTGCACCAACAGGTGACCTGTGACAGATAACATGTATGCGAGAGGGGCACGCTCAAAACATACACCAGAAATCCATTCTCCATAGTTACAATACAACAAACTCCCCCTCGTATGCATTTTACCAAAATTCTCTCAAATCAGTTCAGAGTCTCTTCTGGGGAAAAACCAACCAACCATTTTGAGTCCAAGCAAGACTCTGAAATTCACTTATAAAATGCTATCACATGCTGAATGGTGGTTCACTCTTCCTGCAGATATTCAGTCAAACGCAGAGGCCCCTCTCAACTCCCCGGGGGCGGCAGGCAGCCCCCCGCGTTCACGGTTGGCAAGTTGCTAAGACAACTTGCAGATAAAACTCCGTAGACACCGGCGGACAGCTCCAGGTGAGACCAGGAGGGCTCATTACTCCACGCCCATTCTAAGGGCTAACGTTTTCCAGTGAAAACGTTGGGATTACAAATGGTAGTACCACTGGATGACAGGAGAAGACAATAAACTTTGTATCAAACATCACACATTATAGAAGGCCGAACACTGCTTATGAATCCATTTTGTTTCGGTTTCTTGAGATTAGCTGCTGGAAGCTAGATACTCCTATAAGCATTTGAGTGCTGGCTCCTGACCCTGCGCTTGACGGGAAGAAACATGGTTTAAGGGGCTTCTTTAATCTATCACTTTGTTCTATTACCAGTTAAGAAACCATTATTTTTGAAGCTTAAAAAAAAAAAAAGCTGTCTAAAGACAGCTTTGGCAAGAAACTTCCAGGTATGAATCGGAAAACCTCTACCTTCGCCTGTGTGCCTTGTGTGGCAAAGGCTCAGGACACAGCAGTCACCGGAACGATGCCGTGTGTCCTGGCAACCGGGCACAGGACAAGGAGCTTCCTGTCAGGTCCCCTCCCCCGCAGGAGGGTGACCAGCCTCTAAGCCTTTGACTTCACCTCAAGCAAGCTACTTTTCACATGAGTAACTTGTACTAGATACCTTTACAAAGAAACTTCTCAAGAGAGACGTTCTCTGTATGGTAAGCTGCAGTATTACTCCTGTTTTTAGCAGCGCTCGACTCACCACTACAAACAAGGAGCTATACATTTGTGAGGAACACGATAAAGACAAAATGAAAAGGTGCAAACGACAACCTGCGTAAGGAAAGATGTGCCAAATGGCCCCTGCTACCCTTTTTGGACTCGAGGACCGCAAGCGGACGGCTGTGTGCGTCTCAAGGAGCTCCTTCCTCTTACAGTCATCACCTGTGGGCGGTGGTGACAAGCAGTTAATTTGACAAATTACTATGCAAACCTGGTCAATCGGAACTGTGCACAACAATGGCAGTTTGAGAAAATCTGGAAACTTGATGAAGCAAAAGAATAAGAAACCAAAGCGAATGCAATCCGGGGGCTCCTGGCATCTGCTGCTAAGGGTTCGGCAAGTCTGCCTGAGCGAGGGGGCGTGGGGTCTGTGTCAGCAGCCCCGCATCGCCACCGGGGGAGCCGCCGCCACCGTCCCGCGAGCCCGCGCGCCGCGAAGCCATACTTACACAAGGACTCCCCTGTCACACTGAGGTGGCCGTCCTCTCTGAGAAGCCCTCCTACATTCACTGTCCCACAGTGACTGGAATGAGCTGCAATACACGCAGAACAGACTCAGAGACGCTCGTCCAAGCACATTCGGACACTTCCCGCCGCTGACGGGGCCGCGTGGTCCCAGAGAGCGTCTGTGCGCAGGGGAGGCGTGGGGGGGAGGCGGGCAGGTGCAGGGCTGGGCTTAGGGAGAGAGCAGTTAAAGCCCCACCTGGCGGGACAAGGAACCACAGGAAACGCAACACAGAGACAGGCCCGCTTAAAAATGGCTGGAGACAACTACATTCTAGATGCCATTCAAATAAATTGCTTCTGCTTTAAAAAGGTAATAAGAATCAAAACTTGAGTACATTAAGTTTTTTAAAAATAACTTTAAAAATGTTGAAACACTTTTCCCCTTTCAGAAAATGTAACCAGTACAAACACATGAAACTTCCATCAGCTCCTCACAGGAAGACCCCAGCAAAGCGCCGCGAGAAAGTCCGCGTAAGAGCACGAGAGCAGAACCGTGGAGGAAGCGCCACACTGGAAAAGCAGTGTTTTCTCCACCTTGAAAGCATTATTAGGTGGAAAAGGGAAGAAAAAAAATGATTTAAATACCTTTTGATTCATGGCTTTCTGACTTATAGCTTTTTGATTCACGATCTTTTGATTCATAACTTTTCAATTTGTAATTTTCTGATTCATAATTGAGCTTCATTAAAACCACTCGAAAAAGCTGGACTAAGAATGATGACAAGCATGATGAAGTGTCCTTGGCCAGCCACAAAATCCTCTCCGTGTGGAAAGGGCCACCGCCTATTGGAAACCGTGAACACAGTTACTTCTTCCCACAAAGCCAACATTTACTCCCCCTGAAAAGTCGGACAGCTGAATTACTCATTTTGGGCAAACAGAATCCACATTTTACACGTCTGTCAGAGATGACGACTTGGGAAGAGCCGGAACGACAAACGTCACTCGCCCCACGTGACACGCGTCACCTCCTGACGGAGGCGGGGTTACACAGCGGCCCCGCACCGGAGAGCTGCGCACCAAGTCTCCGTCCCAGGCGAGCCTGCGCAGAAGGGGCCGATCCTGCTGACATCCACTCCAAATTCTAGATACCCGCTCAACCACCACCCACTGTCCTCTGCCACCTGCCCGGAAAAGGACCCCCAGACGTGCCCAGCAGCTACAGGGACGTCTGCTACAGCATCTGCCACAGGGGACACTACAGAAGCCACCTGCAAGGAGCAGAACCCCGCTGTCCCCTGCTGCTCTGATCATTAGTGCCTGCAGCTTCACGATACAGTGGGATCCCTGACTGTTCTTCTATTAACCTAAAGTGTGTCAGGTGACAGTCTACAAGTTACAGCTGCTAGAAGTCTGTGCTCCTCATTGAGTGTAGACTATGAAGTGCCTGTCAGACTGGTGCACTTGCTCTCCTGGCTCGGGAGGCCCTGCCTGAGTTCGGAAAGATGGCGTTGAGGCCAGCTGCAACTGGAGAAGTCTGAGTGGGGGGGATTTTAAAGAAATGAGTTTTCTCCTGCTTTTTTTTTTTCAAATAGCCTACTTAGTAGCGTACTGGTGACCTGGAGCACTGGCCCCAAAACACCCGCAGACCCGAGGCTAACCGCCCCCCCCCCCAGCATCCGCGCCAGCTGTCTCCCACTGTGCCTCTACCCACCTTTCACACGGCCCTGAAAACTTCCCGTGAAGCTTCGTAAACACAGAGAACACTTATGAAGAGGCGATACATGGTCTCTTCCACTGATCACCAAAAACACTGAAATTCCATCTTCCACCCATGGAAGTGGCAGAATTTTCAAAGCATGAACCAATAAAGAACTGGCAAGAGCACGTGGAAGGAGGACGCTCATACTCCCACCGCAAGAGACCAGTCCGGGTCGGTCTCTGGGGAAGTCAACTGGGAGAATCTCTTTAAACTGAAATTGCACAAAAACCTTTTCCCCCAGCAGCGATGCTTACTTAGGAGTGGCAGACTGAACAGCTTTTAAAGTATTTCTTAATCGCTAGCTACAGTGTCTTCAGGAGAGTGGCCGCCGAGGGGAGCCGCCCAGGGCAGGTAGAGCGCGGGCGCAACTGCACCCCTGCCGCCCCCAAGCCACGTCCAGGCAGCCTGCCGGCTGAGCGCTCACGGCAGAACAGCCGTGCTGCTGGGTCCGCTCCTCCACGCGCCCAGAGGAGGCCGGTACCCCAGTCCTGAGGCTGGTTCAGGAAGCCAAACGCTGCTCTGAGCCACAAGATAAATGACACTTTGTCCAAGCCGTGACCTGCCCTTTCTAGTGTAACTCCCCCAACAGAAGGTTAAGTAAAGCGTCACCACAGGCAAGACAGAGAACACAGAAGGCTGTTTTTCATTTCTGATTTCCTGGGTGCCTCCCTGTGAGGCCCGGGAAGGCCCCCAGCTTTCCATGCTTCCCGGGAGGAGCCTCCGTCCGCGTGCAGACACCCCATCGGTACCCTGCTCTATAGAGCACTGCTCGATGTCCCAAGGAAAAGACCGCCAAGCCCCGTGAAAAGCCCTTTTGAGGTGAACCAGAAATTCGTGTTTTGTCAAGGCTGCGCACCTCACCTGAACCTCAAAAGGTTTAAGGCTCAGAAACCACACGGCTCAAGTGGGTCCCTAAGCTCCAAAGTCTCTGTTTGACTCCTAGTCTGTCCACCCTAGGGAAGGACTTGCCCGTGTACACAAATACGTACACACAAGGAAACACACCCAGAGAACACGGCTTCTAGAAGCACACAGAGGGGGCAGCACCCGGGTGGCTGAGCTGGTCAAGCACCGACTCTCGACTTCCAGCTCAGGGTCATGAGACTGAGCACCTGTGTCGCGCTCTGGGCTCAGCGCAGTCAGCTTCAGATTCTCTCTGCCCTCCCCCTGCTCGTGCATGTGGACGCCAGTGCGTGCGCGCTCTCTCGCATTCTCTCCCAAACGAATAAAATCTTTAAAAGCATACAAACATTGGGGCGCCTGGGTGGCACAGCGGTTAAGCGTCTGCCTTCGGCTCAGGGCGTGATCCCAGCATTCTGGGATCGAGCCCCACATCAGGCTCCTCCGCTATGAGCCTGCTTCTTCCTCTCCCCCCGCCCCTGCTTGTGTTCCCTCTCTCGCTGGCTGTCTCTATCTCTGTCGAATAAATAAATAAAATCTTTAAAATAAATAAATAAATAAAAGCATACAAACATAAAAAACGTGAATGTCCATCTAGACAGACACTGATTAAATACTTTTCGATACGGCCATACATGTAGAATTACGTAAGAATCGGAGAGAATAAAGGCCATCTGACCTGGCATATAAAACGAAGTTGCAAAGCCGTAGCCGTACGAGGACAACGTTTAACCAAAACAAGCTGCATATCTCTATAGGTACAAAAAGCAACTTGGAGGTGGTACTCACACCCCATGAATGTACTAAAAAATGCCATTGAATCATACACTTTAAGATGATTAACAGTTAACTTTGTTATGTGCCTTTTACCTCATTTTTAAAAGCAGAAAAATTCGCCACGATCTCTTCCTATTAGCACATTTCCCTCTAAAAGGGAGACCAGAGGGGGATGGGGGAAGGACGAGGGGGAGGAACTTCCTTTATCCATACTATTCCAAGGTTTTACAGCCAGAATAATAAGTACAAACAAAAATAAAGACAGAAAATGTGTAGGGTGTTACTTCATGCTCATTGTACGTATTTTCAGTAACCGGGGTAACGTGTGACAATGCATGCAGTACGGTCTCCACAGGCTGGCTGGACCCAGCATGTAGTGTGGTCACCTCTGGGTGGTGGGTTACAGGCAACTTTAATTTTCTTCCTTGTGCATGTCTGGGATTTCCAAATATTCTTTGATAAACGCTTTACCCAAATAATTAGGAACGGATGTTTTTAAATTAGTGTTGGTTGTAATCACTGTTATAATTTAAGAGGGCAAGGAAGGTGATAAGCACAGAGGCTCAAGCAGATAAAACTATAGCTTGTTTTCCCCTCAAAAACACTGAAGACCAATTCAAGCAAAACAAAGCAAGAGACTTCCAAAGGCTACTACCAAAACCACACCCAAGCACTTTCCCATCTGAGCTCAGCTCAGGCCACCAACCCACATCCACAGCCTCGGAATGAAGACAGTTGGCTGTTGGGAATAAAGAGACGTGACCTTTACTATGATGTGCGTGAGGGGCCGAGGGAAAGCAGCGAGTGTTTCTACACATGCTCACAGGGCTGTGAGCACAGATAATGCATGAGGTTATGGTTGGTGGAACATGCTTTTACTATCCTCCTCTTGGTGACGGCATGCTTCAAAACGCAGCCTCAGTAAAGCCAGACACATGGCATGTCTGATGGTTGCACGGAGTTCAGGCAGGTGCCAGGCCTGGCTCCCGGGCTCCACCCAGAAGGTTAGCCCTCAGGAGGCAGCACGGCATGTCAGGGACAGCATCCTGGAGGCCAGATACCTGGGTCCGGGTCCCAGCTCCGTTACTTACCGGCAAGCTTAAGCTAGCTAAAGCTCAGTGTGCCGGTCTAGAAGGTGTGGAGAGCAACAGGACTGCAGGGCTGGGGCGCAGGCCAGGGGGAGCCAGAGAGCGCTCTGCGATGCTGGCCGCCACAAGCCAGAAGGTGCTAGTAACGAATTCCTCAGACCCACTCTGCCACCCCCCTCCCCCGCCTGTTTTAATATATTAATGTCAAAAGTGTCAATAACCCAAAGTAGACAAAACCAGAAACCTGAGCCACCAGGATAAGACACTAAGATGGAAATAACCCTCAATCCTGGTACCACCCTTCATTATGTCAAAATAGTCATCTGAAAAATACCACCACGTGCCCTCACATGCAGGACACAGACAGGAACGCAGTGACAGACAGACAACAGGTCCGCCCTTCTGGATCCCTGCCCACCTGGCCAAGCAGACGGGCAGCTGGCTTCAACAGACTGGGGGCTGAAGACTCGGAAACCAGGGCTCCCTGGCCTCGCCGTGATCACGGGGAAGGGAGTCACAGACAGGCCTGAGTCCCCAAGCCAGGAGACACATCTCAGCCGTGCAATGGAACCTGGATGGGGGTCTGTCGCAATGCTCGCCCCGGTGGACCCAGGCGAAGAGGAGAGGCAGTGGGCACCTGGCCCAGGAGGGCGCCCCACAGGCCTGCCTAGAAAAGCTGTGGCAGCCCCAGCGGTTCCAAGGCCACCTCCGAGGACCTCTCTGTTCAAGCAAGTGCAGCCAGGCCTCGGAAGGCCACCGCAGCT
The DNA here is from genome assembly GCF_017311325.1 of Ursus maritimus. Taxonomy (NCBI): domain Eukaryota; kingdom Metazoa; phylum Chordata; class Mammalia; order Carnivora; family Ursidae; genus Ursus; species Ursus maritimus. The sequence continues at coordinate 586,202 of NW_024424452.1, read as the reverse complement.
GGTGAATGGGCCGCAGGCACAAAGGCCATGGGCATATGGGCCACGGGCACTCAGTGAGGACCCCCACGACGACCGCTGCCAGCACCCACCCCAGCACTGCACATTTCCGAGGAACCCCGAGCTCACGGACTCTTACAGAACCAGAGACCACAGGCTCCTCATCTCACGGGCATAAACTGCCACCAAGCTGTTCCACTCACAGAAGTGTCCGTGACCTCATGTGAAAACAAAGGGGCCACACGCTGCCACCAGGTTTCCTTGAAAGAGGGTCTCCTCTGCTCACCCAAAGCTCAAATTCACAGAATTTCAGACACTCCAGAGCACAAAAATACAAGCCACAAAAATTGTAAATTCAAAGAAGATGAACAGGAAAAAAGTTCATTTTGGGTGCATTTCTTAAACTTTTATGAGACCATTTTGAGTTCAAGTCAATGACAGGAAACAGTGCAGATGCCAAGAGGCCTATAAAACCAGGTTCATAAAAAGAGTAGAGCTATTTGGACATGAAATTTTTTTCTAACCTTTCAAAGAGACAGACTCGTGTTTCTGACCCGTGTCCCTCGAGTACAGCCTTGGCGACGTCCCGCGGGGAGCAGAGTGCGCAGTGAGCGTGTCCTTGCGCTCAGAGAGCAGGAGGCAGTCACTGCATGTGTAGCCATTGCTCCTGGTGCCTTCTGCTGCCAGGTCCCCGTTTCCCTGAGTGGCAGCTTTATTTCCACCTAAAGTTTGCAAAAAAGGAGAGGGAACCAGTTTATCACAATCTGCAGATACCTAAAAAAACAAACAAAAAACTTCCATCTTGACAAGTGGGTAGAAAAAAGGACTAAAATTGTTACCTTTAAGATCTCCATCGTCGTCAAGACCTAAAACACACACACACACATTTGCTCGTAACTCGAATTATCACAACAAAGCCCCACACACACACACAAAAGTAAAGATTACAATGATTAATAAATCAGCATTTTGGCAACGGTCAAGATCTATTCCCTGAAATGCCTGCAACTAATGGAAACTCCTGCAGGTATATACAGGCACGATCTTCTGAGTCAAGAGGAAAGCACACCTCTGGGGAGAGCACCTCCACACAGCTGCGCACACAGCTGCGCACGCACGCCTGAGAGCGGGCAGGAAGACAAGACCCCGGTACGGAGAGGCAGAAGCCCCACCAGCACCCTCTGCTTCAAGCAGCGCCTGGGAACTAGCCTTGCCAGCTGAGCCAAACGGGGCAAGCACCAATCCCAGTGCTGCCTGCAACTGGCACACCAACTTCTGGGAGCTGATCTGGACCTTCTAATCTTCTCAAAGGGGCTGACCGGAACACGGAGCGGACACAAGCAAGCAGCTGCATGTCCCTGTGGCCGTCGCCCTGCCAGCGTCGAGGATGGGGTCACACCGTCGCTGCCTTAGCAAGACGGCTCATGAGCCACACTGCTTCGTAGTGTCAATTCGTCCACACAGAGCACTTTCTAATGATTCAAAAATACTGTGTCTGCCTTGTTGCTTAGAGCTCTCTGGAACCTGAAATTAGGCCGGTGAATTTTTCTAACCACCATGCTTACCCCTCCTACAGAAGTAACGCGTCTGGAAAGAGAGCTATCAGATCGCGACCTGACTCCTTCACCCGGTCCCACGTCACGAGTGGTTGTGTGAGAGCACAGCCAGCAGAAGCAGGTGTTTACAAGCCGCTGCCCGCCTTCTGAACTTGAGTCTAGAGGAAGCCGCGACCCTCCCGGAGCTTCTCCCACCCTGTAAGGGGCAGACGACTCACCCCAGAAGTGGTCCACTTTGGTCTGTTCGCGGATCAGAGACTCATCTAGCACGGGAGGCCGCAGGCAGGCTGCACCTGACAGCGTGCTGGCAGCGCTCTGGCCCGCGGCACAGGCCACGACCTTCCTTGACGTGTGGTTTACGCTAAGAGCCGGCTTGCTCACACTCCTGCGCTGCTTCGCGGCTCTGACAGGAATAAGAGAACAAGCTTATAGACCTTCTCCTTACAGTAAATACCAAAGGATTCTATTTTACCCACACAAAATCTTTTAAAACAAATACGGTATTTTTAAGGCCATTTACTTAGGTCTTCTCTGCGATAACGAGACACCCATTAAGCTGGGGTCCCAGAGCTACTTCTAAAACTATACACACAAGACAGTTTTCAGATTATTGTGGGCCCCACGATCCAAAAGTGGTTGGAGCTTAAAATAATCTAACAAAAATGACTTAAAATAAAAATTGTGATTTATAAACTTAACCCCCCCCTTCAGAACGAGCGTGTGGATGTCTCAGTTCCTGGTAAAGATGCAGCGGCATTAAGGATGGCAAGGAAAGACTGCAGTCTCACTTCCTGTACCCGTATTCAGCACATGTAACAACAAAGCCCCTGAAAGCAAACTTTATGCATGTCGGCACCAGGCGGGGGCAGGGAGAGGACCCCCCCCCCCAAGGGAATGCGCAGCAGACAAGCCAGGACACAGTGGCACGCCGCACCCGGACAGCTGGCTGTGGCCTTGCCTAGCGGCACAAAACCAGCCTGGCCGCAGCGCCCTGCACACACGGAGACGACTGGGGCCCTCAAGGGCACTTCCCGAGCCGACTGAGCTGCAATCCCATTCTCCTATTCTCTAAATAACCCGCAGCGAGTGTAAGGCACACGGGGCCTCGGCCGCCAGCGCCCAGCCTGATTCCAAGGTGGCATTCCCCCTCCTGTCTTCAGAGGGACCACCCCAATCCTGAGCGAAAGATGACCGTTCAGACCGGAAACTCATCATTCTCACGTGAGCAATAGAACGTTATCTCTAAATGGCATGAAGCTCCTTCTTGGGTGTGCACGTGTGATGGGCACACGAGAGCTCAAAAAGTGAGTGAATGCAATCATGAACAGAGGTGAATAGCTAAACTCCATGGATGGGTCTGTTAGTTCACACAGCTTTTAATAAACAGACCAAGTGTTAACAATGCAGAGCTCGTCCACGGTGCCACACGATCGTCTGGGAAGGCCACCCCCCGCAGACAGCGCCGGAGGCCGGCTGTGTGTACTGGCACTGGTCTGCTCCAGGGTGCCCGCGCTCCTCCCCAGAGCCAGAGAACAGACGCACCAGAACGTAGACACCAGGCAAGCCACGTGGTCCGGAATGAGGTCCGTCCGTATCTGCAGCACAGCTCTAAGACTTGAGGGTTGCCTCTGCGCCACGGGCATACACACCCTTCGACGCAGGACTGTGCTTTACAGACCAGAAAGCTTGTGTACCCGGTTTTCCTGGGGTTAGAGCACGTGGGGGAACACAGGAAGCAGTGCTTACCTGGCCACTCTGTCCTTCAGGGAGGCCGTGCTACTGATGCAGGAGCGAGCGTCCCCAGCCCGGCCGTCCTCCACGGCACATGCGGTCGTGACCAGTCGCAAACTACGGCGGGACATTCTTGGAGAATCGAACACGGGGTCCAATCTGTGCTCAGTCTCGAAAGCCAGAGCATCAGAAGAATAACTCGAACTAGAAGGAACAAGCTCGTCAGAGATAAATAATGCAGACAGTGGTTTCTGAAACATACCGAACAAATAATGAACAGAACGTGTACTGATCTCGTGCAGATTTTAACAACAGCCATGACTGCGTGATGACTTTCCTACGAAGCAGGAGACCCCCAAATCGGGGGACAACTGATGCTACAGACACGCTCTGGCCACACCGTCTATGAGGTGAAGTCCCCAGGCACCCAAGTACTGCAGTCTAGAGCTGACCCTGACCTGCTGCAGGACAGGCTCGCGAGAACCTCCAGCCACGGGACCTACGTCAACATCATTAGAAGTCAGAAGGCATTTACTAGTAGACCCCACGCCCGATACAGCAGCTGGGAGACAGTGACCACGGGACAGCTAATCCCGTAAGGAGAAAAGCAGCAGGACAGCTCGCAGTGCGTAGCCCTGCTCTGGGTCTGACGCACCACAACGCCAGCCACAACCTGTCACAAAGTCACTTCGATACCCTTCCACGTACTCATCTCACACTAAAAGATGCATTCTTTCGTGCTGTTAGCAAGTTTTTCCAAATCAAGAGGTGTGAACGAGCACCTATCATGTGCCTCCACCAGGAAGGGGAGCGCACTTCTGGATCTGCCCAGAGCACCCAGGTGTCGACTGTGCGGTCGCCCCAGTGAGGACACCACACCTACAGCTGGAGACAAGCCACGCCCCGCAGGGAAGCTTCCGTGATCAGAGGGGCCTGGGCTGAGGGCTCTTGGCCAAAGAGGGCAGCAAAGCAGGCAAGGAGACGGACTTTCAGGCTGAGGAGGGGCTGCCCGCCCCGCTGCGGGCCCACTCACCCGAGGGGAGGCAGCCAGGATGCAGCGGGACAACAGCCCCACTCAGGAGAGCAGACTGGGCTGAGCGTCTGGAAACCAACAGGAACCACGAGGCTCTCAAGGAAAGGAAGCAGGCGAAGGACACGCTGTCTTACGTTTTATATTCTAAAGGTATTTTCAGAATCACGTTCACCATGAATGTATTAGATCTGACACTAAAAACTCGTCACGCGAACCGACAGTCAGTAAACACCGGCTGCTCCCAGTCGCCATCCGTGCCGAGGTGTCTCGCACGACTTCAGAAAGAGCCCGTTGCTCGCTCTCACCGGAGGCCGGCACAGGGCTGAGATCTACCACACTCACCCGTGCTGAGCACACCGCAAGGACACTCAGCAGAATCTGGGTATAATCTAAAATATGGTAATACTTTTCTTCCAAAAATATCTTATATAAGTACAATCTTAGGTGAAGAAAATTCTGTTCTCTCAAGTCAGAATTTATTGTGTAACTACAGACCAGTCCCCTCCACCAGCACACTCTTCATCTAAGGACAGCCCTTTACGAGCAACTTGAACATCCAAAGACAATGATATCCAAGTCCACCCACCTCTGTCCAAGCCCCAAACCAGGTGTGACTCTGAGTGGTCACTCCAGACCACTACGGAAATATGCAGAAGACAAGCAAGCCCCCGGGCCCCAGAGGCTCCAGCCTGGGACACTACTGCCACTGCACGGTCTAGAAGGGGCCCCAGCATTCCAACACAGAACCTGGAATGCCCTGGCCATCAGAAGGGTGTTCCAAACCCCTGCCAGTGTGATTAGAAAGGCCCTGGAAGAAGCAAATACAAGAATGCCACAGCAGCAAACAACTGGGAACTGTCCACCAGCAGGGGAATGGTTAAATCAGGATATCTGTCTGAATTCTGTGACACAATCATGAGAGATCTGTTTATACTGTCAATTAGAAAAGGAAAAGATTCTAGTATCATCCTATTTACGTTACGACAAACTATAAACAGAAGCTCACGGGGCGCCCAGCTGGCTTAGTCGGTGGAACGGTGGATCTTAAGCCCCATGTTGGGCCTACAGCCTACTTAAAACAAAACAAAAAGCAGAGGGACGACTGGGTGGCTCAGTCAGTTGGGCACCTGCCTTTGGCTTGAGTCGTGGTCTCAGGGTCCTGGGATCGAGTCCCACATTGGACTTTCTGCTCAGCTGGGAGTGTGCTTCTCCCTCTCCCTCTGCCCTTCCCCTCACTCAATGCGCTCGCTCTCTCTCAAATAAATAAAAATCTTAAAAAAAGAATGTCAAATGAATAAAAATCTTAAAAAAAAAAAATCTATCCCTTCAAAAACAAAAAAACAGAAGCACACACTCGTATACATATGCAGGGAGGGAAAGGCAGAGAAGAGACCTGGAAGGTTCTCTTCAAACTGGTAACAGTGGTTACCTTTGGAGCTGAAAGCATATGGGGCCTCAGGCCCTTTCAGTAAGAGCTGGACACACTAAACTGGAAAGCAGGGAGGGCTCAGAGGGAGGGAGGGAGGGACCAGCCATTCCAGGTTCTGAGTCTGGACCCAGCTGTCTGGCCATCCTTCCCCGGGGACAGGGCTAACACAGGCCACTCGGTCTGGGTCTCAGCGCTTACGTGGTGCATCCGGGACCCACACCTCCACCAGGGCCGCAGTCCAGGGCCCACACAAGCCACTGGCGCCCTCCTGCCTAGGCTGGGATCCCAATCGTCATTCCTACCAGGTTCCTACAGACAGATGTGCCCAGAGCTCAGCAGAAAGGTGCAAACATCTGCAAGAGACGTGACCTATTGGGCACGCAGCCCAGCCCACCCTCAGCTAACGTGGTGTTCCAGGACTTGATTGTAACTAGATAGAAAAAGAGCACAAAGGCCCCGAAAATAATGACAGACCAAACCCTTCAGAGCAGATTTCAGTTTGGTTCCCTCATCAATCAAATGCTATTCTTTTAAAAATGCTATTTAGATGCACTTTTAATTAAAAGACTAGAGAAGAATCTAGCACAGCTGCAAGCCGGAAGGTAGGGGCGCTCGGCAGCCACAGCTGTGCAGCAGGGCAGTGCGCCGGGGACTCGCGGTGCTGACTCCCACCACGGCCGCACACAGTCCCAGCAGCCTACGAGCGCAGCTCGGCCACGGGGACGGGGGGGAATGGGCGGAGCAAGTCCCACACAGGAACCTGCCCAAACCCCCATGGTTCCAAGTCCTTCTTCTCTGAGTACCTCCGCAGCCACCCCTGACCCCTGATCCCCCATCACCCACCATTTGGGCTCTTTCACCGCAGGGGTCCTTCAGCCTCACTTGGGCTCCAATAGGGATTACCATCACAGCCCTACCCCCCACCCGCTGGCCTCTTGGTCCCAGCAGCAGGGACGCCGGGATGAACCCAGCTATGCCCCTGTACCAGACGGCTGCAGGCCCCTAGGAACCACCGCAAGGCCACCGGGTCCTCCTGCGTCACCCCCACCTCGGGCTCTCCGGTGCAGAAGGCCCCGCCCCTCCTCCCCAGGAAATCAGCCGCATCGGAGAACTGGGGCCCCTCTCAGGCGGAGCCTATGGAATGACCCACATTCACGTGGCCCTTTCCCCTTCCTTTCCGCTATAGCAGACGCGCCACCCAAACGCCCATCCGTGCGCTCCGGGCTGGGTCTTTCTCTCTTTGGTGCCTCTTCCCTCCCCTTCAACCTCGCTAGGGCTCCCGCCCATCAGCACCTAGACACACACTCATCTGTCCCCACAGCACGGGGGGAAACAAAACACAAACACAGCCGGCCCTTTCTCCTCCCCTGACCAGGCAAACTGGTTGAAAACATTGTCTACGCTCACTCCACGTGTTTCATTCCAGCTCCTGCCCCCTGGCTGCGTGCAAGCTGCCTCTGCGCACAGACTCCCAAGGGGCTGGATCATGGGAGATGCCCCAGTCCTGTCGCCAGCTTGGTGTGCCAGCAGCACAGGACCCTCCTCGACACATCCTGCGCTCTCGGCTTCTGTGGCAGAGACCATGCTGGACTTATGAGAGGCTGACACAGTCAGACACCTGCCTTCAGAGTGTGGGCTGCCACCTGAGCGGGGCTCTCCTCGTCTCTGGGGGGCCGGGGGCAGGGTCTCTGAGGGCTTCTGGGAATGTAGGCCTCCTGCCCAAGGCAGTGCCCCAACGGCTGCAGCGCCAGTGCGTGTGGAGCTGGGGGGCTCCCCAGGGACGGTCTGGCCCAGCCGCCAGCACTGGGCAGCCTCCGCACCAAACCAGGCGCCAGGCACCCGATAGGAAGGAAGTATGTAGTCCCGCCAACACACACACACACACACCCGGCACTGGTCAGACCCCTGCACCTAACCACCAGCTCACAGGAAACACAGACGAGACCGTCAGAGGCAAATACTCAGGTAGCGTGGGAGAATCCTGTTTAGGCTGACTTAAAACAAAAATGAGGATCCGGGAAACCGAGCAGTGACTCTCCAGTATGTTACAGAGCTATCAGAGGTTATTTTAAATTACTAGGAGCTCTTAGTGTGATACTAGTATTTTGGCTAGTTGTTTTTAAAGTATCTTTTAGAGATCTGCTTCAAAACAATCCACTGGAGAGGGAGGGAGGGGCCTAGTGCCAGAAGGGCGGAAACTGGGGGGAAGGTAGGGGGCTGATTACTGCCCCCCGCACTCTCACGCTAATGGCAGTCCCCAGAGTAGAAAAATATTTTAATTAAATAAATGGAATGACCAGGATGTTGGCGGGTCCCCGTGGTTCACTGACATGCTGAGAATGAAGACCACAGTGGTGCTGGACAGTCGTCGGCCAGGGATGCAGAGTCACCAGCACTGAGGGGAAGGACCCGCCAAGGTGGCCAGGTGGCTGGGGGCTACAGGGACCACCAGCTTCCAGCAGAGCTGGGTGACAGGGAGGTTTCAAAGATGAGGGGATATAGAGGCACAAGTGGAAAGACAAGAGACAAAAAGGCAAGGGCAGACCCCTTTCTGCCACGCGCGGTGCTGCGTGGAGCCTCAGCCAGGTGCTGGCCACCCAGCGTGGGCCGCCCGCCTCACGCCCTACCATCTGGCCCCTCGGCGCCCGGGGCACAGCCCTGCACGCCACGTTGACGCCCGGATCAGAGCCTGCCGCCCTCACGCTCGCCTGCACCACCACGTCCCACAGGGTCTCCTGCTGACGCTCGGCTCTCCCCAGCCTCCCTCCTTTCGTCCCCACCCCAGTGCCCAAGCTGGGACATGCCCCTCCCACAGCTCCGGGGTCTCAGCGCCCTGCGCCCAGCCCAGACTGCCCGGTGCCGGCCACCATGGTGTCGCACCTCCGTGCCTGCCCTGGTCTATGGGCAGCCCCCACCCCCTACCCACCCGGCCAGCCTAGGCATCCTTCGGAGCACAAGCCTGGTCACGCCACTCCTGGCTTAAAACCCCTCATTGGGTCCCACTGCCCCCAAATAAAGTCCCAGCTCCCAGCACGCCCCACGAACCACACCCGCCCCCTTTCCTACGTCCCTTCTCATCCGCTCCCACACTGACCCACACGTCGACCTGAAGGAAGGCTGTGGAGTGTGGTGTGCTGAACTCAGTGCCGCTTCCCCAAGGCAGAGACCTACGCACGTGCATTTCTAAAAACCCGTATTTAAAATAAGTTCTAAAAGCTATAAATACGTTGCCAGGAGTAATTATTTTTGCGCTCTACAATACAGAATAAGGAGTAGTTTTACTTGAGTCGGCCCACTCCCTTTGTTCTAAAATATTTCAGGACTTTTAACACGAACAGTCAAAAGGGGACATAATCTAAAATTGTGAATTAAAAACTCAATCATCAAATGTGAGGTTTGACTAACGCGGTTGAAAAGTACCTTTGTATCTTCCAGTTTTCCTACAGTTTCAATTATAGTTTTATCCTTTAGAAGATAAGCCACTGAAAAAACTTACACAAGCATTTTCCCTGTGTGCCTTGAGGGTCTTTCCCAGCTAGTACCACGTTTTCTGGCACTAACCCGTGGTGTATAAGTCTTCAGATTTGTCTCAGTAATCCCTCCTACGTGCTGAACCAGATGTGCAAGGGGCCCCTCAGCCACCTTCAGACCTCAGTATCAAATAGGCACAAAACACTGAGTGTCTGACAGCGCTGCTCCTGAAACCTTGGGCTTCATCCAAATTCTGTTTAGGATTCCTCCTCTCTCAAAGGCAAATCACTTCCCAGGTTGTTTCTGTTAACTTCAAAATACCCTGCCATTAATATCAATCACAGAACCCTACCCACAACCACAAAGATTTATCTGGGAGACCACAGCCACTTGGGTGGGGTCTGAAACAGGACACTGGCAATGAGTCACCCTGAGTCACCAGAATGTCTGGTTTTCAAAACAACCTCACCATCTCCATGGCGGTTCAGCACTTCTGTAAAGTGCAACAGGAACTGCAGCTATTTTCCCTTTCAAAAGACAGTGTTTGGTTGCCAGTGGCAAGCAGCTCCCGTACAGAGCACGGCCCTCCCCGGCGTTCAGGAGCGGAGACCAGGATGACGGCGGGACGCGAGCACGCTCACCTGAGTGCATAGGTGTAGCCAGTGTTCTCGGGCACGCACTGAGGAGGGGTGTACATGTGAAGCCGAGAAAAATCCATGGTCACGGCCTCAAGTCATACTGCAGAAGTGGGGAGAAAGCAATGCAGGCTGTTAACAGGGTAGAAACACACAGACAAGTCCTGTCTGTAGCAGCCAACCCACGGCACACACTTGGGGACCCAAACGTCACTATCCCAATTGGAGTGAGACAAACCCAGTAGGCATTTTTTGTTTTTTATTTGTTAAGCAAAGGGGATAAAATTTTCTCATAGTTACAAGTCCTTCTGTTATGTTTAGTTCCCTACAATGATATCCCCACAGGAGTGAAAGGGGAAAGCCTAGATTACTCACTTATAATCATGAAAACTGGGGCACTTCCAAAAAACAGAGAGTGACTCAGACCCTTTTTAAAATGTATTTTTAAATTCCTAAAGGTATCAAAATGCTCTCATTCTCCCATACTAAGTTTTCATTGTCATTAACTACAACAGAGCGGCTTCCCAGTCCACCAGCAAGCGCTCATCCTAGATGCCGATGTTGGCCCGCGCACCGCCACACCGGAAGACCGCAGGCTGAATGACACACGAGCTGAAGGCACGCATACACTTTTATTTTTCCCAAAAAAAACAGATAATTTTTTAGTTAAAAAGGTTTAGGATCGGGGGACGCCTGGATGGCTCAGTCCGTGGAGTGTGCGACTTGATCTCAGGGTTGTGAGTTCAAGCCACGTAAGGCATAAAGATTACTTAAAAATATCTTTAAAAAAATTTGTTAGGGGTGCCTGGGTGGCACAGTCAGGTAACCATCCAACTCTTGGTTTTAGCTCAGGTCATGAGCTCGAGCCCCACGTCAGGCGCCCTGCTCGGGGTGGGGGGTGGTGTCTGCTTGGGACTCTCCCCCCTCTCCCCCCGCACTTGCACGCACACTCTCTCTAAAAATAAATAAATACATATTTAAACCAGAAAAGCTGTGAGGAGGGGCGCCTGGGTAGCGCAGTCGTTAGACGTCTGCCTTCGGCTCAGGGCGTGATCCCGGCGTTCCGGGATCGAGTCCCACATCAGGCTCCTCCGCTGGGAGCCTGCTTCTCCCTCTCCCACTCCCCCTGCTTGTGTTCCCTCTCTCGCTGGCTGTCTCTCTGTCATATAAATAAATAAAATCTTAAAAAAAAAAAAAAAAAAAAGAAAAGCTGTGAGGTGCTCGGGGCGGCTTGGTTAAGTGTCCAACTCCTTTTTTTTTTTTTTTTTAAGATTTTATTTATTTATTTGACAGAGAGAGAGACAGCCAGCGACAGAGGGAACACAAGCAGGGGAGTGGGAAAGGAAGAAGCAGGCTCCCAGCGGAGGAGCCCGATGTGGGGCTCGATCCCAGCATTCTGGGATCACACCCTGGGCTGAAGGCAGACGCCCAACAACTGAGCCACCCAGGCGCCCCTGAGTGTCCAACTCCTGATCGTCAGCTTGGGTCTTGATCTCACATGAGTTCAAGTCCTCTGTTGGGCTCCATGCTGGGTGTGGAGCCTACTTAAAAAGAATTAAGTTAAAAAAAAAAAAGTTTTGTTTTTCAGATTACCATCTAAATTTCTTTGGAATGACTCAAACCTTCTTCTGGCTAAAAATATTCTCTCTCACTCACACACACACACACACACACACACTCCAAATTAAAAATAAACAGGGGTTGCCTGCGTGGCTCAGTGGGTTAAGCGTCTGCCCTCAGCTCAGGTCATGATCCCAGGGTCCCAGGATCAAACCCCACATCGGGCTCCCTGCTCAGCGGGGAGTCTGCTTCTCCCTCTGCCCCTCCTCCCTATTCATGCTCTCTTTCAAATAAATAAATAAAATCTTTAAAAAAAATTTTTTTAAACACATGGTAGTGGTATGATTCATAACCTATTGTTGAAAAATCTAAGACAAAACTAAAAAATAAAGACGAGCATGGACAAAAAATATTTATGTGTAAATGACTGTTTTCTATAAACTAAACCAGAAGTACTTCAATTCACACCATTTTCTTTGAAACAGTCCAAAAAATATTTTTTTAAGTAGGCTCCACACCCACCACAGAGCCCAACACAGGTCTTGACCTCACAGCCCTGAGATCAAGACCTGAGCGGAGGTCAAGAGTCGGAGGCTTAACTGAGCCACCTGGGTGCTCCACAGATACTCCTTAAAGAGTTAAGAAGCACAGAAATAAAAAACACTGTTTACATTATAAAAATTGTACTGCCTACCACTGCCCACCAACAGCACAAAACTCCTCCGCTTCCACACTGCTCAGCCGTCCTCAGACACGAGCCCGCCTGCCCACGAAGCACCCTTCAGCAGGCGCTCGGCGTGCCCGGGCGGCCCTCTGTTAACGCACACTTCAGCCTCCCCCTACACGTACAACTAGCTCTGGCATTGACCCCGCGCACTCGTCCACCTGCTCCCCTGCCTGACGTCCCCAGTGTCTACTCCGGCCAGCACTGAAGAGCCTGGACTTCAGAGGACGAGGCGCCTTCTTGCCGCGTGTCCTCCCGGCACGGCTCCCGGGGCACCTGGCCGCGTGGACCGCCAGCCCGAGCCCCACCCTGGCCGCGTCACAATGGCTCCTGACTCCCTGAGGCTGAGCACTCACCGAGCAACCATGAAATGCCAGGGAGCCTGACACTAGAAATGCCCCGTACCCTTCCTCAAGCTCCAGAGTGGACAACGGACTGATTTTTTATTCCCTGTTACTCACTGATGAGCAAAACCCAAACTTCCCAACTTCATTCGCAAAGTGACCTTTCACCTTAACATTCTTCAATACTTGCATTACCGACCGACTATCAAAGCCCAGCAACAAGTTGTCCTAATCACTGATCTCCAGCGACTACGCTACCACTGTGTGATACAGTCCTAGTGACCACGTCCCTGAAGTTTACGGAGGGCAGCATTACAAACGACGAACGGCAGTAACCTTAGAGCCAATATCTGAACATTTACTTTCAAGATGAGGACCCTGACACGGGACGTGAGAGCCTGCGGCTAACTAAGGACAGGGCGGCGTCCTCAGATCTGGGCTCCAATCCCAGCTCCGCCCCCACTCGCGGACTGTGGAGCGGGGCCAGCTCTCCCGACAAGACAAGGCCACCCAGGCCCCAGGAGCTCCCGCCAATGACTCAGCACAGAAGGAGAGCTACAGGGCCTGAGGAGGCCATGTGCGAGAACTCACAGCCTCATTCGAAATGTTATACATTTAGACGTTCTCACATTTTCAGCCACCTAAAGAGATTTTGGTTAATTTCTAATGCATGATGAATGGTGTTTTTGGAAGCTAACAGGAGGTGCAAGGCCAGCTACAACCTTTTTTTCAACCTGGTTCTTCCCATCAATGAGCTAGATGTCAAAGCTGGGCCATACCACCTCCAGCCAGGTTTCAGGTAGGCCTTACGCCACAATTTAAAAATAAATTTAATTGTGGGGCGCCTGGGTAGCTCAGCCGGTTAAGCGTCTGACTCTTGATCTCAGCTCGGGTCTTGATCTCAGGGTCATGAGTCCAAGCCCTGCTTTTGGGTTCGGCACTGGGCGTGGAGCCTACTTAAAAAATTCCTAAATAAATAGATGTAATTTCTTGTCTCTGAAATAAATCCCATCAAAGAACCGAGCACAGCTGGTGGCTGTGAATGACGGGATTCCCAGGGATGACCGGATTCCAACAGTGACTGCGTCAAAAATCCAACCAGTGAGAACAGGGAAACACAAGAGACAGTGGTAGATTCCTGGTAAAACGTGTTAGGAGAGGAGGTACAGAGGGAATAAAATGCCCAAAGAGGACACCCTCCAGAGAGGACCCACGTGCACAGACACCAGACTCCAGAAGGAACACCGGGCAGCGTGGCTCTGGAGGAAAGGGGGGCAGGAGGGGACAGTGGAGGGGGGACCGCGATGGTCACAGCGCAGTAGCTGCTACAGCCCAGGGGCCAGGGCACGACACACGCACTTACTTCTTCCGACTCATTCTGATTTCACTCCGCGAACCGCACGAATTCTATGTCATGTTCTCCAGCGAAGCACACCTAAGCACGAAGCTATATGCAAAGCCCGGCCCCAACTTCTTCAGACCCGTGGCCACGGCTTAGTCCACAGGCCAGCCAGAAAACCACCTCTCCCCTGGAGAAGCACAGGAGGACCAAACTCAGGCAACGCGGAACCTGCAAGGAGGCAGGTGGATGCGGTGGCTGCCTCGCGCATGACTCCGAGTTTCCAAAGGGAGGGGTGACCGCTGCGCTCTTCCAAGCTCACGGCAGCGCAGAACTGCTGGATGTGCGGTGAATGGTCCCGGAATTCACGAGGGTCCTTCCCTCCACTGACTCTGCTCTCTCCTGTTTTCCCTCCCTCTCTCCCCTAACACTCGAAGTCACTCTTTAGTTCCCTCCGTGAAACGTGAGCATTAAATACAATCAGAGCGTGAAAATAATACAAAGTGGAAAAGGATGAAACGGAATCGTGTGTGCGACGCTCCCGTGAGCTTGAATACGCGGGCGCATCAAGTTAGACAGCCTGTGCTCTCAATCCTTTCAACACGACTGTTCCTCTGAGTGAGCCACCCTGAGGGGGAGGCTGACTCAGCGCCAGGCCTAAAGCAACGGCAAAGGGCCATCGGCAGCACAGCAGCCCCAACGGGGAGCCGACAGGTGGCAGCGCCAGCCCCTCACCTCTGTCAGAAGCCCGTCAGGACGCCGAACAGCAAACAGGCAGCTCTGATTCTAGATCCACTGGTAACTAAACGTGACATTAAGCATTTCTGAAATGCTGCTGCCAGCCTGCACATCCATCCCCGTAACACTAGAGCCTTCCTGCTGGGATCTGGGCCCTGCCTCTACCAGCCCCAGCCTGAGACTCCAGGGAAAGCTGAGCTGCACTCATTCGAACAGCAGGTGAAAAGGCAGACTGAAAATGTCTTCAACGGCATCAGAAAACCCTGGAAAGAATCTGAGGTTGACATTTTGCAAACCATGTGCTACAAAAGAGGGGCCCTGTCCAGGCTCCACTGTCCTCAGAGTGTTCTGCTCTGGCGGCTTAGGACCTTGTCAGGGGCCATGTCAGGTCCCAGGCCCAGAGCCCCAGGCCAGGACCGTCCCCGGCTGGGCAGCCCGGCAGAGTGCATGAGGGCGCCTCCCCCGCCCTGGGAAGAGTTTCTTCAGCATGGACAGCGTCTGACTCTGAGCTACCATGCCTAACCAGGAAAAGCACACTTTAGGGGCCACCGGGCCGAGAGCAACAACTGTGAGCAGAAAAGATCAGTGTCTCCCTGTATCTCGTTCTACTTGCAGCTAAGAGAACACGCGGGCTAGCAAGCACAGGAGGAGGAGGGGCCTCTGCTCCGGCAGAACTTCAGTTACAAACCTAAGGCATTAAGTACTCTACAAACGTGCAGTTCTTAGATCCGAGTTTAAAAAAACGTTTTAAGAAAGTGATAAAAATAAAATCAGAGTTAAGATTCTTTTTTTTGAGTAGGCTCCCCAGTGAGGGGCTCAAACTCACGACCCTGAGATCAAGAGTCGGAGGCCTAACCGACTGAGCCGGCCGGGCGCCCCAGCTCGGCTTCTCCCTCGATGCCCTGTGAGTACAATTCTACACTGACATCATACGGTAGAGACGAAAACAGAAGGCTGTTTTGTTCCTGAATGCTTTAACCAAGAATGAATTTTGGGTTCTGTGAGCACATACAATTTGAACTCTTACTGTTAAGAATGTCTGTACTGATCTAACAATCTAGAAAACATGCCTGAAAAATCCCAAGAATTACAAGTCAAGCAAGGGTTGAAAACAGAGCCTCAAGGGAACGGCAAAAGCAACGACACAGAAAACACGCTACCATCTCTAACGGTATTAGCACACAACGCTGTCAGTTCTGAGGAACACCGGAGAAAGGAACCTCCTATTACCCCTGGGGACCCCAGCGGCACCATCTAGTCAACAGTCGGGTTTTACTAAACGGTGCACAAAGCACTGTCTACAGAGACGAGCAGGTTACACAGCAAACTGCCCTTCGGCCGAGACAGAACGAGCCCAGGCGGAAGAGGCCAGTGCCGCCTTCCGATCAGAAATCCTCAGAAACGACCTGCCGCACGTCCCCGAGACGAAGGTCAGACCACAGGTCGGAACCACGGGGACAGAAACAGTCACAGGGGACAGCGACAGACAGGACGCTCCTCCCAGCTCTCGGCACAGCTGCAGACATCGCCATCTGCCACGAGTGCCGTCCCCGAGGGACGCTGGGCGGCACAGGGCTCCTGCTGACCTGCAGGCCTTGGCGCGTCTGGCCAGCAGTGGGCGCTCCGACGGTCGGGAGGCCCCTCAAGGACCTTCCGGAGGGACCAGGGGCCGTGTGCGCGCACAGGCACGCCTGACCAACATCCTACTGCCCCCTGGCCAATCCTTATCACCCAGAGGGCGGCTACCCTGGTGCTTCCTTTGTCACGTCCTCTACAAAGAGGATTACTTTTCAGAATAAAATCCCAAGGTGCCCCTTTAAAAGTTAGAACTAATTGTGTTTTCCTTTCAAGATTTCATATAAATTCAAGTTAGTTTACATAGTGTCGCGTTAGTTTCAGGGGCAGGGTTTAGTGATTCGTCACCTGCATACACTACGGGGTGCCCAGCCCATCACGTGCCGTCCCTGGTGCCCATCAGCCCAGAACTACATCTTAACGTAACTGTTCTGCTCAACCTTAATGATGCTAAAACTGAGTAAGGTAGAGACCAATAAAAACATCACTTATTTTCGCCTACGTATTTAAAAAAATCGTAACTTGGTCTAGGTAAGACCATAAAAAAGATAATTTGGGTTAGAAATGAGTGTTTTCCAAATGTCATGTTCAATGTAATTACTTCTACCATATAAACACAGGAACTGGCGAACAGCTGTTTTTATCTTAAGAAATAAAACAATGTTTATGAAAAACTGTGATTTATACTAAGTGAGAATCCTAAAAACGAACTCAGTGTTTAAAACAGTGAATCGGATACAAATGACTAAAACAAAAATACTTGGGAGAGCACCACAAAATGCTACATGTTACATACACACACACTTGAGTATGTATTTAAATTTGAAGAAAAACACCACCAAACTGAACGGTAAATTACACAGACTGAGACTTCTACTCGTCACTCGGCCCCTTCTGTACTGTTCGACACTTTTTTAAAGAGTAGGTGTCAGTGTTACAAGTTCAACAACTAACCCAATAACTATTTTCCAAAAACGGGTTTTTTTGGTCTTCATCTGTGACGCAGTACGGGGGCAGGCAGCCCCACGGGCTCCGCTCGTGCTCTCGCTTGGCCGTGCGACCTGGGAGCAGAGGGGATGACAGTGTGCTCACCCCCCGTGGCACAGTCAGGTGGGAACGCCAGCAGGGCCCAAGCTCCCAAGTGTCACTGGAGGACTCACCAGTGACTACGCCTCGCCTGCTTGGCGTTGCCTGGCACAGGATAAAAATACTCGATCAAAGTTAGTTATTATCAGCAGCAAGCCGGTACTAAAAAACAGCATCCAGCCAAGAAAGGATGCTTCTTTCCTTTTTTGGGGAATGATGAGGCAACAGGAAGAAATGTACGCTGGATGGGCTTTGTTTACATAAGGGAGCAGCTCTGACTTTTCGGGAAGGTAATTACTTCCATGTGAAGACACGTTATCACACGCTTACATCTCCTGGTGCGAAGCGCTCCAGATCTTTTTAATGAAAAACCCAATGCCTCTGACAGTGGTATTCTCCTAGTGTTTCAACAAAAGCCCACGGTCAAGTTATTTATTTTGTACATGTTAATAAAAAGAGCCCTTCTTCTGAGAATCTGGAAGGCACGACACAGTTTTACTGTATTTCCTTCAAACCCAGACTGCACCAAGTCTCCCTACAAGCAGCACAGTCACGAGGACGGCCTACGATGCCATTTGTATGGCGGAGATGCTGGCCGTGCCCAAGGCCTTCAAGCAGCAGTGCTGCGCGGTGACTCTGGGAGCTCCTCCCCCATTGGACGGTGCCCCTCCTGGCCCTGGGAGGCCCCACTGTGTGTGACGACACTGGCGCGGGAAGAAGACCAGGGACAGGCCACTAACCATCCACGTCTCGTCCATGTCTGGGATGCCGCACGCTTGTCACCGACCCGGCCTCCAGTGACTTGGGCTGTGACTCTCATGTCCGGCTCAGAAAGGCCTCCTCCAACCCAAGAACTCACAGTCTGTTACGGATTCTGTTGTGATTTGACTCGCGGGATCCGTCTGTAATTCCTTTGTATACGGCGAGGTAAGCATCTCACTTTACTTCATGTTGGGCATTTCCGCTGGGATCATCCAGGAGAAACTAAATCCAGCACGTCCAAATCACCTATCAGTCTGCGCCTCCCCCACAGTGGGTCACCCCCTCTTCCCGGTTCCCCTTGCTGCTCCATCTCCTGCTGGCTTCCGGCAAGCATCCTGACCAGCTCCTGCCCTCCAGCCTTGCCCCCTCAAGCCAGAACAGTCTACGAAAAAGTCAACCACCTCACTGCCTTCACATCCCACCATGGCCCCCTAGCACCCACAGAGAAGACCCAAGAGACGGCCTGCACCAGACCCTCCAGCCAGATGTCCCCCTTTTCCTCTCCATCTCCCACCAATCCACAGGTAGCTTCACTGAGGGCCTGGACTCAGACAACCCTCTTCTCCTCACCCCATGTAGACAGTTCCGATGCTCTTTCCTCGTCTGGGAGGCCCTCCTGATCCCCGTCCTCATTCCCTTGGTCTCTTTCCACCCCAAATGCTCCTGGCTACCTTCCGCTCAACCTTAGGACTCAGCTGAGATGCCACATCCAGGAAGCGCTCCTGGAGCCCAACCCCCACGTCCAAGTTAGACGCTAGCTTCCGTGCTCCCCCAGCACTCATCGCTCCACAGAAACTGTAGATAACTACTTGTTAATGAGTCTTTCTCTCTGGTGAGACCTCGCACTGCCTGAGGGCAGCACCCAAACACCACTTAGCAGATCAACGCTGTGTAGATGCCTGCACAGTGGGGAGAATTCACTGCTGGGCGCCTTCCGCTTTGTCTTTAACCTGAAAATCCTGTCTCTGCTGCTTGTCCCACCACACCTGGCAAAACCATGCGGAGAGCGATACAAATGTGTGATGAGCAGAAAGGGTCATGAACACCTAGGCCTCCTTATTCTTTCTCCTAACGGGTTCAAAGTGCTTCTCACGTGTGCTCATCAGAGCGGAACAGCTGTATCAGCTGTGCTTTATTTCCAACTATAACTGGGAATCAGAATTAGGAACAGCAATCACAGGCTTTTATTGGTACTGTAAACACTTAATCCACAGCAGTTCTCGAGAACCCCTCCCATGCTCTGTCCTCCCAGACAGGAAGCAGCAGGCTCAAAGTCAGTGTCTCCCGGCAGTGGGAAGGTCTGCAGCATAAGCGGCGAGGGAAGAGATCATCAGGTTGACCTGTCTTCCATGTTCTAGGTGTAGCTCACATCGCCCAATAATATTAACTGAGGATCCAACAAAATACAGACAACGGCTAAAAACAAAGCAACCGGGCAAAGCACAGCTTTGTTTTCAAGCTACACGTGTCCCCGGAGGGTGCCGCTCGTTCCCACCGGAGCCGCTCATCTGTACTTGAGGGCTCTCTCCACCACTTCCATCGAGGACCTGCACTTGTGTTCCGCACAAAGGTCAAGACGCTCGCGTCACATAGCTCTTATCTCCTAAACTAAAACTTGCAACCGATGACCATTCACTAAGGGCCCCTATGTGACTACATGAACCACCAAGCACCCAGATGACAAGCACGGTTAAGGACACAGGTGATTCAAACCGCACAACTGCCTATGAAGGACCCACGTCACCTCACAAAGGAGAACCAATCACGATATACGTCATAAGCAGTAAAGCCCTGTTCCATATTCCCATCTGCCAATCCTGCTTATTCTGACCCAATGCAAGCAAACGGTTTCAAAGGCACATAGCAGGTCCAGTCTCCCCTACCCGAAATCAAGAGGAGTGAGCAATCCAAAACAGCAGTAAGTTCCAAACGTGGGAATGGAGGGTAGCAAGAAAGAAGGAGCGCAGCCCCCCCACTGAACTACGAGCAGCAGCATCTCAGCACCTGCGTCACTCCTGTTGGGACACCATCACCGTCTTGCTCCCATCCGCCCCGGGAACCTACATGTGGGCGTTCTCTCGGCAACATGCTCAGGACGACCTCCCTGAATCCCAGTGGGCCTCACAGGCACTGTGACTCCCTGTGCTCTTGCCTCACCTTGAAATATTTAGGTAGGGGCAGGAGTAGCACTGCTGAATGATGGTTCCATCCTGTGTCACTTCCACCAAAAAATGTTGCCTGGCATCTGTATGGTGAGCAAATTCAAAGTGACCCTACGTTCAGAATCTGGAGACCGTCTGGTCATCATAAGTTCAGAACCAGGAGCAATGCTATGAGCAGACACCCCAGAATGCCACTATTCTCTGAAAATAGGTCACCCAGCAATTTCCAGTTAAAAATGGTACACTGAACAAAGATGGTAGCTCCCGCTTTCTTCTGACACCCCTCCTAAAAAAAGACTGTTTCGTAAACGCACAGAGCAAAACAAAAAGAAGAAACAACAACAGCAAGAACCCTGGAAGCTAGAATACAAATGAATAAATGAAAACACACCTAAGCCAGAAAAAGCTGAATGGCAAGCTTGCAATGAGGAACGCTGAGAAACGTCCAGCTGTCACCATGGAAGCCCAAATGGTTACAGTAGTGGCACCCGGGTCCGTTCAGAAGGGAGGGTGTCGACTGGAGCCAAAATACAGCAGGGATCGAACACTGAAAGTCTGTTTAAAAGCGGTTAGGCAAAACCACAGGACCACCTCAGTCAGTGCAGGAAAGCACTTGGCAAAGTCCAACACCCTTTCACCATAAAAACACTGAATGAAACAGAAGCAGAAGGGAACTTCCCCAACCTGATAAAATGCACAGCTCACATCACACTCTCTGGTAAAACACGGACAGCTTCCCCCTCAGATCGAGAACAGAACAAGGATGCCTACTTTCAGCACTGCTAGTCCACCCGGTCCTGGAGTTCCAGCTGGAGCAGTTAGGCATGAACAAGAAACACAAGACATCAAACTGGAAAGGAAAGAGTAAAGCTACCTCTCTCACAGATGACATGATCTCACAAGTTCAGCAAACATGCATATTACAAGGTCAACACACAAAAATCAGTTGTATTTCTATAAACCAGCAATGAACAATCTGGAAATGAAATTAAGGAAACAACTCCTCTTACAACAGCAACCAAAAGAACAACAAACTAACAAACTGAGGACTTCAGAGGGGAGGGGGGTGGGGGAATGGGATAGACCGGTGATGGGTAGTAAGGAGGGCACGTATTGCATGGTGCACTGGGTGTTATACACAACTAATGAATCATCGAGCCTTACATCGGAAACCGGGGATGTACTGTATGGTGACTAACATAATATAATAAAAAATCATTATAAAAAAAAAAAAAAAAGAACAACAAACTTAAGATGGTACACTGAACATGACAAAACACTGCTGAAAAAAATTAAAGAAAAATACGTGGAAAGACATCCCCTGTTCATAGACCAGAAGACTTAATATTTTTGAAACATGGCAATATAATCCTAAGAGATCCACAGATTCAGTGCAACTTCTATCAAAGTCCCAATGACCTTTTCTGCAAATATAGCAAAGTTACTCTTTAAATTCATGTGGAACTGGGGTGCCTGGGTGGCTCAGCCGGTTAAGCATCTGTCTCCGGCTTGGGTCATGATCTCTGGGTCCTGGGGTCCTGGGATCGAGTCCTGCATTGGGCTTCCTGTTTAGCAGGGAGTCTGCTCTCTCCCTCTCCACCTGCCCCCCCATGCTCTCTCTAATAATAAATAAAATCTTGAAAAAGAAAAGAAAGCCAAAATAAAGCAAAGCAGGTAACAAACGCAAGCGAGGATATAGACTAACGGGAACCCTTGCGCGCAGTTGATGGGAATGTAAAATGGTGCAGCCACTATGGAAAACAGTTTGGCTGTTTCTCTACACATTAAATCAGAGCCACCATATGATCCAGAAATCCCATTCCCAGATACGTACCCGAAAAATTGAAAACAAGTACTCAAAAGCCTGTACACAAATGCTCATAGCAGCATTATTCATAATAGGCAAAAAGTAGAAATGACTCAAATGTCCACTAACAGACGAATGGATGAAAAACCTGTGGTACATTCATGCGGTAGAATATTACACAGCCAAAAAAGGAATGAAGTTCTGGTACGTTACAATACGGACAAACCTTGAAAACTTATTCTGAGTGAGAGAAGCCAGGCACGAAAGGCCACATACTGTATGAATCCGTGTCTATAAAAAAAATCCAGAATCGGCAAATTCGTAGACAGAAAGCAGATCAGTGGATGCCAGAGGTTGGGAACAGCGGGCAATGCGAAAGTGCCTGCTAAGGGGCACAACAGACCGTGCCGGACCTACGGCGTGAGGATGGCTGCCCGGCGTACCTTACGCCCCTCCCGACACAGCACAGCGGCCCGTGTTATGCTGCGCGCTTCACCACAAACACAGAAAAGTGGTTCCAGCCAGCACACACTAACCACCTTCCTGCCTTCCCTCAAAGAAGACCGGAGGATAAAACCAAGGGGTCTCGGGGAGCCTGGGTGAAGCGTCTGCCTTCAGTTCAGGACATGATCCCACATGGGGCTCCCTGCTCCCTGCTCAGCGGGAAGTCTGCTTCTCCCTCTGCCCCTCCCTCCTGCTTGCGCGCTCGCTCTCTGTCAAATTAATAAAACCTTAAAAAAAACAAAAACAGAAAACAAGGGGTCTCTACAGCAGAGGACAAGAGGAATCCTGAAGCTTCTGAATGGGACCCCTGAAAAGGGAGCAGAGTAAGCACATCCTCACTAATTTTTGAGGGCTACATCCACACTCTTCTACCCAACTTTGAAAACAAGGCAGGAGTGTGGAAAGCCCCTGAGAATATAAAAAGCCCAATAAAAGGACCTCAAGTTAATGCCACTGAGGGTTCCTCCAGGAAGCAGCACTCGTATCGGCCAACAGCGAAAGCACCCGAGCGGGTCACAGAACTTCCGAAGGACTGGCCAGGGTCCCAGTCTCAGACATATGTGCTCAACCAAGATCACCCAACATTTCAGCAGACAGACCAAAACAAGCAAAAAGTGAGGTCATGGAAGAAGACAATAAACATACTGCTGAGTTTTAGAGAAAAAAAAGAACCACCAAAAAAGCTTTGGGAAGTTTAAAATATGATGGCCAAAATAAAATGCTAAATAAAGGAGAAGAAAAAACTGAGGAAATCTCCTACAAAGTGAAACAAAAAGACAAAAATGGAAAACAGGATAAAGATTTTATTTTTAAAAAGTAGAAATTCGATCCAAAAGGTCCAATGTCCAAATAGTATTTCCAAAACACACAGAAAACAGAGAACTAAAACAAGAGGAGAAAAGTGTCAAAGAAAACAGTGCGAGAAAATTCCCCAGAATTAACCATCCTGAGCTTCCAGACTTAAAAGAACTACGCAGTGTCCCACGAAATGGAAGGAAATAACCTAAAATCCCAGTTTCTGAGCACTGAAGACCCCGGCAGTAACAAGTCTGTACACACACGGTTGAGAACGAGGGCGGCACCGACCTGGGCAGCTCCCTGGAAGCTCAGAAGACAACTGAGCACCCACCACCTGCAGTTCCAGGGCCCGGCACACTAGAGTGCTCTAGTCCGCTGTGGGGGGCACAGACAAGTAAGTCCCCGCCCCTGCCCCCCCCCCCCCAGCGCTGTGCTGCCAGGTGGTTGGCGTGCACTCCAAGCTGGCTCACACGTGCAGGCGGAGAGTGAGGGCCCTACAAACACTAGGCCCCGCCCGGCCTGCACAGGTGCAGAAACTGCAGAAACTCCTGGACCCTGGAGGGCTGCAGAGCAGGTCAAGGGGGACGGGCGCCCCACCCCCACCCCGGACTCCAGGGAGGCCTGACCCCCCTCCCGTGGGGGTCAGGGGAGCCGCGATGGGGGGGGGAATGGAGGCTCCCGGGTGGTGGGGTGCGGGGGTGGTGGGGTGCGGGGGTGGTGGCGGTGCGGGGTTCGGGGGCACCCAGGTGTTGGGAGAGGCGGGGCGCCCAGGTGTGGGTGAGTGGGGGAGTTGGGGGCGCCCGGGTGTTGGGGGCGGGGGCTCCCCGGTGTGGGTGGGTGGGGGGGACCGGAGCTCCCGGGTGTTCGGGGGAACGGGGAGGAGGGAACTCCGAGTGTTGGGGGCTCCCGGGGTGTTGGGAGGGCGGGGAGGCGGGGACTCCCGGGTGCGGGTGAGTGGGGGAGGCGGGGCGCCCGGGTGTTGGGGGTGACGGGGGTCGGGGGCTCCCGGGTGTTCGCGGGGTCGGGGAGGCGGGGACTCCCGGATGTGGGTGAGTGGGGGAGGCGGGGCGTCCGGGTGTAAGGGATCTGGGGCGCTGGGGTCGGGGGTCCCAGGTGGGGGCGGGCGGCGACGACAGAGGTCCCCGGGTGCGCACGCGTCCCCACCGGAACCCCGGTAGGCCGCTCAGGCCGGGCGGAGGGGACGCCCCGGGACAGGCCTGCTGCAGACTCGGGCCAGGTGCGGGGACGCGCGAGGCCGAGGAGGGGGCGGCGGCCGTTGGCGGCCCAAGCGGGCCCCGCGTCTCGGCCCGGGCCCGCCGCCCCCGGCCCGCAGCTCCCGCCCGCCGTAAGGGACGCCTTAGCCCCAGTCCTGTCCCTCGAGCCGACCTTGCTCCGACTCCCCACCCCCACCCCCGCCCAGGAACTCACCTGCCTCGCGACACAGCCACCACTGACTGCGCCTCCGCTGCCGCCCCAGGCCTGGTCCGCGCCACCCAGACGCGATCCCTAGAGGAGACCTTGCGGACGCCAGCCAATCACGGGCCGCGCCTGGAGGCGGGGCGGGAGCAACGCGGACTTCCACCAATCTGGAGCGCGCCACCTGAAGCCCCTCGGTCAATGACAAGGCGGCCTATCTAGGAGCCGGGCCAATCGCGAGCTGAGGCCGAGTCCCGAGGCGGAGAAGTGGGCGGGGCTACGAGGCGGCGCGCCGGGCCGTACGGCGGGAGGGACGTACGTCGCGGGGGCCGTAGGGCGGAGGAGGGAGCGCGGCCGCGGCGGGAGGGGCCGCACGGGGGAGGAGCCGTCCCCGCCCCAGCCGCCCCCCTTTCGGCGGGGCGCGCGACCCCGGCCCTGCTGGGCCGCTGGGGGGCCGCGGTGGGCCCCGCCCTGCGCCCTCTGTCCGCACTTGCCCGCTGTGGGGCGGGGCGGGGGCGACCGCCGCCCCCCTTTACAGAAGGGGAGACTGAGGCTCGGGCGGGCCCCAGCGAGTCCTCGCCTCTCAGGCCGCGTCTCTCCGGCAGCCGCGGGGCGTTCCCCCCGGAGCGAGTTCACGTGCCCTTTCACAGGGGTGGGGGCCGCTGGACGGAGGGGGACGCGCGCGTGTGCAGTAGCGGCCGCACAGGTCAACACTTTGGTCTCTAGGTAGGGGGCGGGGGAGGAGGGCAGAACTCTCCCTGCAAAAACAACAAAAACAGGGAGGGACGTACTACGCTCACCTGCAGAGGGTTTACCGCGCAGGACGGGCTGCTCTCCGGAGCGAGGAGCAGTGGAGAGCAGGGATAAAACGCCCCCAGGCACACGCAGTCCCGCGAGGAAACCCGCAAGTCCCCTGTGTCTCGTCTCTGCCCCCGGGGAAGGAGGCCGAGGGCAGGGCGGGCCCGCCGGAGCTGACTCCGGCTCCCTGAGCACCCGGGGTCCGTCCCGGGACCCACACCCACCCATACCGGCCTCCACCTACCTGGACTCAACTGATTGGCACTGACACCAGCTGGACTGAACGGGCTGGGGCTCGTCCGTACCAGTGAATCGGTCTGAATGAGTGCACCTGCTACCGTCGCTGTGCGAGGCCCTTCAGCACAGTGACAAGTACTCCGGCGGGGCACCTAGTCCAGCCCCTCGGGATGGCCCTTGCTCGCCCGGCTCCCCACTTGGCCTCCTCCCCTCTCCCTCTGGCTGTGGGCCAGCTACTCCACCCGGCCTTCCCCCACTGACCTGGCCCGTCTGGGACCCGTTCATTTCAGACTCAGCACACTCTCTTCTAGACAGCTCCTTGGGGGCACTGCCCTCCGAGGTAGGGTTGCATGGACTGAACGCACGTTTACTGGATGCCTACCGCAGCAGGTGCATTTCCAGGGCACTATTGAAAATCTCATTCTCTGTCCCCACATGCCAGGGGGCAGAGCCATGTGGTAACAGCACTGTGTGTTTCTGGGCAAGCCTCACGGAGTGTGGTCTGGCAATGTGGTAAGCAGACACAGGGCTAGGGTGTGGGAGGCCTGCAAATGTAAATGTGGCCGGCAGGGAGGGCCACTGTGGTGGTGACACGGGAGACCAGAAGGGAGCGAAGCAGCAGCACTCCAGGGAGAGGGACCGGCAGCTGCAGCGCCCTGAGGCGGGAGTTAAAGACTTAGAGGCCTTCACTCACTGTTCGAGGAAGCAGAGTGTGTGTGGACACTGGTTTCTAGATGGAGTGAAAAGGAAAGACTTCTTCAAGTGACTGCTAGTCTGTGTGAAGTCACAATAAGGGAACGTGACCTGCACGTGACGTCGGAGACTTAAATTATGGAAGAGACACGTCCAAGAGCAAAGCTAGTTCTCTAAAAGAAACGGGGGAGCTGGGTCGCTCAGTTGGTTTGGTTTCAGCTCAGGTCACAATCTTAGGGTTGTGAGCTCCACTCAGTGGGGAGTCTGCTCGTCTGTCTCCCTCCCCCTCTGCTCCTCCTGCCCCTGCTCTCTCTCTCTCAAATAAATAAATAAGCGAAAATCTTAAAAGGGAAGGAAGGAAGGAAGAAAGGCAAAGAGAGAAAGAGAAAGGAAGGAAGAAAGAACAGGCATCTTACAGTGTCACATAAATGTAGAGGCTGGGGCAAGAAGTGCACTCAGAAAATGACAAGCCATTAACTGAAAATCGTATGTGCTGTGGGATTCCATGTGTTCACACTCACACCCACACACACCCACACACAGAGCACAGAAAAATGATGTCAGTGATTCTATCCAAGTAGGGGCATCGTAGATTGCTCTTCTTTTCCTGCTTGATGTTATTGTATTTCGCACAATGAACTCAAAAGTTTTAGAAATGTTAAATTATAAAAAAGTACTGCAACATGTATCTTGATTCCAGCATCCCGAATGAACTATGAATATTTTGTCATGTTCTCTTTTTGAAGTTTTATTTTTAAAGAAATAAAACTAGCTGCTAGATGACTGGAAAGCAAAATGACAAGGAACACGACAGTACCTAGAGGAGATGATAAGGTGAGTTGGTTTCCCAGCACTGGGAAGGATTTCTTTTTTTTTCTTTTTTTTTTTTTTTAAAGATTTTATTTATTTATTCGACAGAGATAGAGACAGCCAGCGAGAGAGGGAACACAAGCAGGGGGAGTGGGAGAGGAAGAAGCAGGCTTCCAGCGGAGGAACCTGATGTGGGGCTCGATCCCATAACGCCAGGATCACGCCCTGAGCCGAAGGCAGACGCTTAACCGCTGTGCCACCCAGGCACCCCAGTGGGAAGGATTTCTTAAATAAAGCCCCAGAAGCACATGAAGGGCAAAACATGGATGGATCTGATTATGTCGAAATGAGAGGTGTTTGGGGGCGTCTGGGTGGATCAGTCAGTTAAGCGTCCAACTCTTGGTTTCAGCTCAGGTCGTGATCTCGGGGTCCTGGGATCAAGCCCCACGTCAGGCTCCACTCTCAGTGTGGACTCTGCTTGAGATTCTCCCCCTCTCCCTCTGCCCCTCCTGCTCATGCTGTCTTTCTCTCTCTAAAATAAATAAAAATCTTTTTTAAAAAAATGAAAGGCGTTTGTTCCATAAAAGACATCATGACAAGCCAGCAGCCAGAGACTGGTCAGAAGACATTTGCCATGTTTAAAACAGACAAGGAGCTATTGCTTAGAGTGTGCAAGGAGCTCCTGCAGATGGAGAGGAAGACAGAAACACAGTGGAGAAGTGGGCGAAGGGTGTGAACAGGCAATGGGCTGGGAGGAAACCTACGTGCATGACAGGAATAGAAAAGATGCTTGATGGGGTGCCCGGCTGGCTCAGTCGGTGGAGTGTGCAATTTTTCATCTCAGGGTTGTGAGTCTGAGCCCACACTGGGCATAGAGAGGACTTAAAAAAATTAAAAATCTTAAAATGTTTTAAAAATTAAAAAGAGATGCTTGAGCTCATTCGTGGTCAGAGAAAATGCATAACTCCTTACTGCAGCACGTCCTCCAGTCAGTGGCAGAGAGTGGACAATGCCAAGTGCTGGTGGGCAGGTGGAGGGCACAGGGATGCTCGTGTCACATGACCCCAGTCCTGTGGGAAGGGAACTTGAGCAGGGCCTTCCTTCTGAGGTGCCCATTCCTCACCCTCCACTGGTCATGCAAACCTGGACACCCTGGCAGGCAGGGTCCCTGGCAACAAGCTGGACTGTCCCAGGCAAACTGGGCAGATGGCATGCTGGTTAATTGTATGTGTCAACTGGCAGAGGGAATCCCTTTTTCCTCCATGGTGTGTTCTCTCCAGGCGCACAGTGGATGGGGTGAGCCCCACCCACACCGGGAAGGGCCCTCTGCCTGACTCTGTCTACTGAATCGAATGTTTATCTCCTCCAGAAACACCCTCACGGACACGCCCAGGATAATCTTTGGACAAATATCTGGGCTCCCCAGGGCCAGTCGGGTCTTCTCCCGGCTTTGGACTCATACTCAGACGGGAGCTTACACCATCGGCCCTCCTGGGTCTCTGCTGCTGGATGTTTCAGGCTCCATAACCCTGTGAGCCAATTTCGTATCTATGTATACCTTTTGCGTGTGCACCTCCCCTGCGTGCCGTGTCTTCCACGGGCTCTGCTTCTCTGGAGACCCCAGACTAACACAGGCACCCTACTGCAGCATACCACCATTTAGGGGAGTGAAAACACACCCAAACAGGGCTGCGTGTGTAATAGGGACGTTTACACCAAGAAGGCGAGGCACCAACCACGTGGCACGGGTGCCTGTGGGGAATGAGACGGAGAAGAAACGGGTAAAGTGAGGAGGGTTGAATTACCTCCCCTCCACACTGGACGGAAGGCGGGGAGCATGACACAGGTAGATGGTAGTTAAAGAAACAGGTAAAGAGAAGAAGATGGTGATGCACAGACCTAGCGCTCCCCAGTCCTTCTCAGCCCTCACTTCCTCCCTCAGCAGGAGGCTGGCGGACAGATTCGCAGCGGCTCCACCTCCCGCCTGTAAGCAGTTCCCGTAAGGATGTCCGCCCTGCTGCTGGGTGTCGGGTGCACTTGGGGCACCAGCGCGCGGCGGCTCTGCTCAGCGCCCCCCCCCCACATTAGGCTCTGAGATGGCACGGCTTTATCGAGGGCTCCACTCCGTTCCTTGAATCACGCCCCACAGTAAGAACAGTAAATCTGACCTACCCATTCGCGGACTGGTGGGTGTGCAAGCCCTGCCTGGGTCTCACTGTTGGGAACGACACCGGGGGGCACGTCTTCTACCCAGAAGTAGGGCCTCTCAGCGCAGAGACACCATGTCACCAAATTTAGACCCAAATTATCTTTATAATGAATGTTTGATTTAATGTGGTCATGCCCTATAAAGAATTACTATTTTATAATATATGTGAAGCATTTCTTAAAATGTTACTAAACATAGAGTCACCTGGGTGGCTCAGTCGGTTAAGCGTCTGCCTTCGGCTCAGGTCATGATCCTGGGGTCCTGGGTTCGAGCCCCACGTCGGGCTCCCTGCTCAGTGGACAGTCTGCTTCTCCCTCTCCCTCTGCAGCTCCCCCTGCTTGGGCGCTCTCGCTGTCTGTCAAATAAATGAAATCTTTAAAAAAAAAATTAGCAAATATAGATTATGATTATAAACAGTACATTTATATATCATGTAGATGTCTGCACGTACCATAGAGATAAATAAAGTGCATTCAATATGTTTATATAGCATACGAATGAATACAACTATGATTTATTTCTTTACAACTACGTAAATTCCAAAGAGTTAATGAAGAAAAACACACCACGTTTCTGTCAAGCCAGAAAATCAACATAATCAAACCTTCTCTGCTACTTTCCCATGTTTTGGAACTAAAAATAATTTCTCAATCTAACTTCACGTTACTTAAATAGCAAAAGAGATCGCACTTTGCAATGCCTTAGCCCATGGACGTGGAATAACGACAGGTATTAAGGATGGAAGGTTGTAAGTTGTTCTTTCTCCCCCCGAGGGGCAAGTGGGAAGAGTGCGGGTTGGGGGGCCGGCAGCTCTGGCCTCGCACCCACCCTGAGTCAGCCAGCTGGAGCTGTGTGTCACCGACCCAAGTCCTTAGTCTCCCTGGGCCCCAGCAGCCTCCCCTATAACCAGGATTCTTTGGGGGAATGGAGGTAATGTGTTTGCAGCACCTGGCCCTCTGGAAGCGATCGGTCAGTGACGTCCACTGTCGCTCAGTTTTGATGGTGAGAAGTGATGTCTACAGCTGTACCATGGAGCTTGGGGTCAGCTCTGGAGCACAGACAGTCTGAGGCCAAAGCCCACTGGAGTCTGGGCACAGCAGGGGGCTCAGGACCCACATCGTGGGCTTGCAGGCAAGGGGGTCACACACCTCCGAAACCCCAGCAGTCTGCGTGCCCGAGGCGCCACCTTGCACTCCTGCAGACCAGGCCAAGGGACACTCACGATTGTCACGTGTCACGTGCATGCAGACGAGGGCTTTCAGGGGCATGGCTCAAATGGGGGCCAAGCTCCTTGTGCTCTGCACCCAGAGCCCACGGCCTGGTTTCTCACTTGAGACGACAGACATCCCGGCACCAGGCCCTTGCCCCTCTCACGCTGGAGGCCCAGACAGCCTGTAAGGCCTCCATCCCAGGAGGAGGAGCACGCGGAGCACGCGGAGCACGGGAAGGGAGGGACAAAGACAGGCGAGGGCGGGGAGCGCCGCCAGGGGCTGCTTCTCTGTCTGGGCAGCAAACAGCCTGCTGCCCAACTGCCCGTCTTCCCACTGTTGCTGGCCGGTATGGCTTCACAGCCAGGGAAACCGAGGCAGAAGCCGCACCTGCCGCCGGGCTAGAGTGCACAGAGGAGGCACGCGCCCCGTGCTATGGCCTGCTGGTGGTCTCGAGAGCAGGGAAGCAGGTGAAGGGCAGGGAACACCTGTTTTGCTCCCAGGGTCAATCGTCCTTTCTTCTCCGTGACCTCATACCTCCCACTGGGCAGCTCGTTCTGTCTTTCAGCTGCAAACAAAACCTGACTCTGGGAGACAAGTAAGAAAGACGGGGTCAGAAACCCAAGCCCGAGCTTTGTGCATCTAGGTGATGGGGCCAACGCGAGATCAGAAGGCAGGGCTGGCGGAGAAGCAGGTGAAGGAAAGTTACCGGGAGCAGTGCCTCTGGGGAAGCCTTGTGCTGGTTCCCGTCCTGCCTCCCTCTGGTTCCTCCTGGGCCGGGGTGGCGTCCGCCAAGGGAATGCTGGTTTCTGCCGCCTGTGACTGTACCCTGCGGCCAGCAACAGCGGCTCCCAGGCCCTGGTGTGGTTTCACGTGCATGACAGAGGTAGGGATTCCTAGAAGGACCGAGACAGACGGCAGTGGCTGTCCCTGCTCGCCCCCCCCGCCGTCCCAAATTCCGGAATTCAAAGATCCGTATAGGTCTGTGCTCACTCTCAACAGGGCTTCTCTGTTTTGTTCACCCTGCATCTGTGGCTCGCGGAAGCCGGTGGTTGATGGCGGCCTCATGGGGACCGTGCGCCTCCTTGACGCCCTTCTCCCTGCTCCCTGGCCTTGGTTCCCGTTCACCTTTCAGACAGATGCCCCGACCCCAGCCACCACCTGCCCCTGCTCCTGACGACGGGAGCCTCCCAGCTGGTCTCCCTGCTCCCACCCTGAGCCGTCAGACCATGCTCCATCCTGCGACCTCTCCATTCACAGCCGGTCTCAGCTCACTGGGGGAAGAGCCCAAGTCCGCGTCCCGGTCTCGAGCAACACCCCCACCCCACTTCCAACTTCGTGTACTTTGGTTGAGGATAAGTTCACACAACACAAAAGGAACCATTTCACGAGAACGCAGGACAGTGCCGTTGCTGTGACACAGCCTGGGGGCTCCCGAGGGACCCGGCATCTCCGCGGCACGGCGTGCGACCAAAAGAACCGAAAGGAGGACCTCAAAGAAACAGCCAAGAGGTGGAAGCAGCCCACGTGTCCACTGACGGATGATGGACACACACGAGCGGCCCTTGCACACCGTGGGACGTCCCGCAGCCTGACGGAAGTAAGGAGAGCCCGATGTCCGCTACCACAGGGATGAATCTTGAGGACATGACGCTGGTGAGAGACACCAGACACAGGACGACAAACTGTGCGTTTGGTCCACTTCTGGGAGGGCCCGGAGTCGTCGGACTCCCAGACGGCAGGCGGTGGGGCCCAGGCTGGCCGCGGGGGTTCGGTGGGGACAGAGTTGTTCTGCAAGGATGCGAGCGCTCTGGACACGGACGGCGGCGGCGGCCGCACAGCGTGTGAATGTGCCCCCCACCACCCGACGGCCCACTTAAAGACGGTCAAGACGGCGAATTGTGCAGTACGTGTGTCTTAGCACGATT
The DNA here is from genome assembly GCF_017311325.1 of Ursus maritimus. NCBI lineage: Eukaryota > Metazoa > Chordata > Mammalia > Carnivora > Ursidae > Ursus > Ursus maritimus. The sequence goes on along the minus strand of NW_024424452.1, from coordinate 553,652 downwards.
GTGTGGGGCGCCTGGGAAGCGGCCTCCCCCGGATTCTTCCCCTGGATGCAGTTCTCCCGCTGACTGTGGAAACGACTGCCGCCGGGGGATTTCAACCCCTTCGGAGGAGGAAGGGCAGCAAAGTATTTTTTTTTTTTTACTAAGTTGTAAAATTCCAATTCCAGTTAGTACACAGACAGTGTAATATTAGTCTCAGGTGTGCAATAGAGTGAGTCATCACTTCCTTACGTCACCCCGTCACCCCGTGCTCCTCGCAGCAAGGACGCTCTCAGTCCCCACCACCTGTGTCCCCCTCCCCCACTCCCTCCTGCTGACCATCAGTGCCTTTGTTCTCTAGAGCCCGGAGTCTGTTTCTCTGGCCGCCTGGCGGCTCAGTCACTGAAGCATCTGCTTTCGGCTCAGGTCACGGGGATCCTGGGATGGAGCTCCCAGTGGGGTTCCCCGCTGAGCAGGGAGTCTGCTTCTCCCTCTCCCTCTGCCCCTCCTGCCACTTGTGCTCTCGCTGGAAGAAAGGAAGGAAGGAAGGAAGGAAGGAAGGAAGGAAGGAAGGAAGGAAGGAAGGAAAGAAGGGAGGAAGGGAGGAAGAAAGAAAGAATCTGTTTCTTGGTCTCTTTTTTTCTTTGTTCTGTTTCTTAAATTCCACATTTGAGTGAAATCATATGGTATTTGTCTCGGACTTATTTCACTCAGCGTTATCCTCTCTAGCTCCAACCATGTTGTTAAAATAGCAAGAACTCGTTCTTTTTTATGGTCGAGTAATATTCCAGTGTGTGTGTGTGTGTGTGTGTGTGTGTCTGTGTGTGTCTGTGTGTACATAGACACACACAAGCCGCACCTTCTTTATCCATCCATCCATCCGTGGACACTCGCGCTGCTCCCACAGTTGTACGTAATGCTGCTATAAACATAGGGGTGCGTGTATCTTTTCTTATTAGTGTTTTCGTATTTTTTTGGTAAATACCTAGTAGTGCAATTTCTAGATCATAGCATGGTTCTATTTTTAACTTTCTGATGAGCCTCCATACTGTTTCCAGAGCGGCTGCACCCGTGTGCATTCCCAGCAGCAGTGCATGGGATTCCCCTTTCTCCACATCCTCGTGGACACCCGTTGTTGCTTGTGTTGTTGATTTTAGCCGTCGTGACAGGTGTGAGGTGGTGTCTCATCGCGGTTTTGTTCTGCGTCTCCCTGATGACGAGTGATGTTGAGCATCTTTCCACGTGTCTGTTGGCCATCTGGGTGTCTTCTTTGGAGAAATGTCTGTTCGTGTCTTCTGGCCCTTTTTTAACTGGACTGTTTGTTTTTTGGGTGTTGAGTTGTATCAGTTCTTTATATATTTCAGATACTAGCCATTGATCAGAGATGTCGTTTGCAAATATCATCTCCCTTTCTGTAGGTTGCCTCTTAGTGTTGTTGGCTGTGTTCTTGGCCGCACAGCAGCTTTCTATGTTGACGGAGTCTCAGTAGTTCATTTCTGCTTTTGTTTCCCTTGCCTCAGGAGACAGATCTAGTAAGAAGTTGCTATGGCCGGTGTCAAAGAATAACTTTGAGGGGCGCCTGGGTGGCTCAGTCGTTAAGCATCTGCCTTCGGCTCAGGGCGTGCTCCCAGCCAAAGTCAGAGACATTACTGCCTGTGTCCTCTTCTAGGATGTTTATGGTTTCAGGCCTCACATTCAGGTCTTCCGTCCGTTCTGAGTGTATTTCCGCGATAATAAAGGTGATAAAGTGGTCCGGTTCCACTCTTCTGCTTGTGGCCGTCCAGTTTTCCCAGCACCGTTTGTTGAAGAGACTGTCCTATTCCCATTGGCTATTCTTTCCTGCTTTGTTGAAGGGGAGTTGACCATAGCGTCGTGGGTTCCTTTCTGGCTTTTCTGTTCTGCTCTGTTGGTCTGTGTGTCTGTGTTTGTGTCAGTACCATGCGGGTTTTGATGATTACAGCTTTGCAGTACAACTCGAACGCTAGAGTTGTGCTGGCTCCGGCTTTGCTTTGCTTTTCCAAGGTTGCTTTGGCTCTTCGGGGTCTTTCGTGGTTGCACACACATTTCAGGATTGTTCTAGCTCTGTGAAAAATGTTGATGGTATTTTGATAGGGGTTGAGTGAAACGTGTATTTTACTTTGGGCGGCATTGATTTTTACCAATGTCCGTCCTTCCTATCCACGAGCATGGAATGTCTTTCCATTTCTTTGTGTCCTCTTCATTTTCTCTCATCTGTGTTTTCTAGTTCTCAGAGTCCAGGTCTCTTGCATCTTTGGTTAGGTTTATTCCAGGTATCTTATTACTTTTGGTGCAGTTGTACATGGGATTGCTTTCTTCATTTCTCTTTCTGCTGTTTCATTATCAGTGCGTAGAAATGCAACAGGCTTCTGCACCTCGATTTTGTGTTCTGTGACTTTGCCGAATCGGTGTATCAGTTGTCGCAGTTTTTGGGTGGAGTCTTTCGGGTTTTCTACACAGAGTATCGTGTCATCTGCAAATAGTGAAAGCTTCCCTTCTTCCTTACAATTAGGATGCCTTTGGTTTCTGAGGCTGGGACTTCTGGTACTATGTTGAGCAGCAGTGGTGAGAGTGGCCATCCTTGTCTTGTTCCTGACCTTCGGGGGGAAGCTCCGTTTCTCCCCATCGAGTACGACCCTAGCCGTGGGTTTTTCACGTATGGCCTTTATCGTGTTGCAGTGTGTTCCCTCCTGCTTCGTGGAGGGTTTGTTCCATGAACGGGTGCCGTACTTCGTCAGGTGCTCTTCCTGCATCTGCCGAGAGGATCCCGTGGTTCTTGTCCTTTCACTTGTTCATGTGATGTATCACGTTGATTCATTTGCAAATGTTGAAACTCCCTTGCAGCCCAGGAATAAATCCCACTTGACCATGGTGAATGACTCTTCTAATGTATTGCGGGATTTTGTTTGCTAGTATTTTGTTGAGGATTTTTGCACCCATGTTCATCAGGGATATTGGCCTGTACTTTTCTCTTTTAGTGGGGTCTTTATTTGGTTTTGGTATCATGGTATTGCTGGCCCCTTAGAATGAATATCGCAGTTTTCTTTCCATTTCTATTTTTTGGAGCACTTTGAGAAGAACAGGTATTGACTCTTCTTTCAATGTCTGGTAGAATTCTCCTGGGAAGGCATCTGGTCCTGGGCTTTTGGTTTGTTGGGAGATTTGTGATTATTATTATTATTTTTAAAGATTTTATTTATTTATGTGACAGAGAGACAGCCAGCGAGAGAGGGAACACAGCAGGGGGAGTGGGAGAGGAAGAAGCAGGCTCACAGCGGAGGAGCCTGATGTGGGGCTCGATCCCGTAACGCCAGGATCACGCCCTGAGCCGAAGGCAGACGCTTAACTGCTGTGCCACCCAGGCGCCCCAAGATTTGTGATTATTGATTCAATTTCTTTTCTGGTTATAGGTCTGTTCAAATTTTCTATTTCTTCCTCTTTCAGTTTTGATGGTTTATGTGTTTCCAGGAATTTATTCATTCCTTTCAGGCTGTGCAGTTTGTTGGCATATAATTTTTCATAATATAATCTTGCAGTCGTTTGTATTTCTGTGGTGGTGTTATTTCTCCTCTTATGTTTGTGATGTTGTTTGAGTCCTGTCTCTCTCTCTATTTTTTATTTTTTTATTTTTTTATGGGTCTGGCTAGAGGTTTAGCAATTTTGTTGATCTTTTCAAAGAACCACCTTCTGGTTTCTTTGATCTGTTCTATTGCTTTTTTAGTCTCTCTATCATTTATTTCTGCTCTAATCTTTATTATTTTCTTCCTTCTGGTGGTCTTGGGTTTTGCTTGTATTTCTTTTTCTAGCTTCCCTAGGTTAGGTTATGTGAGATTTTTAGAACAGTTTTATGTTTAACTCCGAGGATCACCTTGAAGGCTCTGAGGGCACCGGGGAGCGGCTCCTGTGTGAGCAGGTGTGGTGTTTCAGGAAGTATGCAGTGGCACGGAAGGGCCTTTGGGTAATTGCTGTGAGCCAAAGATAACAGAAGACAAAGCAATGAAAATGATTCATTTGCACCAAAACGGACCCATAACCACTGCACTGGGGCCACTCAGGGATTCAAGCAGGGGAGGAGTGGGGAGAGCCGGCCTGCTCCAACCTCAGTCAGGGTGTGACACAGGGGTGCGCTCAGCCACAGCAGCATTGCTCACTGGAGCCCAATTAGTGCACCACTTCCGGCAATATTTCGTTTGCAGACACAGCTGGATTCGTAGCTGCGTGAGTGCCCAAAGCACAGGGACTTCAGTTTTACATTTGTACGTGTTTAAGAAAATTTACAGTTGAAATAGTTTGAACGCCCCGGGGGGGAGGTGGGGGTCTGTGAAGGTGATTTTCCATTTGAGAGGGGCCACAGATCACTCTAACTTGAGGACGATGGGTCTGGGGACTTTCGCTGGGTCTTGGTGGCGGATGTCCTCAGAGGACCCCAGGCGCCTGTTTCTCTGGACCATGTCTTCGAGTCGATTGCTTCCAGCCCTGCAGCCCCTGCCCCCTCTGAGCCTGGCCCAGAAGTTCAGGGAAGGGCCACGTGAGCACCTTTCCACCTTCCGAATTATCTCCCCAGCGATGACGGCCACTTCGGCTCCGACAGAAGTGTAGTGTGTCCCCTTCTTGCAGAGACAGCCCCAGGTCCTCACCAAGCAGTACCGTCTGGGATGGGCTTGAACGCCAGCCTGGGACAGAAACATACCAGCTGTCACCCCAAAACACAGTGCTGCCATAGACAAGACTGTGTGCTGTCACTCCCATAACAAAATGAAAATCGGAGTTTCTTTGAAGCCATGCGTTAGTTTGTATTATTTGCTTTTCCGTTACATAAATACTATTATTTAAACAAAACCACCCCGGGACTGGGTAACAGTGCAATTAGTAGTAACGAATAGGGGACACCATGAGAGAAATGCTCCGGTGTTTCTTTCTGTCTTCCACTACAACCCATTATTTTATACTTAGAAAATCTTGTATTGGATATTTCAACTTTGGAGACGATGTTATTATGTATTCTGACGACACATCCATGTACAACTTTCTGTTTACCTGAAGCTTTTAACCGTAGACTCATCTGCCATTTCCATCCCCAACGGTGACGTTCTGCAAACCTCCGGTATTCTCTCACAGCCAGGAGCTGCCGCGGATACAGTCCGCCCACGGTGTGTGTCATGTGTAGGCCGAGGATTTTTGCACCTGTGAGGGTCTCCCCTGTGGCCCTTCTGTAACCACCCCCACCCCCTGCAGCCCCTGGTCCCACTTCCCCCCTGCGCTTAACCCTTGGGAATCACAAATCTGCCCTGCTTTTCTACAATCTTGTCCTTTCAAAAAATGTTATTTAAATTGGGACACCTGCCTGGCTCCATGGGTGGGGTGTTTGGACTCTTGATCTCGAGCTCATGAGTTGTTCAAGCCCCACGCTGGGCGTAGTTTACTTCAAAGAAATGTTATATTAGTGGAATCACACAGGACCTAAGCTTTGAGGTTGGCTTTCTAAACTCATCACAGTTCCCTGGAGATTCATCCAAGCTGTTGTGTCTCTCCGTACTTTGATCCTTTATAACGCAAGACTCCTTAAAAGGAGAACAAAAGTACGGCACGGCTGATTAAGCAGGTCATGACCCGCTTCCTTCTGTCCCATGACGCTCTGAGCAGTCTCACTCCTGTTTCCCTTTCCAACACCGCTCCTCTGAACTTAGGACATCCCTCTCTGCTTTTACACAGCGGGAGACGCGGAAGGCGCTCAAGCGTACAGCCCACGCGGACTTGCAGTGCTGTTCCTGCCAAGTCACCGAAACTCTGACTCCTGGGGTCAGTCCAGTGTGATGCCACCTCATGAGCACGGTGGGAATGGACCCCGGGACCACGGCCGGAGCTGAAGGCAGATGCTTCACCGACTGAGCCACCCGGGCGCCCGAATAAATAAAATCTTTAAAAAAAATGCACTCCAAAGCATACTGGAGGTCACTATAAGTTAAACCTCTCTTTCTCAGGCAAATGGTCTTAAAGCACAGAGGTCACTAAAACTTGAAATCAGAGTTGGATTTCAAATAAGTTATAGTTTTACTAAAGGAATGAGAAAGTCATGTCAAATGTAGTTACCCCTTTTGGTGACATTTTTGAGTTTTGAAGCGGTCCTGCTGTCATAAAACGAGTTTGTTTTTCCCAGGTGAGCTCTCATCCACAGTCTACACAGAGCATCCGACACTCAGGTGCTCGTTTTGGAAGAACAGCAAATGAATTTCCATTTTCCTGTAACCCTTTCTTTGTTCTCATCCTTATGTATTTCCAAATTAGAGAAGGACATTCCTCTGTCTCACGCTTTCAAAAATAAGGTTTTGTAGCAGGCAAACATTTTAACATCTTTCCTATGACCAGCAATGATGACGGATAGAGGCTTTCTCCTTCCATTTCTATAACGTGAAAAGTCTTGTCTCTGCATATTTTGAGGAAACTAGAAGGTCACCAAAACGCTCCATTTGGAAGCCCCAGTGTGACACGTAAGCACACCTCACCTTAACAGCAGTGTTGCCTACAAGCTGTGGAGGACACTGAGCAGGTAAGATCTTTTCATTGCCTCCGGTAATAAGATAATCAGCTGAGTAGAATTTGCCAGAATTTACACTTGCACTGTCACCAAAACACGGGTGGACGAGCAACGTCTAGTTTGTATTTGGACAGAGTATCAACAACCTTTGGCTCATGTTTTCTGCAATTTCATCAACCCTTCACTGACGTCAAGAAGACCATTGGAAACCCGTTGTCTCCAATCAAAGTGACAAGGCCCGGGGAGCACACGGCTTTGCTACAGGGACCGGGCGCATCACGCGACAGACGCGCACAACATCGCGGTTCAGAGGACGGGCAGAATCTGGTCTACGGCGTTGGGTAGATGAAACAGTGCATCAAATCTCTCCCATGTATACGCATCCCTTCTCCAAATTTTAATTCCCATCTTTGAGTGAGGAAGGGTCACCTCACTGAGCTGCACAGAGCCGTGAGTGGCCACCGCGAGTTCAGCAGGGGGGTGTGACTGAGCTCATTCCGTGGCCAGTGTCGGGGACTGAATATTGGGGGCTTTTGGGGAGACGAAAGAGTCGTGACTGGTTTAGAAGAACCTCCCGTCTGGGGGGGCTTGGGTTCGGTCTGCGAACGTGCCTTCACCCCCTCCTCCACCATCCCCGTCCCCGAGTCTCTTCTGCGTGTTGTGCAGGACGCTCTGTTCTGGTCTCTAGCTCCCTAGTCCGGTTGTCTGTGTGCTTCACCTGCCATTAAAGTCACAGTCGTCAGCCTCCTTCGTCAGCCACGTCTGGGTCACACCGGCATTCACATTGTCCTTGTTCTCATTTTCACGATCTGAGCCCTTAGACAACTCGGCCACAGCATCTGCCACGTGAAAACGTGCACCAGCGTCGTCTCAACACAAACATGACAGTGAGTTCACGGCCACGGCTAAAGGCCCACTGCTGATACGCTCACACTGCGTCAGTAATGCGAGCTCCTGGAGCAATGCAGCGCGGGCGGTCGTCCTGCAAACCACGAGTCGTGGTTGACAACGTCAACCGCTGGGGAAAAGCAGCGGCAGTGACTGCGGAGGGCATGCGTGCTGCTCCCGCTGAACACGACATACCGTGCTCCTTAGCTCCTATCTGGGGGGCTGCCACGAGAGTTTTGTGCTCTCCCCCAACCTTCCACACCCTTTCAGGAAAAACAGCACTTTTTGCACCCCCTGCTGTCTTTCCTGGGATGCAGCCTTTCAGAGCCACAGCCCGGGCGGTTCTGAGTAAACCAGGACCGTTGCAGATCCTACCGTCGTCATAGAGACGTGCTGTGTGTGTAAACACATCAGATTTGGAAGACGCGGTATGAAGAAAAGAATGTAAAACATCACATTCTGTTCGATGTTGATTAGTGAATTTTTTTTATGTGCCGGGTCTGGGTACGTATTATGCACATGAGTTTCGCCCACGCCTTTTTTTCTTTTTTCTCTCGCAGCCATTAGAAAAATTCAGACGCCATCCGTGTTGCAGTCTACTTCTGCGGGACATGGTGTGCCTGGCCCCCCATCCCCAGCTCCCCGGGTTCTGGCACAGGGCCTGACCCACTTCAGGTGCATCGATTCTGCACAACAAACGGGCTCTGGATCTATCAGACTCACCGACACCCAGGCCTTTGAAAAAATATGCCAGAAAATATTTTCTTACCAACCTGAGGAAATGTTCGAGGTCGGCTTTGCCCCGGTGAGCGCCAGGCCTGCTTCTCCGTCCAGTCCTGATGGTGCGCAGGGGCTCCTGGCCCAGCGGCTCTCTCCTTGCACAGCAACCTGCCAACAATTATTTCAGACAGTTGGCATCGGCGTTCAGGAGCTCATCGGCCTTTCACGGCACGAACAGACAAGCAGCGCGACATAGAGAGAACCGGCACTTCACCCGGGTCTGTGGGATCGGGCCTGGCACGACAGGCTGCTGAGAGTCAGACGCGGTGTCCGGGGGTTAACGCCACCGTCATGTTCCACTCACGAGCATCAAGTCCCCTGGTGGTTATGTGCGCTGCCTTAGGGAAAGGGGCTGACTATCCCGGCATGGAGAGTTGACGGTCATTCTGGAAAGGCCTCCGTCAACAGCTGGTCCAGGTAGCCGAGCGATGTCATAGTAACATGTCCAATGCCAACTCTCCCCAAACCCAAAGTAGTATCTTTCGCAGATACTCTCCGGAATCCAACTGACGCCTACAATTAACGCTTCTTTAAAAAAAGATGTGTTTAGAGAGAGAGAGAGTGGGCATGTGCAAGGGGTGGGAAGGCACAGAGGGGGAGAGAAAATCCCACGCAGACTCCCTGCTAAGTGGGGAGCTCGACGTGGGGCTCCATCCCACACCCCTGAGATCACGACCTGAGCCGAAACCAGGAGCTGGACGCTCAGCCGACTGAGCCGTCCAGACGGCCCTACAACCAACCGCTTTACCCACAGAAGCCCGGTGGCCCAGGTACCTGGCAGCACATTTGCGGTTAATTCACACTGGAAAGTGCCCAGCAAAGCTATCAGCTTGGAGCTGGATGATATAAACTGTTTACTGTTTGTTTTTTTATCTTAAAACTAGTAACAGCGTGATCACGGCCAACACGGATCGAGTCTGCCCGTTGTGGGCCCGCTCGTGCAGCCTCACCGAATATCCAGAACAGCTCGATGGCAAACCAGGGCACTGAGGCTGAGAGCTCACGGCTCGCGAGGGGCAGACCTAACACTTGAAAATCCAGATCCGAGGGACCCCAGGCCTGCGGCTTCAGCCCCTGTGCAAACTCTGTCCACATAACCATAGAAAGCATGTGAGAGTTTTTCAAGAGTTAAAAAGATGTATAGACTACTTTAATCCCACCACCCAGAGTAACTTTTGCAAACGTTTTAAGGCCTATTCTGTCACTTTTCTATGTGCATATTACATATTTCTGTGAAAGTGGATGCTGTATGTGCTGTTTCATGACCGGCCTTCTCTACAGAGCCGCGTGTGGCTGTCCTGTCGGGCCGCAGAAGTCCAGACCTCAGGGCAACATGATGATGGGAGCACGGGCGATTTCCTCCCTCTCACCTGTGGCCTCATTGAAATGATCAGCAGGGACGAGCGGAGTGCGGGGAGACAGGCGGCAGAGAGGAGAGACTTGACATTTTGGGGAAGGGGTAGAGCAGGCAGAGATGGGGGTACGGAGCTGCATCTCAGCATAGATACTGGGGGCTGGGTCTGGGCAGAGGTGCGGCTTGTGTCTCCGGTGGTCCCAGAGGCTCAGACCAGGTCTGGGGGTGGGGCTGGCACCCAGGGGGTTAACAAAGCTCTGGGCTAGAACTGAGCCTTCCCCACGCCTGCCACAGAGCATCTGCTCAAAAAGCCAGATAGCTCTTCCCCCACAGCGCTTGGGAGCTGAGCTTTCTTGAGCAGATCTGGTCTTCCCGAGTAATTCCTTCCTCAGTCCCTCAGGCTGGCACCTGGTAAGGTCTCTACTGGCTCCTTCCTTTCCGTACCTCACAGGAAGAGCCCAACGCCTGGTGAACCCTGGGACAGAAGCTCCTGGCAACTCTTCTATCGAGGAGGGAGGCCTACCAAGGACACTGAGTTACCTGGAAAAAGCAAGAACGTTCTGACCACACCAAGTGAGGGTAAAGACTCAGAGCAGATGGAACTCCTACATTTCTCGTGGGAATGTCAGATGATACAACTCTTTGGAAAACACAGCAGCCGTTGTATGTAGTTAAACACATACTTCCCATGCAGTCCGGCTGGGCCACTCTTAGGCATTTGCCCAAGCACACTGAAAACGTGTCCACACAAAGACCTGTCCACCTGTTTGCAGAAGCATCATTCAGCAGCGAGCTGGCAGAGTGCAAACATCAGTCAACTGATGAACAGGTTAATGACTGTGTTATATGCATACAATGGAACGCTACTCAGCAATAAAAATGCAAAGAGGTGCTGCTGGACGGGAGGACCGGGATCTGACCGCGAAGGTCTAGAAAACACAACTTCAACCTGCAAATCAGCTCAGGGGTTGCCCAAAGCCTGGGTGTGGGTTGGGGTGTGACTGGGAAGGTGCCCAAGACAATTGTATTTTGATTGTGGTGGTAACTAAAAAACTGCACAAAAACTCATCAAAATATACACTTAAATGGGACCATATCTCTGCATAGAAATCAAATATCAATCACTTAAAGGAAAGGAGACTTTTTTTTTAAAAAAATATTTTATTTATTTATTTGACAGGCAGCCAGCGAGAGAGGGAACACAGGCAGGGAGAGTGGAAGAGGAAGAAGCAGACTCTCAGCAGAGGAGCCTGATGTGGGACTCGATCCCAGAACGCTGGGATCACGCCCTGAGCCGAAGGCAGACGCTCAACAACTGCACCACCCAGGGGCCCCAAGGGACTTGTTTTTTAAGAGTTTATCTATTTGAGAGAGAGTGTAGAAGTAGGTGGAAGAGCAGAGGCAGAGGGAGAAGCAGGCTCCCCGCTGAGCAGGAAGCCCAATGCGGGACTCAATCCCAGGACCCTGGGATCATGACCTGAGCAAAAGGCTGATGCCTAACCCACTGAGCCACCCAGATGCCCCAAAAAAGAGACTTCTGAAAAATAAGCAGTAGAAATAAAAAGGTCAATAGGAAGGTTAGAAAATAAAGCCCAAAATCTATCTCAGAACATAGACAAAATGACCCAAAAGGAAAGGGAGTAAGAAGAGAATAGGTGAGAAAGGAGTGGGGGGAATCAGTTCAACATCATGCACTCAGACGTTCTAGAACCCGAAAGTGGAGGAAACTGAGAGAAAGGGCCCCTCGTGCACAGAGCAGAGCGAACAAAGAAAAGATCCCATCTAGACGTGTTTTTGTGAAATTTCAGATTAGGGAAAAAGAAAGATCTTAAAAGCATCCAGAAATAAAACTCATGACTCCTACAGAGGAAGGATCATCATAGCAAGACACTAACGGAGCTGTGCTGTCACAATCCTGGGGGCAAATTTGGGATCTAGACGTCTACGTTCAGCTATGAGGGCAAATTAAAGGCCTTTTTGGCACGCAGACATCCCTTTCTGAGGACACGCTGGTGATGTACTTCAGAAAACAAAGGACACCAAGACCAGGGAAAGTGTGGGGCCAGTCAAGGCCCGTGGGGGTCATGTCCAGTGATGGCTGGGCAGCAGACCTGAACAGCAGAGGCCAGAGGGCTCTGGGACATAGAACTCCAAGGGAAAAGGTGGGCATCTGGGGCAAGATTAAGCACCAGAGGATGGGTCAATGTGAGGATACGGTGAAGGCACACTCTTTTGTCAATGAGAAAACATAAAAGCAATTAGAAACTCAAAAAATAAAAAAAAAAAAGCTGTAAGTGTAAGTTGTGGACCAAACACGAAGCAAACCAAACTGTGACACTACCTCGGGAAGCTCATGGAGTATAATCATTTTAAGGCCACTGAGCATAAAGAGGAAAATGCTAGTGCAACAAGTTGTTCCATAAATAAAATGCATGCGCCATAAACAGAAAACCACTGATGGATTTCTAGCCTTGGCAAACTATGAACAAAGCATGAGAAAGGTTAAGTATTTTCAATTTGTTGTAAGGATAGGCAGCAACCTTGGCAACGTACAAGCAAGAGTGTAGCTGACGTCAGTTGGGAGGTGTGTGGATGCAGGGGAGGCAGTTAAGGATGGGATCCCCATCTTCTGTGGTAGGATGGGACAGATACCGTCCCACGCTGCTGGACAAGATACAGAGGTTTAAGTGCTAGATGTTACATAATGCTACACACGTAACGGAGAAAAACCCAACAGGATGATAAAACTGTACTAAATGGAGATGGGAGATGTCAAGAAGGAGGTGAGAATACCTTCTCTAACCTCACCTGATGTGGCCCTGACCATCTGATGCTTGCTGTCTGTCCAAGCTTGCCTCCTGCCATCTTCCTCTCATCTGGCCTCCTTGCTGCTCTCCCATTTGCCAAGCTCCCTCCTGCTCGGGACATTTGTACCTGACCAGCTAGTAGAGGCAGGTTCGGCAGCGGGGAGTTCATGAAAGGGCACCTGCCCGAGCTTCTCATCAGCTTGCCCCTTTCTGGGACACAGGGCAGCCCTGATGTTGAATATCCCTTGTTCACCGGGTCCAGGAGTGAGATGAATTCACCCTAGCCCACCTGTATTTTGAGGGCGGGGCTGGAAAGCAGAGAGAGTTCCCAAATGCTCTTTGCCCAGCTTCTCCTAAGGTTAACGTCTTACGTATCTATGGTGTAAATTATCAATGCCAGGTAGTTAATTCTGGTGCAATACCATCTTAGTCTGTTCAGGCCACTATCACAAAATAACACAGGCTGGGGGGTGAAAAACAATTTATTTCTCGGGGTTCTGGAGGCTGGAAGTCCAAAACCAAGCTATTAGCAAGTTTGGTGCCTGGTGAAAGTCCACTTCTTGGTTCACAGACAGCTGTCTTCTCTCAGCTCCTTTCCAAGGGTACTGAACCCATTCATGAGGGCTCCATTCTCATGATCTAAGCACCTCCCAAAGGTCTCACCTCCAAATACCGTCACACTGGGGATTAGGATTCAATATAAGAAGTTTTGGGAAAACACAAAGATTCATTTTATAGCAAATGCTATCAACTAAACTATAGACTTTTTTCAATGTTTTTCCACTGTAGTACTTTTCCTAGCACAAGGCAACCTGGAAGCCCACGCTGCATTTAGTTGTCATTCTCCTTAGACACCTCCAATCTGGGACAGTTCCTCGGAATTTCCTTATCTTTCAGGAGCTTGGCCCTTTGGCAGAGTACTCAGTTATGTTGTGTCACGTCCTTGCTTGGATTTCTCTGAAGTTTTCCCGTGATGTGATTGAGGGTATGCATTTTTGGCAAGAAAACCACAGGACTGCTGTTGTGTCTTTCCTGATGCATAACGTCAAGAGTCAACACTGTTCTTGTATCTTATACCTTGATTACCTGGTTGAGGTGTGTTGGTCAAGTTTTTCCACTATGAAGTTACTATTTGTCCTTGTTAAGCTATCTCTTAGGGGAGGGATCTGAAGCAATCATCTGTCTCAAAACTTCTGCCCACGAATCTCAGCATCCATTAGATCTTGCCGGCAACAGTTACCATGCTGTCATTTGCCTAAAGTTGGTTTCCACTTCCCTTGTTCCTACTACATCTATTAATTGTAGTATTTCCGTAGGAAAGAGCTGTCCTTTCTCCCTCACTTGCTGACTCTTTATCTCTGAGGGCTCGCGGGTATTCGTTACTCTGTAAGTTACAGTTCAAGAGTATTATTTACTTTGCGGCTCACACAGCTCCAGCTCTGGCCATTCAGGCTGGCTCCCGAGTCCTCGTACATCCCAACCTCATTTCGTGAGCCCCTCCCTACTTTCTAGTGACACAGGACGCGCCAGGCTCATCTTGTATTTCCCTGTCCCGGCCCTGGATCTGGCCGCTTGTTTAAGGGTCCCGTTTGTAAGCGCCGGTTGATCTGAGCAGCAGGAGGGTGTGGTGAAAAAGGAAGGAAGGGCACTCCCGGCCCCCTCCTCCCACCTCTGGTCCCAGAGAAGCGTACTTCCCACCAGGAAGGATGTGGCTAACAGCAGGTGGGTGGCTCTTTGAGGACCACACCGCCCAGCCCTGCAGGGGCCCTGGGCGCTCTCCGCGGGCGGCGTCGGGTGCGGGGCTGCACCGGGAAGAGCAGGGCGGGGCTTCGGCGCACCTCCGGAGGAGCGCGGGCTCAGTGCTCGCGTGGGCGAGCGCCCCTCCCGCCCCGGGGCCCCTCCCCGACTAGGAGGGCGGGGACGGGGGAGGGAGCGCGGTGAGGAAGGCTCGAAGCCTAGCGGCCCCAGTACTTGCTCTCAGTCCGACCGACGCTCCGGAGACGGACACTCTGACCCCGCGTAGGTCACTGGGACCGCGGTTGGCGTCTGACCCTCCGTGGCGAGGTTCCGCTCGCGAGGGCAGAGCGCTGGGCTGGAACCCGCGCGGGCAGCGCAGGCTCCGCACACCTGGGGGCCTCCGTCTGCACTCCTCGGAGGAAGGGGGCCGGAACGCCTGTCCCCTCAAGACAGCGGCGGCCTAACTTCGCGACCCCGCGCGCGGACCTGACGGGGGTGGGGGACGCGGCGCGGGCGCGGCCACGTGACACGGACGCAGCCAATCGGGGGCGCCGGCGCGGCCGCGGGCCGGGCACGCGCAGAAGCGCCCCGCCATTGCTCTCCGGCGGCAGCCGCGTCCGGGTCACGTGGTCGCGCCCTCGGCGCTGGGGCGGCTGGGAGGTGCCTGGCGCGGACCTCCGCCAACGTGGGGCGCGGCCCCGGCGCGTGCGCTCAGTCGAGGTCCTGGGTGGCTACGGGGCGCGGGAGCGGGCGGCGTCCGGCGGCGACAGGTGCAGGCGGGGGCTCACCAGCGCAGCCCGGTCGTGGTCGCATGTTTTCCACCACAGCAGGGGCACCTGTCGGGCTACTAGGAGGCGGCTGGGGGCGCGGGCGGGCAGCGGGGGTGCTGAGGGTGTGGACACTTGGGTTGCTGGAAGGCCTGGGAGGGCGCGGACGCGGGGGGAGCTGGGGGACGTGCGGGGGCGCGGGCAGGCGTGCCAGGGGCTGCGTGCGCAGGGAGCCTGGGGTGTCCCGAGCTGCGCACAGCCCTGGTGTTCCGCTGTGGACCGGCTGCCAGGTGATGGCCGCGGTGCAGGTCACCTGCGCCACGCAGGGCGCCGGGCTGTGGGGCTCGGGTCTGAGGCATCCCGCGCCGCCGGGCGTAGGAGGATAGGGTCTTATCCTAGCGGAGTCTCGCGCTCCCCAAGAAATGCCTGAAGGTGGTTTTGGCACCAGCTGTCATCCAGGGCTTCACGTTGTACGTGAAATGTTCACAGTAGTCTCTGAAACATCAGTTTTCCTTCACGAAATATGGGCTCCAGCACTTCGATGAGGGGTTAGTTGCTAAAGCTGTCACCCCACCGCGAAGACCAAGGCCCCTTCTCAGGGATACGCAGTCTTCCCAGGGGGTCATTTCCAGCAGGCTGTTCACCTGTAAGCGGCAGGACTGATGTGTGTACTTGCACTAAAGCCAGAATACCTCCTGCAGGGACAGAGAGCCCAGAACAGTTGATCGTGAGGATTACAATCTTCATCGCCATGCCTGTTAGGAGACTCTGAAAGAGCCAGTGTCGTCCACACCGAACCCCATCAGTTCCCCTGCATCAATTTAAAAGGTCACTGTTGGTTCCCTCCTTCACGTTTGCCATCGCCACCACCTCTCTTTGCTCTCAGTCTCAGCCAAAACCGTAAACTCACATTCTGAAGTACAGACATGAAGTAACAGTCCTAGAGGAAGAGAACACTAGACTTCTACAGGATCTTTCCATCTGCGCTTACATTTGTGGTCCGCCAACCACAGGCATCGCCATGTCTCTTCGGATTACACTTTCTGAGACTAGAAGAGAACCCTCCCAGATGCCTGAGAACAAATGGGCGAGTGCCACTGTCCCTGGCACAGGGTCCAAGCCTTAGTGTCCCAGCCAGCTCCCAAAACCATCCTTTGCTTAGAGGAGTCGTCACAGGAGAGGCTTAGACCCCTGGGGACAAGGCCAAGGTCAAAGGCAGGCTGAGTGGAGGCTGGTGCTGGGCAGACTGGGGACTTGCGGCAGCCTCTCTCTGAGATCCCAGTTGTCATCCACAACAGCACTGCCCATGGCCTCTGAAAATGCTTTTAAAATCCTCAATGACTCAAAGTCAGGAAAAC
>NW_024424452.1:471423-537422 GCF_017311325.1 Ursus maritimus | reverse complement strand
ACTGGGAGGGCGCGGACGCGGGGGGAGCTGGGGGACGTGCGGGGGCGCGGGCAGGCGTGCCAGGGGCTGCGTGCGCAGGGAGCCTGGGGTGTCCCGAGCTGCGCACAGCCCTGGTGTTCCGCTGTGGACCGGCTGCCAGGTGATGGCCGCGGTGCAGGTCACCTGCGCCACGCAGGGCGCCGGGCTGTGGGGCTCGGGTCTGAGGCATCCCGCGCCGCCGGGCGTAGGAGGATAGGGTCTTATCCTAGCGGAGTCTCGCGCTCCCCAAGAAATGCCTGAAGGTGGTTTTGGCACCAGCTGTCATCCAGGGCTTCACGTTGTACGTGAAATGTTCACAGTAGTCTCTGAAACATCAGTTTTCCTTCACGAAATATGGGCTCCAGCACTTCGATGAGGGGTTAGTTGCTAAAGCTGTCACCCCACCGCGAAGACCAAGGCCCCTTCTCAGGGATACGCAGTCTTCCCAGGGGGTCATTTCCAGCAGGCTGTTCACCTGTAAGCGGCAGGACTGATGTGTGTACTTGCACTAAAGCCAGAATACCTCCTGCAGGGACAGAGAGCCCAGAACAGTTGATCGTGAGGATTACAATCTTCATCGCCATGCCTGTTAGGAGACTCTGAAAGAGCCAGTGTCGTCCACACCGAACCCCATCAGTTCCCCTGCATCAATTTAAAAGGTCACTGTTGGTTCCCTCCTTCACGTTTGCCATCGCCACCACCTCTCTTTGCTCTCAGTCTCAGCCAAAACCGTAAACTCACATTCTGAAGTACAGACATGAAGTAACAGTCCTAGAGGAAGAGAACACTAGACTTCTACAGGATCTTTCCATCTGCGCTTACATTTGTGGTCCGCCAACCACAGGCATCGCCATGTCTCTTCGGATTACACTTTCTGAGACTAGAAGAGAACCCTCCCAGATGCCTGAGAACAAATGGGCGAGTGCCACTGTCCCTGGCACAGGGTCCAAGCCTTAGTGTCCCAGCCAGCTCCCAAAACCATCCTTTGCTTAGAGGAGTCGTCACAGGAGAGGCTTAGACCCCTGGGGACAAGGCCAAGGTCAAAGGCAGGCTGAGTGGAGGCTGGTGCTGGGCAGACTGGGGACTTGCGGCAGCCTCTCTCTGAGATCCCAGTTGTCATCCACAACAGCACTGCCCATGGCCTCTGAAAATGCTTTTAAAATCCTCAATGACTCAAAGTCAGGAAAACAAGCTATCCATAGCCCACCACCCCAAGTAACATCCAGTAATTATTTCTCTTGTCTTGTATCACATGGGCAATGACTGGACGTCTGGATGACACTGGGTTTTTGGAGAGTCCGGAAAATGGGGAAAAGTTAGGAAGCAAGATTTATCTTTACAGAAAGCTTAATTTTCCGAGCTAGTTTAAGGCAACTGGCAGTGGAAATGTGGGTCTTTGTAAGGGGACACCCCGCTTCCTGCTCAGGCTCGGAGGAGAGGCAGTGTCTGAGCTCACTTAGTCTTAGCCTCTGCCTTCCAAGCTCATCCCATGATTGTTGTAAAGTTTCAACACTTTCAGTTATGAAAAAGCTCACACAAAATTCATACGTACACACGTAGAGAAGAGAGTAGAATAGCCCCTGGGGATCTGCTTTGCCTGTTTTGGAATCCTACACCCACTGTCACTGAAACCCTGGCTTCCCAACGCAGCCCCATGGCTGGGAGAGCGACCCCCGCGGTGCGTCAGGTCTGCTCCTCACCGCAGTGCGCTGTTCTGTCCCGTGGACAGCCTGTTATCCATTCATAATTGTTGATGGACATTAGGGCTGGAGCACAGCTGCTATGGACACTTGCATACGAGTGTTCACATTTTCATTTCTCAACAAAACAACTTCATGATACACACCTTGAATATCCTTGCCTGGAACAGGTCCCTGTTCTCTACGGAGGAAACAGGTGTGTTGACCTAGGAGCTGAAAATGTCACCTGTGGGTTTCTGATTGAGGAGTCTCAGCAGAGTTTTTGAATACAGAATACATGCACAAGAGACTAAATTCAAAGGTACCAAATGGCGTAGACTGAAGTCCCACTCCAGTCCCTGTCATGCAGGTCCCCTCCCCAGAGGTCACCTTGTTTCTTCTGTACCCTTCCAGAAACAGTGTATCTGCGTGAGAGCAAATCAGCAGTTAGACCTTTCTCCTCCTTTTACGTCTGGTTCGTCCTATACAGTGTTGTGCTCCTTGCTTGTGATGACTAACGTATTTTAAAGATCATCCCATACTGGCACACAGGGGCCTGTCGCCGGTTATTAAAAGGTAGGAACCAACTCACCCTAGAGAGATCGCATATTTTCATTTAGGTCCCAGAAAGGAGATTTTCAAAGGAAGTAAAGCTCGTCTTTGAACTATGGTGCAGGTACAGCAAGAAGAGATCAATCATCTTTATGAAAATAACTATTGTAGCTTAACATTTAGGAAGTGAAACTTTGGTTTAAGTGAAATTTCTTAGGTGTAACACCAAAAGAATAATAAAAGAAGATGCTGATAAATTCTTTCAAAACTGAAAACTTAATGTTCTTTAAGAGACACTGTTAAAGGGGCGCCTGTGTGGCTCAGTCATTAAGTGTCTGCCTTCGGCTCAGGTCGTGATCCCGGCGTTGTGGTATTGAGCCCCGCACCGGGCTCCCTGATCAGCAGGGCGTCTGCTTCTCCCTCTCCCTCTGCCACTCCCCCTGCTCTTGCTCGCACTCTCTCTCCCTCAAATAAATAAATAAAACCTTTTATTAAAAAAAAAAAAAAAAAGAGGCCATGCCGGAGTAGGGTGGGCCCTCAATGCAGTATGACTGGAGTCCTCTTAAGAAGAGGGAGGACCGGGGCGCCTGGGTGGCACAGTCGCGATCCCAGGGTCCTGGGATCGAGCCCCACATCAGGCTCCTCCGCTATGAGCTTGCTTCTTCCTTTCCCTCTGCCCCTGCTTGTGTTCCCTCTCTCGCTGGCTGTCTCTCTCTCTGTCAAAAAACAAATAAAAAATCTTAAAAAAAAAAAAAAAAGACACTGTTAAAGAGTGAAAACAGGAGCGCCCGGCTGGCTCCGTTGGTGCAAGTCTCAGTCTCGGGGTTGTGATCTTGAGCCCCGTGTTGGGTGTAAAGATTTAAAGTGAAATCTTAAAAAAAAAGTGAAAACAAGCTCCATGATGAGAGAAAATATTTGCAAATCATAGATGATAAAGCACTTGTATCTAGCATATGAGAACGCTCATATTCAATAGAAAACCTGATTTAAAAAAAAATGGACAAGAGTGGGGTGTGTGGGTGGCTCTGTTGGCTGAGCGACTGACTCCTGGTTTTGATCAGGTCATGACGTCAGGGCCGTGCGATCCAGCCCGATGCTTGGCTCTGCACTCAGCCAGGAGTCCTTGGGATTCTCTCCTGTTCCCTCTGCCTCTGCCCCCTCCCTGCTTGTGTGCACGGGTGTGGGCTCTGCCTCTAAAAATAAGTCTTAAAACAATGGGCAAGAGATTTTAAGATATTTTACCACTGAAGATCTACAGATGGCCAAAAAGCACATGAAAAAATACTCAACATTACTAGACATAAAGGAAATGCAAACTAAAACCACAGGCCTGTTACAATGGCTAAAACTACAAAGGCTGGTATGTCGAATGTTGGCAAACATGAGGGGAATTGGGACTGTCATACGGTGCTGGTGGGAATAAATGGCACCACCGCTCTGGAAAATTGTGTGACAGGTCCTTAACGTAAATGGAATCTAGTGTGATTGCCATTCCCCTCCTAGACGTTCCTCCAGGAGAAATGGCAGTGTCTGTCCATCCAGACTTGCAGTCCCGTGTTGTGAGAAGCTTCTCTGCGACGGCCAGGAGCTACGCGCAAACATGCACCAAGGTTGCGGTGTGGCCGTCCCGTGGAACACGGCTCAGCAACAGAAAGGAATGTGCCACCCCCCACGGGCGCTACCACGCGGATGCATCTCAAAATACTTGTGCCGCACGAAGGAAGAACAAAAAGCCAAACGGAAAACACGTGCTGTGGAAGTCCGAAACGTGCAGGGCATATGGTGCGGTGACCCGACCAGACCAGAGTGGCCTGGAGGGGGTGGGGCCCGGTGCGGGAGGCAGGAAACCCTTGGGCTGGTGGAGACGTCCGTGGGTGCGTGTGCGTCGACACCTGTCAGACTGCCTGCTCTATGTGTGTGCAGTGAATTGTAGGGCGAGCGCCCTTCGATAGAACCGTTTAAAGACCGCAATCCATCCATCCATCGGGGCTCCAAACCCACATCGGATATGCCCTAGCACTTCTGCTCTGAGGAGCCTACCCATGTGGAAACTGCCCACGCCTGTCACAAAGCCCAGAGCAGTTTTATTCACAGTGGCCTCAACCTAATGCCCATCAACGGGTGAACGGAAAACAGAGTTGAGACCTCGAAGCCTCAAATGTTTATTATCTGGCCCTTGACAGAAGGGGACTGCTGACCCCTGAACTAGGCATGAATAAATAAATCACCTTGAAACCTTTGTGCTCCGAGAAAAAAGCGAGACACCGAAGACCACAGACGTGGTTAGAGACAAGTGGCTCGGTGGTTGCTGGGCTGGGACAGGCAGGGACCGGCTGCCCACGGGCTGGGGGGGCACTCTCTGGGTGACACAAGTGTTCTAAAACAGCCCTGAAAATTTGCTAACTCCCACCCATCTGTTTAGTATGGCGACTGTCACAGTATGTAAATACGTCTCCGTGACGCTGTAAACATCCGGGGACTACATTTTACACGTCCCTGTTCTCTGCCACCTGTACGGGAA
Organism: Ursus maritimus; assembly: GCF_017311325.1. Classification (NCBI taxonomy): domain Eukaryota; kingdom Metazoa; phylum Chordata; class Mammalia; order Carnivora; family Ursidae; genus Ursus; species Ursus maritimus. Next base: position 532,652 of record NW_024424452.1, on the reverse strand, counting down.
GCTTAGGGCTCCATAAATAGTTGCTGATTTAATTGAGTAGTGTGTACAAGAATTAAAAACATTTTTTTAAGATGTTATTTTTAATTATTTGAGAGAGAGAGAGCACAAGCTGGGGAGCGGCAGAGGGAGAAGCAGGCTCCCCGCTGAGCAGAGAGCCCCAAGCAGGACTCGATCTAGGACCCTGGGATCGTGACCTGAGCAGAAGGCAGACGCTTCACCGATGGAGCCACCCAGGCATCCCAAGAATTTAAAAAAAATTGAGTGAAGCAGGACATGGTCGTGCTCAGGTGTTTAGATGACTAACCTTTGTCAGCTGGGTGTGTGTCTTTCTCTGAACACATCCACCTGTGGGCACCATGCCAGGCAGCACGGACTCACTGTGCTGCTCTGAATACTTCCCCTCAGAGACATCCGGAGACTGGAATGCCGTGCTCATCTTTCTTTGGGGGCCAGCGTGGCAGCTGGCCTGGGCAGCCACCAATGCCAGCGTCTATCCACGCCTGTCTTGCACGTGTGACCTCCAGCCAAGCTCTCTGCCACTTCTATTTGCCTTCTGTGACCCTTCGTGGCTGATCAGAGATGGGAGATGGAGTTCTTGCTGGACACGAAAATGCGTGGTGCTCGGGGCAGGGTCCCCACATTTTAGGGGATCGGTCCCCTGGAGGGCTGGCCATGGGGTCTTTTTGCATTCCTCGCAGGCTTCCAGGTTATGCTGAGGAAGGAAACAGCAGAGGGTATAAAGGGCAATCAGGGAATGGGGAAGGGGGTGACGTCCCTGAGCGTATCCTAAGCCCCCTGCAGCCGCCGTCCATCACTGGATGGGCTCACACCCAGTCACAGCTTCAGAGGCACTGTGGGCTGGGGATGCATCCCCGTGGGGCCCGGGGGCAGTCACCTAAGTCTCTGCTGCAGATCTGGGCCCCCTTTTGTCCAGGCCTGCTGTCCCCCCACCAAACAGCCAGGCTCTCCGTCAGAGGGCCCTGCCAGCCTTGCGGATGCCCTCCTGATGGGGTTTGGAGCGCCTGCCACCTGGTGTCCAGAGAGGACACTACACCGAGCAGTGCAGGGTCCTGCCGCCCACAATTCCTGAGGCCGGGATCACTGTCAGATTAAATCTAAGGAAAAAATGAGCGAATCGAAAAATGTCAATTAACTACCAAACACATTAAGGCAGGTGTACAAGATAATTATAATAAATATTTTTAATTACGTTTTCAAACACTTAAGCATAAATGTTAATATTTGGTTGTTAGAAAATACACATAGTATTTTCTTCTCTGTGTTGACATAAATATTTGGCTTATGGAAATAATACCCATTTAAAATGAAATTTTTTAGGCACTTGAGTGCAGAAAGTGCTAGAGAATAAAACCCAATTTTACTTATAAGAGAGCAACCAAAACTGTATCTGATTAAATATTCTATTTTCAACATTGTTTGCATTACTGAGCTAAAAAAAAACCACTGTGACCAAATGTACCCATATAATATTTTTGAGTTCCAGAATATTTTAAACAGGAAAAATTTAACTGATAAAAATTTCAAGTTCCTTTTAGTCTGTTCACTGCGATGCTAAGTTTCAGTAGACACAACCCAAGGAAACAATGAATTTCTTTTTAATAACCTTTGCTTAAAAAAAACAGTCTTGGTGGGGCGGGCAGCTGCCCAACCATAAACCCCAACTCGAGAGTGCGGCAGGTGCACGCGGCTTTGAAACAAACGAGCAGGCTGACTGGCTGCCACCGTGAGCTGTTGCCATTCAGTTTCCGTATCAAATTACCTATAGATTTTTGGGAGATGTGTCAGTGAACTGTATAAATAAGACATAAAAGTACAGAAGCCACACAGTGAATGTGATTTCAGAAACTCCTGGACTGAGATCCGTCTCAGGAGAATGCCGGGCACATTTCTTAGGGAATACATTCTTGCTATCGAAGTCTTGCTCGTGAACGTCTCAGGCCGTAGACAAGAAGGTGCCGAGTTGCGAGGTTTGAAGGCCACACACTCCAGCCGCGGTGAGGACGGGAGCCGTCGGGTCCCGCGCTCACTGGGCCGGCGGCAGGGCCCGCAGGTGCTGTAGAAGCTGCTCGCAGCGGGCGGGAGAGCGGTGCTTGTGGACGACAGCCTCCGTCTCTCTCACCAGGAGCTCAGGGAACAGAACGCTGCCTGCTTTCAGGACCTCTGCAAAACAGCAACACGCGCTTAAAATGCCCGAAATAAATATTAAACCAGCTACTGCTTCTGTGAATAAGCTTCACGTTCAAGTTAAAACAGCTACGAACAGAGCAGACTACAAAGCGAGGCAAGTTATCCAGGACTCAGAGGCCACGTGACCCAATGAGGAAGGGTCAGCTGTCCGAGAAGACGTAAGGGTCCTTAATACGCACCAGCCTAATAACAGAGCACCAGACTACACAGGCCAAACGTGGAGCTAGCCCTCCACGCCCGCTCTCAGAGTGCAGGTCAGTGAGGACGTGGCCGACTCCACAGCACCATCCACCAGGGGCCACGACAGAGATCTGCACACGCGTCCATCCAACAGCAGCAGAACACACGCTCTTCTCGAGTGCCCCTGGCACGTTCACCAGACAGGCCACGTGCTGGGCCGTGAAAGACACCGTGACAAACTTAAAAAACGAAGTCCTAAAAGGTCTGTTGTCAGACCATAGTGGAGTTACACCAGAAATCAACAGGAAAATCCCCAAATGTTTGCAGATTAAACACCACATTTCTAAATAATGCAAAGGTCAAAGAAGAAATCTGAAAAGAAACTAGAGATCATTTTGAACTAAATGAAAAGGAAAACACAACCAAAATTTGTGGGATTCAGTGAAAACAGTGCTTGGAGGGGAATTTACAGCATCGAATGCATATGTTAGAAAAGAAGATCTAAAAACCGATACTTTAGGGGCGCCTGGGTAGCGCAGTCGTCAGGCGTCTGCCTTCGGCTCAGGGCGTGATCCCGCCGTGATGGGATCGAGCCCCACATCAGGCTCCTCCGTTGGGAGCCTGCTTCTTCCTCTCCCACTCCCCTGCTGTGTTCCCTCTCTCGCTGGCTGTCTCTCTGTCACATAAATAAATAAAATCTTTAAAAAAACAAAACAAAAAACCCCCGATACTTTAATTTTCCACCTTAGGAAATTAGAAAAAGGAAGACCATTAAATACAAAGTGAGCAGAAGAAAATAATAATAAGAATTAGAGCGGAAATCCGTGAAACTGAAGCAGGAGATCAGTGGAGAAAATCAACCAAACCAAAAGCTGGTCCTCTGAACAAGTCGTGGCCACAGATGTGAGGACCCTGACGAGGCGGGCAGATCACAAGAACAGACGGCCTACATCTATCAAAGAAACGGAATCAACAAGTAACAACCTCACAAAACAGAAAGTACCAGCCCCACATGGGTCCACTGGTGAATTCTAGCAAACTTCCAGGAGGAAATGATACCAATTCTCTACACTCTCTTCCAGAAGACGGAGGCTTCCTAGCTCACTCTACAAGGCCAGCATGACCCTAGCACAACACCACACAGACCGGACAAGACAACTACAGACCATCACTTCTCGTGAACAGAGATGCAGGAATCCTCAACAAAATAGTAGCAGATCGAATCCAACAATATAACAAGAATTATGCAGGAGCACCACGTGGGGCTTAGCCCAGGTACGCAAGGCTAGTCCAATACTTCAAAATCAATTAAGGTAATCCATTGCATCCACAGGCTGAAAAAGAAAATCACATGATTGGGTGCCTGGGTGGCTCAGTCGGTGAAGCGTCTGCCTTCGGCTCAGGTCATGATCTCGGGGTCCTGGGATCCAGCCCTGCATCAGGCCCCCTGCTCAGCCGGGAGCCTGCTTCTCCCTCTGCCGCTCCCCCTGCTTGTGTTCCCTCTCTCTCAAATGAATAAATAAAATCTTAAAAAAAAAGTAAAAGGTAACATACAAATAAAACAAAGGTAATATATAAATAAAAGAAAATGTAATAAAATAAATGGAGAGAGCTCAGGTTCATGGATAGAAGAGTCAATACTGTCAAGATGCCGGATCTCTCCAACTTGATGTGTAGATTTAGGCAATCACAATCAAAACCCCAGCAAGTTACTTTGCAGATGTTGACCAGCTCAATCTGAAGTCTGTACGTAGAGGTCAAGTCCCAGAATAGCCAGCGCAGGCCTGACGGAGGAAAGTCGGAGACCCGACACAACAGGACTTTCCACAAAGCCAGAGGAACGCAGTGTGGTCTCGTCGAAAGAACAAACAGATCAGAGAGTCCAGACGGGGACCCGCGGTCAACGCGCACCCTCGGCCCACGCGCACCCACGGTCCTCTGATCTTTGGTAACACAGCAGCGGCGACGCAGGGGAGCAAAGGCAGCCTTTTCAGTACATGGTCTGGAACAAGTGCATGTCGCATGAAGAGAGAGAGAAAGGGAGAAAGAGAGAGAGGGAGGGAGGGAAGGAAGGGAGGGAAGAAGGACGTAGACACGGACTTTCCGTCCTTCACGAACACTAACTCGCAATGGATCACACACGGACTTAGGAAACTGCAAGAACTACAGGGCCTGGAAGAGAGCTCGGGAGAGAACCAGTGACCCCAGGTGTGGCGATGACTTACTGACTCAGGTCATCTGACGGCCATGGCTACTGAGCGGCAAGGACATCGTCAAGCTGCCTGCTGCGGGTGTGTCCCCTGGCAGATGACTGTTTATGCTGTTAGTGCAAGGACTGTCCGCCTGACCCAGTAACCCACTTGTGCTAACTTGGCCGGGCCTGGTCTCCACGGGCCCCGGAACCCAGGTTGGCAGGGCGCACGCGCACACCTTGCACTGACCGCGTGCGTCCTTGATTACCTCCGCAGAGGAGGTGACAGCTTCTCGGGCTCTTTCTGTCGACATGAGTGCTTGGTCACCAGCTGTTGCTGGTGTGCGTCCTGCTGCCTTTCGCGGTTTCTGCAGCTGAGGAATATCCCCGTCTCTCTTCTCCACTCCCTTTTCTAAAACTTGCATTTCAGGATGGATTTTTCCCCGATTAAGTGCCAATTTCATCCGTTCTCGAAATCCCCCATCTCTGTGAAGTAACAACTCCGGGGCCTGGTTTTCCTCATCAGGCGGCAACAACTTTTGGTTTCTTGAAATTGCCAGCATTTCCGTAAGTTCTCTGAACGAGACCTCCAGGTCTCCCAGCGCAGACAGCAGCCGCGCTCGCGGGCCGTCACTGCCAGCAGCTCCTTCTCTCCACCCGGAGACGCCGCCACGCTCCCCACAGGCCGGCAGCCAGAGACCCTGGTGATGACTTTTAAACACAACACCAAAGGTACGACCCGCAGAAGAAGTAACCAGTAAGCTGGTCTCATTAAAATTAAATGTTTCTACTCTGCAAAAGGCCGTATCAAGAGACTGAGAAGACAAGCCCCACACCAGGAGGAAATATGAACAATGGCCACATCTGATAAAGGACTGTTACCCAAACACACACGGGCTCCAAGAGCTAAACGATGTGAAAACAACGCAGGTGAGAAATGTGCCGAAGACCGTAACGACACCTCGCCAAGGAAGAGACACGGACGGCAACCCCGTCTGAGAAGACGCTCCCCCCGGCGCGTCCTCAGGGAACGTAGATCAAAACAACAAGGACACACAGCCACACCCCCCGCAGCGCGGCCCAAGCCCACGGCACGGCCACTGGTGGACGCCGGCGAGGACGTGGAGCCGTGGGTTGCCGGGGCGGTGCGAGATGGGGCAGCCACCTCGGAGGACAGTCTGGCAGCTTCTTAGAAAACTAAATACACTCTCGCCACGCGATCCAGGAATCGTGCTGCTTGGTATTTACCCAAAGGAGCTGAAAGCTTATGTCCACACAAAAGCTTGCATCCGTATACACAGAGCAGCTGTCTCCACAGGCGCCAAAAGCTGCGTGTCCTTCAACACGTGGATGGACAGCCGTGGTCCATCTAGACAGTGGCTCACTGACCAGGGCTCAGAAGAAATGAGCTATCAGGCTGTGAAAAGACACGGAAGCATCTTTAATGCGTGTTAGTAAGTGAAAAAACCCAATCTGAAAAGGCTTCCTGCTGCAGGACTCGAACTCTAGGACGTTCTGGGATAGGCCCAACTGTGGTGATGGCGGAAGACCAGAGGCTGTCGGGGTGGGGGGTGGGGGGCGAGCACACAGGGCAGCGAAACCAGCCAGCGCGAGCCTCCCATGCACCGTGGACTCTGGGCGGTGCTGGCGTGTCCGCGGGTCACCAAACTGACGACCACGCCACCTGTAGGGAGGGCGCTGCATGTGGGGGGAACTTCAGTTGTGGCGTGACCCCAAAACCACTCTAAAAAATAAAGGTATAACTCAAGAGTTATTACAGGATTTAAATTCATCCGATGCTGCTAGACTAGTACACGATAGTCTCAGCGTAGACAAAAAGAACTTAAAAAGAATCTTCTTGGAGTTGGTGGTGGATCATGGAAGTCTTTCAAAATCCCCAAGGGTGACGTGTGTGTGGCATTTTGGCTTTGTGGTAGCAGATACACCGGCTTAGATGATCGATCTTCTTATCACCTTCCCCGATGCTGAGTCGGTCAACAAACACCCAGTGCAAGCCTACTGTATGCCAGGAACTGCGGATGCAGCAGGCAACAAAAATCCGTCCTCGGGATCCTTTCACGGTTTAGTCTGGGGGCAGCAGAGACGAATCAGAATGAAGAAGGAAACCAGTGCGGTTACTGGTGATCATTGCGGTAACTTGGCTGGCGGCGGCTGAACTCTGGGTGGGGAGGGAGCCGATGGGCGCCGTGGGCCAAGGACTGGCGTCATCCAAGTCATCCTGCAGGGCGACTCTGGTGGATGCAGGCAAGCTGACTCAGGAGGGTCCCGCCCTCAGGCACTAGGAGGACGACATGGCTGTTGGTGGCCACGGGGACACAGCTGGGGGAGCAGGTTCGGCAAATGGGGGTGCTGTCCTGCGCTTGGCCTGCAAGCTATGGCCGCCATACCCTCTGAGCGTCTGGGCACGTGTGTGTCTAGAGTTTGGGGCAGACATCTGCCTTGGACTTACGTCTGGGAGTTGCCAGCATGTGGGTGGCATCTGAAGCCAGAGAGGAGAAGCAATCACCAAGACAGCGAGTGCAGAAAGAAGCAGCGGCCAGACGGACAGGAGGAAACCCAGGAGTCAGCATGTCCTGGAGGCCACGGGATGGAGGCGGTGCCAGCAGTCCTGTGGAGTACGTGCAGATGCAGGAGAGACCCGAGCAGCAGGCTGCCCTTGGCGGCAAGGCCCACGGGCACCGTGACGGGAATGGCTCTGGGGGGTGAGAGGGCACGCAGACTGGCCGCGGGAGAGGAGCTTCATCTTGTCAGTGGGACACAGCAAGGTCATCAGGCAGGAGGCCCGGGAGGCGTGAGGGATTGAGGGGAGCACAGACGGGGAGAGCCGGTCACCCAGGAGACAACCCCCTGGTCTGCTGGACAGGAGAGACTGGGGTGTTCGGGGTGTGTCCATACGGGACATTAGACACGGCTGGCTGGCTGCTGAGACGGGACAGCAAGGGGGCAGGACGTGCGAGGGGCTGGCGTTGCCGTGGGCACCCCGAGGTCAGCGGTGCAGGGGCAGAGGCTGCAAGCAAAGAAGAGTGTGGTCGGCCTGCTGCCACGACTGCGCCACCTCGAGTCCCAGCACGTCTAGAAGGTGGAGGACGGGTGGTGCACACACTGCCTCCTGGGTACTGGACACCTGGCCTCCGGCGGGAACCACGCCGTGGGCTACAGAGAGGGACAGAACTCATTATTTCTCTCACTGGAGAGGAAGGAGAGAGGAGAGCAAGGTGTGGGGTGTGTGAGAACTTGGCCGAGTAACCCAGACCCCACACATGCACCGGGTACGGCTGCAGAGCTGAGCCAGGACACCGGTGTGCCCCCCAGCTGCTGGCGCCCGGAGAACACCGCCCGGCTGTCCAAACGTGCCGCACTGCCACCGGCTCCCGCCTGCGACAGCCCGAGGGGGTGGCTCTGAGTGCGCGTGGGTCCCTGGGGGGTCTGGGAGTCAAAACTGTGTCTGTGACACCACCAGGCACGGCCATCTGCTCACTTCGAGGCACGAAGCAAGGGCAGGGCGGCCTCAGGGTCCGCGAGCCTCCTGCCACCACCCATGCCCGGCAAGTTCCCTCAAGAATGTCCTCAACAAAGCAGTAAAAATTCCTCTATGACGTCAGTCCTCCAGCACCCAACTTTTAATTTAATTCATTAATTTGGAGTTAGGTTGTGAATTTTTCATTGACGTGACAGCGCCTTTTAACTGGAGCACCTGGCTCATTAACACTCCACGAGATCGCAGCTGAGGCTGGATGTGGCCTACCGTCTCCCGTTTGTCCCTCGTTCCTTGACTTCTTCTGGACTACTTGCATATTTTTTACACTTCCACTCTAAGATCTACTGATTGGCACCTCTTACACCTCTTTGCTTTATGCCTTCCGTGGCTGCTGCAGGGCTGACACGGAAGCCCCGCTCCCCGGGCTCTGCTGGGCCCACTTTCCGAGGGTGCGTCCCGTGCGGTGACTGGGTCCCCGCTGTGCCTGGGTCCCCAGGATGCTGCTTCTCCCGTAAAGAACGACCAACCAACAAACCACGGGACAAAGTCAGCACAGGCAGACGCAGGCACCCGGCAGAACATCTGCTCAAAAGTCAGTGAAGTGACAGTATTCTGCTCCCAGCAGAAATTCCAAGTACAGGACACTTGCTTCTGCCACCCGGAGCTGGGCAGCTTCCCGAACCTTCTCTTCCTGAGACTATTCCGAGCTCTGCGCTGACCAACCTGACTTCTGGACGCGGCTGACGTGCAGGATGGACCATCAGGCGTGAACGTCGCCAGGGTTCACCGTCCGGGTAGCCTTCGGGGGACGACCGCCTGTCTGGTGTGGGGCAGTATCAAAGCACACCCACAATTACCCGAAACGGCGCCTCTCTCTTCCAGCCGCGCACCTGCTTGAGGCCAGAGTCCCTTCACGCACTTCACCTGACGATGCACATCACGGCCGCCGGACACAGAGAACACCTCGCTGTCTTCCATTGAGATTCACAAAGAAGCAAAACAATGCCATTCCTCTTGCTCATTATTTTGTTTTGAAAAATGTATCTTTCAATGGGCTCACTGTTACTCTAAACAAATTAATACATATCTAAGATTTTTCTCAACTTTCATTTCTTTTTTTTTTTTTTAAGATTTTGTTTCAAAGAGAGAGAGAGAGAGCGCGTGAGAGAGCACAAGCACTGACTGGGGTGAGGGGCAGAGGGAGAAGCAGACACCCCGCAGAGCAGGGAGCCGGACGTGGAGCTCGATCCCAAGACCCAGGGATCATGACCTGAGCTGGAAGCAGATGCTTAACCGACTGAGCCTCCCAGGTGTCCCTCAACTTTACTTTCTATCATGGCAAATGTCACGGACTGTAACCCACAAGGACAAAGCCCTTGGGTCGGCCCTGACCGTCCAAAGGGGTTCCAAGGCCACCGACCTGCTGTCCCGTGCTTGAAGAGCCGGGTCCACACACTCAGGACAGGCCTCAGAACCATGCACGTGTCACACCACGCCTACCTAACACTGCATCCTGGACAGCGCCGTCTGGGTCATCGAGGTACACGAGGAGCTCTCTGTACAGGAACTGAATGTTACTTTGGTAATAGGACTTCCCGTCGTCGTTCGGGATACACGCCAGCCACGTGACCAAGGCAGAGGTGGCCGCCAGCCTCACTTCATGGGAAACATCGTCCAGACGCTTCAGGAGCTCTGGAGGGAGGGCAGGACAGGACAGTGAGATAGAGACTGGCGCAGGGGCCTGACTCCACAGCGGAGGGCACTTGCCCTCCGGCCCCGGGAAACCCACATGCTGTGGGGAGATTGGCACTCACACGCAAGGGGCTGGGGGCAGCTCCCGCTGTCCCGGGACCCCCGACCACACTGGCCCGAGGGTGGACAGGCCAGGGTGGGTGGCGGAGTGCCTGGTCCTGTGCGTGCCGTGCCTGTAGGCAGGCCTGAGCTGTTCTGGACCTGTCTCCCCACCTGCCCCAGGCCCTCTGTGGCTCCGAAATGCTCAGAGTCCATCACCGCGGGCATCACACCCTGGCTGCCCCGTCCCCTTGATGCGCAGACCCCCCTTCCCCCAACTACGGGCTCTGGGGACAGAGCTCAGGGCCTGCTGAGATGACAGCCAACACCTGCATCAATTTTGTTTCTGCTGAGCTCTGGGGCTGGACCACTCAGCCGCTGAAAACAGTAACCATCTCTCCTGTGGGTAGAAACTCTCACAGCTGAGGTTTTTATCAAACGTACACTTTTCTCACCCAAACTACAAGGAAACTCTGGCCCTGTGGCTGGGTGTCTCTGGAGACTCAGCGAGCGTGGCAGGAGGTGGACATTGGCGGGAAGCTGGGCAGTGGCCCCACTGGCGGGAGGCCTATCCCCTGGACGCAGGCACGGAGGGCTGCGGGCTCGCGCTGTTCTGCTCTCAGCATGTGGCTCTTGGCTTCCTGACGGGCATTAACTCGCAGGAGGTGCTCTTTCCTGAGGGTTCTGGGCCTCATGGAAGCAAAATGGCAGAGGCACACATTTGCAAACCTCGTAGAGACCGAGGTGGGCATGGCCAGCACTGCCTCACCCAGTCCTGGGACGGCCGGCGAGGCGGGCACACCATCACCTGTGTCTCTCGCAGGGATTCCTCCCCTGTCTTCACTCCTGCCGGCTCAGGTCGATGTTGGGGTGGTGCCTAAGCCTCTTGCTTTAAGTAGAAGGGAGGGCCTGGAAGTTCACTTCGGGGATTGTCAGCGGTCAGCCGTCACGGGCTACGGCTCGCTCGGAAGAAAGGTGGCTTGTGTGGGGCCTGTGCTGGGCGCGTGCATCTGAGTCGTGGGAGGTCTCAGAGAGAGCACCTCGGGCCATCCGCCCTCCATGGCCAAGTGGCAATACTTCTGCAGACACGTCGCTCCCAGGAGCACGGGGCTGTGCCGCAAAATAATGGAGCCCGCTGAGAAAATCCTTCTGGGCTTCAAATAAGCCCAAACGCCCCAAAATGAGCCATCTCCTCCCTGGCTTTTGTTTTAGAATGTGAGCAAAATCCCAGCTAAGTCTGGACAGTCGCTAAACCATGCCGGCTGGATTTGTTCACAGACAGAAGGACAAAGGTCATCCGTTGTCGCAACAGAAATAAACACAAAAGCAAAAACAAACTTGTAAGAAGGCGCGGGCAAGGTGACTTCGACTCTGGGTTTCATCAAGATGCATGGTCTGCAAGTCTGGAACATTCTGAGCCACCACCTCTTCTGATGTTGGCCGTCCGTCCGTCCCTCGTCCGGAGCTACGTGTGCACAGCCCGAGCCTCTCCCAGAGGACGCGCATCTTCCTCTCATGGCGTCTGCTGTCCGCCATGTCCGGTCTTGTGCACGCAGTGGCCCCACTTTGAATCTCATCTCTAGGAAGTCTTATGACTGCCTGTTAGAATCACCATATGCCACAGCCCGGAGGAGGGGCAGGTGCCGAGGCCCAGCTGCCTGGCTGGGGCCGGGCGTAGGACTCAAGAGCCACGGGTGCGTCTGGACGCTGCAGGCCCCAGCCAGCGCCAACCCCGCTGCTTCGTCTCCGCAGGCCCCTCCCTGGAGTCTCTGCGCGGCATTCGAGGAGGTCTCCTGGGCTCTTTCTCAGTGTGCACTTCTGTTTGAACCGGGAGCTGGGTTCTAGAACTCGCACCTCCCCTCTGGCGATGGGGTACCTGCCGTCCTTCCTCACGCTGGGTTTTCCTGGTGCTTTAAGGGGCCCCCTGCATCGGCGACTCTGCGCCTGCCTGAACTCGCCCGGCGCTGGGGCTCCAGAAGGGCGGAGATGCGGATGGCAGGCACGGTCAGGTGCCCACCCTCGCAGCAAGGGACCCCTGCTGTGTGGCGGGGCTGCACCCCCGATTCCTGGGCACAGGCCACCCCGTTTCCTGTGCTACGCTACCTATCCCGACAGTACATCTGTCACGGCCGCACTGGACTCTGCACCACCCTGACCGAAAGTCAAAGGAGCAGTTTCTAGTTTCCCTATAAAAGAAACAAAGAAAAACATCCTACCGGGGTAAATCTTGATGAACTTATCTGGATCAACCGCACCCCTGCAGGTTTTTAGAAATCTGTTAATGATCTGGCACGAAATTAACCGAGTCATCTGAGAGTCTTCCTCCAGGGTGGTTAGAATGTCCGGCATCAGTGTCTCCTGCACTTCCCGGATCTGCAACGAGAGGACACGGGATCGGGGATGGGCCCCAGTCCGCGAGGACACCACTAGTGATGGGCCAGGTGCAGCCTGCCTGTCCTGGCAGGAGCCTGGCTCTCATACAAACCGAACGGAGTCCGGATGCCATCTTGAAATTTTTACACAAGAAAACCTGAAACTGATCGTAAAATCTAGATGACTTGAGCAATTTTGCTTAACTCGGTAAGTTGATAAATTCGTGTTCACACGGTCTCAGAGACACCAATCCCACATAGTCTGCCACTGACTAGCATGGCTGTCTACTGTGTCCAACAAAATTTGGGGGATGCTGTGACTCAGATCAGGGCGGTTCAGCGTAGCAGGAAGTGGAGCTTGTGCACCAGGCAAGCCCGTGGCCCAAGCCCCGTGTGCAGGTGTGGGGCTGAGCCACGACAGCAAGGCCATCAAACTGCTGCTTCCGCTTCCCTGACGGTAACACAGAAACCCCGAGATCTGCCCAACTCAGGTAGGTTCCTGCGGCTACGCTCTCTGCTCTGCAAAGAGTAACATTCGGAACGGAACCCAAGAACCCCCCCATGATAAGAACACAAGCTGTGGGTCACACCCGCCCGTGGCCCCCGTGCTCCCGCCCCTCCGTGGGCTGCAGAAAGCGGGGTCTGGCAGCCGTGCGTGTGCGCGCACGCCTCCCCCTGCGGCAGGTGCCCTGGCGAGCCCCACCTGCTTCTCCGACGGGACCTCGCTGCTGAGGAGCGCCCAGAGGCAGGACACAGCCGCTGTGCGGATGGCTGCAGCGGTCCTCCCTGCGTGCCACTGCAGACTGGGGACCAAGATGTCCTTCGTCACAGTGTCGAGGTAGTGGTGAAACTGCCTGGGGCGGAAACATAGGAGCGCAGGTGAAGAGGAGAGAGCCAGGCTCAGGGGAAGCCAGAACCAGAGGGCCGCGGCCTCCTTGGCGCAGGTTGCCTGCGGGGGAGGGGGCGGCCTTCTCCTGGCCTCTGCGGGGCCCAGATGCAGGTTCTGAGCCTCCACGGAGACCCCACCCCTCTGCGGCAGGGGCTTCGCCCGTCTCTCCTCCTGCCTCTGAGAGAGGAGGCGTGAGGTGACCAGGCCAGCAGAGTCACTTGCATGTGTGGCCATCCTACACACACACCCCTAACCATCTCCTTAGGTACATTCCGCTCCCCCCAAGGGGAGAGCACAGCAGGTCTGCACCCAGGGCTTGAATGCCACAGCTCGCGGAGACGCGGACGTTCCTGCCAGCAGTCAGGGTGCGTCGTCTCAATGGTGAACCCCCAGGTCCCAGTCCGCCTGGCTGGCTCGGGGCCGCAGAGCCACACGCTGAGCGCCCCCTTAAAAGCCGCAGAGAGGAACATCTGAGCACCCTCACAAATCCCACTGTGCCTCCGCTGTTACATCGAAACATGTTTGGTTAAACGAAGAATCCATCAACTTATTTCTGACATTATTCCAAAGCATATTTCAAAGGTGGCTCCCATCCCAAAAGCCAGCTGCTCTCGGACACTGAAAAAGTAAAGCTTCCAGGGCGAGGCCTGAGCTGCGCGGCACCCTGGCTGCTCCCTGTGTCCAGCTGGCCGTCCCTCTGGTCCGTCCTGGAACTCGTCCCCCATGGACCTCCCTTCTGGGGAAGGCTCCACCTGCTGGCTTCCAGCAGGGGGCATCCGACAACCAGCAATGCAGGTAAGAGCAGGACCCTGGTTCTCCACAATTCACACACACAGATTAGGTTTTCAATGTGCTTTAACTTTTATGCAAAGAGCTGCCGTTTCTTGCAAAGTGATTCACAAGAGGTCTCTTTAGAAAGACCTAACCCTGAGTGCTGTCCTCCGTGGCGTCCAGGTCAAGTGGCTGGAAAAGCAGAGGGCCAAGAGCTGGCCAGACTCAGCCATGGGGAGATAGGCAGGCCCCATGTGTGGCTGGGGGTCAGTCAGAACCCGTGCTGGAAGCAGCGACATGTTGCAGAGTTAGACCCAGCATCTGGCGCCTCCTATACATGGGAAGACACACGCGGGTTTGCAGGTGGGTCCCCGCTGGAATGAGAACGCCGCCCAGAGAGACCGTGGGTGCACTGCTCCTCAGTCCCGGCCACCTTCGTGGCAGAGCTCTGAAGACAGACCTCCTACTGCCCCTGTCACCCCTTCCCCAGTCCTCAGTCAGCCTCTAGGAGCAGATGGAGCCGAGGTGGTGGCCAGCAAGGCCTGTTGCACGTCCAGATGCCCTGGAGAGCAGAGGCCGTGCGTCTGGGGGTGGGGATGGCGCCCAGGGCCCATGCTGGGGCACTCCGTCCATGGAGGGGGCCCCCCAAAACAGTACCTCCTCACACTGAGAAGCCCCGTCTTGCCACTGTCAGATATTTGTGAGACCGAGGCCACGGCAGCCCTCTCAGCGCCTGCCCTCTGCCTCTGAGCGGGACCCACAGGTGGACACGTTCTGGCAGTAGAGGGTCAGCAAGGCAGCCCTGGGGCTCCCCCTGCCTGGGGGTTGTTCAGGCCCCTGGCAAGGACGCCAGAGAGCAGAGGCTCGGAGCCGCCAGCCGACCTGTGCCCATACCCCCTCGCGGCTCATCCACACGGAGCTCGGCCCAGGGTGGCCCTTGGTTTTTTTGGTCCCTGCAGGCTCGAAGCTTGTGCCGGCGAGCAGGACGCAGAATTCTCTGCACGTCGATGGGCCAGCAGAGCCCCCAGCGAGAGTCCCAGCATGCTAGTCACTGCAAACACTGCTCCTTCCGAGGGGATGGGGTCCCCACACGCCTCACTGTCCACCCCCGGCACCCAGCTCTGCTCTGGACGGGCCTCTGCCCTGCCGTGGGTTCAGGTCGCCCCCTGTCCTCCCGCCAGCATCCCTGCTCTCCTCTCCCTCACTGCAGAGCCGTCACGTTGGAGGCCCTTCACGTGTCTGCGTGGACAGAGGTTCTCACCAATGGTGATTCCATCCGTTCTTTGTGAGGTCTGAAAAGCTTTTAAAACTGAGAACATCTAATATATAAACCATTAATAGTTAATGTTCCCTAAAACCTCTTCATCTGATGGAATTTTAATGGCCACACGAAAATGACTTTGCTTCACGTCTGTCAGGTGGGCGCGCATTGCCGGAGCTGTCTGTTTACCCAGGGAGGGCGGCTGGCGCCACAGCCCGTGGGTGACCCCAGCTCCCGCCCGAGTGCACCCCGCAGAGGCCGGGCAGACCTACCCCTGGGAGTCGACGGTCTGCTTGGCGCTCAGCAGCACCCGCGACAGGGAGGAGAAGAGCCGCAGGCGCATCTGCGGGTCTCTGGACGGCTGGAGGCAGCTCCGCAGGATGGGCACGAGGTGGGGCAGCACTTCTCCCAGCGCCGGGCCTGGAAAACACACACACCCGGTTCCCACGGCTCCTGCTTGTGGGGGGACGGCCCGCGGCCGCCCGGTCACCGCAGGCACCGAGCACAGCACGCGGCTCCGGGGAGGGGCCACCGCCTGTCCCACCACCTTCCCTTCCTTTTGGACTGTGGCTGTCAGTGTAAAAGAAAACATTTAACTCCCGAATTACGCTAATCATTCAATATGGAAACTTCCTATTTCCTTCTATTTTTCTAGATTCTTAAAAAAAAATTCAAGTCAAGCAATATTTTAAACATCAACCAAAATAAATTATTCAGAACACGTCAGGTGTTTAATATTTGCCCCTGCACTTGGCAGCCATCGCTCTTCTCAAGCTTGCTGCTGGGTGGGCACTGGCGCAGGTCTCCCCAAGCAGCGGGGGCCTCAGCCACGCGGAATGACCCTCAGTATCTAGAATCGCACTGAATCGTGATTGGAATAAACAGTCCCTGGGGTGCAGACACGCACTCTGCTCGCACGGACATGGGTCATGGAGCGCCCCCACCGCCCCCAGGCAGGCCCTCCCGGCATTCCACAACCAGCAGGGCCACTCCCGGCCACCCTGCTCATTCTGCAACAAGCCCGACAGCAGGCAAAGCAACTGGAATCTTCTCAGAGGCTCCGACTCAAACCCGGCATCAAAGCTGCAGGATGGAAAAGCACGGGGCGCCTGGGGGGATCCGTTGCTGAAGTGTCTGCCTTCAGCTCAGGTCATGATCCCAGGGTCCTGGGATCGAGTGCCACACCGGGCTCCCTGCTCAGCAGGGGAGTCTGCTTCTGCCTCTGCCTGCCACTCCCCCTGCTTGTGGTCGCTCTCTCTTTGGGCCAGATAAATAAATAAATAAATAAAATCTTAAAAAAAAAAAAAAAAGATGGAAAAGCAAGGCTCTTTGTTAACTTGAGACCAGGTGTGGGTTTTGAAGAAGAAAGAGAAACGAAACCAGACAGGACGTGTGGCCCAGGAGCAGGACGCCTCCAGCACAGGTGAGCTCTGAGTGTTTGCTCACATGCACTGTGGTGTATTTTCCTTCGACATCGCACAGAAGACCAATGTCCAGACGATTCTCACTCGAGGAGGGTGGGGTCACTCAGCAGTAGTTGACAATCTCCCACTTTCTCAAAAAAACAGAGAAAATGCACCAGCAAGAGGACAGAGGAGTGTCAGTGAACGTCTTCCTGCCCCTTCCGTAAATACACTTCCAGCTCACGCACGGTCTCCTCCTTACCAGCCGGGCACCAAAAATGCGTCATTTTTAAATGTCGGGTCTGTTAAACGCTCTCTAAAAATAAGGAGAAAAACCCAACCAAACTGCAGGGCATCTGTCCACACTAATGGCATGAAAAGACGGGTAAATCTGAGCTCCGGCAGGGAGTCCTCGAGCACTGCATCGACCTGGACAGCCGCGGAGCCACACCCATGACTGGCATGTTCTGGACGTGCTGGTACCTCCAGGATCACGGGGCACCTGGAAATGAACCCCTCCAGAACATACAGGATGCTTTCCAACAACGGGTGCAAATACACTATATTTACGCTCTGAGAAAACACTTGGTTCACTGAAGGAAAAGCACAGAGTGGCCGGAACCCCCCCGCCCCCGTGACACCTGCCCCCCTGCATGTGGCCTTCGGCCCAGCGTTTCCTCATCAGCCCCAACCGCATGGTTTACAGCCTCTGGCCGCTTTCTAAACTGGGGAGGGAAGCTGCCGATCAGGGTCTGAAAGTCATTTTTGTTGTTTTTTTCAAGAATCATCTTTTAAAATGAAGAATGTCCAGTGAACCCTCCGCAGCCAGGGCAGGAAGGAGGCACGGGTGTGAGTACACGCTTTGCTCGAGGAAACGTTCTTTCACCCTCCCACCGCTGGGCAGGGATGGCCTGGAGGCCACGCAGAACGCCTGCGTGCTGAGCTAAGTGCAACAACGCGCAGGCATATCTGAAGAGCACGGGCTACACGCACGGGAGGCCTCGCGAAATCGCACCGTCCAGGATAACATCAAAACCACATGCCTGGCAGACCGTGAAGAGCCATGTTACATACAGTCTTCAAAAATAATGTGCTTGGTGTTTTTAAAATTCAAGTTTTGGTCCTCAAAATGCTGGTTCCCACGGGCGGGAGAGACTGAGTTGCCCTTGGTTCAGCCGGGAGCCTCCTCGCGTGGCCGGAACCAGGCTGGGCGTGGCGGGAACTCACCTGCGTGGGTGACCACCACGTCGAACTGCAGGAGCTCCACGGAGTGGACGGTCCAGTCGTGGTGTGAAGCTGCCAGCCGCTCCATGAGGGGGCCCACGTGCTCTCGGTAGAGATCCTGGCTGCCGTCCACATCCTGCACCGCGGCCAGCGCGTCCATGGTCTCCTGAACCTGCAAGCGCGAGTCACAAGCTGCGACACCCCGCTCTCGAGGCTCAGAAGCCTCAGTGGAGACCCATCCTCATCATCAGAGAGTGAGAGCCGCTCAGGCCACCGCGAACGTTCTACCAGTAAGGAAGCCTGACAAGAGCAGCCCTGGAGGGCCCGCCGCGGCGAGGACGGCAGGCGCCCCTCTGACAGCCGCTATGCACGCCGCGTCAATGCCGTCTGGACAGCAAACAGCAAAACAGACGTGCATTTACAAGAGAGTCAGCCACCGTGTCCCCATCCTGCACAACGCCAGGGGCGCCCAGGGAGAGCAGGCTTCCCAGGAGACCGCCCTCTTCTGGGGTCCTCAGCCCCCTCTGTGGCGAGAGCCGGTGCCAGGAGGCAGAAGGGCACTGGATTGAGCAGACATACTCTCTGCCGGCCTGAGATCACCCTGCGACCGGGCCACCCACCACCTCCCAGCCTGCAACCTGACGCTGGCCGGTTTCCTTCCCTGGGGTCCGGGGCACGCACACTGGGCTCCGTTTGTTCCCAGCGGTGCCAAGCTGCCTGCTAAGATAGGT
Organism: Ursus maritimus; assembly: GCF_017311325.1. NCBI lineage: Eukaryota > Metazoa > Chordata > Mammalia > Carnivora > Ursidae > Ursus > Ursus maritimus. Next base: position 514,132 of record NW_024424452.1, on the reverse strand, counting down.
GCCCTCTGGAAAGGTGGTTTTTTTTCTTATCAGGTGGAGGTGTACTGTCCCTGGCAGCACTGCAATACCAGGTCGGTGTGTGGAGAGGACGGAGCACGCTCCTACTCCATCTTCCTGCTCCAAAATCCATTTACTATATTGTCTTTGGAGAGAGGACACACCAGACGTCAAACTGATAAGGAGACATACTACACGTGATCTTAGCCAAAAGGCCAAGAAGTGGTGAAAAGGTTGTTTTTAAAGAAAGAAAACAAAGTTCAGAGGCCCAAGAAAGGAGAGGGTGGGCAGAGGGCCTCCTGGGTACGGGGTCCCATGATGCGCCCGGGTGCCTCTCCGTCACGCAGGTCGGGCCCAGACGGAGATCTGCCCGCTGCTGTTCAGAGAAAGCCAGAGGGAGAACCGCACTCTCCTAGCGAGGGGGCAAGACACCAGCGTCCTGACAGTCCCGGAGCCGGAGGGGGCCTGGACATCAGAGTTTTTATTATTTTTTTTATTTTTTTAAAGATTTTATTTATTTATGTGACAGAGAGACAGCCAGCGAGAGAGGGAACACAAGCAGGGGAAGTGGGAGAGGAAGAAGCAGGCTCCCAGCAGAGGAGCCCGATGTGGGACTCGATCCCAGAACGCCGGGATCATGCCCTGAGCCGAAGGCAGACGCTTAACGACTGTGCTACCCAGGCGCCCCCAGCGTTTTTAGAGCTCAGACCCAGAGCTGAAGGAACGGAAGTAATTCTGTAAAGCTGGCCTGTGATTAGCCAGGAAGTCATGACACTGTCTTCCCTCTGGGCTGTCGGTCACATGTGTGTTTAGCTGCAGACTAGAAGTGAGGACGGGCTCCTGTCCTGTCTGCGTGTCGGCAGCTGTCGTCCCTGAGACAGGACGATAAGTGGACAGCTGGGGGTTTTCCGGAATCCTGGGCGCCCCGAGGGCCACCTCACGAGCGACTCATCCCACATGTCCCACACATTCCTCCACCTTGCTAGTTAGCGGACTCAGGTGAGCCTGAGGCTTCGGACTCCAGAGCAGGAGGGTTTCTGGACGGTGGTCCCGCCTGCTCGGCGACGAGCACCTTCCGGAGCGTGAGCTCCATCACCCACACAGCAAAGCGGGGCTTCCCCGCAGCCTCACCTTGTTGCTGAGGCCCGTGGCACCCGAGAGGGCCAGGACGGTCACCAGCACCTCCATGAGCTGCAAGCTACACCCTCTGCAGTCTTCCCGGCACACGGAAACCAATGTCTGCACGCACAGCAGCAGGTGCTCCCCGTACAGGCGCTGGGAAGAGAGCAGGGAGCACTGTGAGCCAGCTCTCCCCCGCCCACACGCCCCTGCCAACCGCCCTTCCCACCTCAGGGCTCCCCTGCCACCCTCCCTGACCTTCTGCCCCTCCCTGTCCAGGTCCTGCTTCCCTCAGCCCCAAGGTCCCCCTGCTCCCTTCCCTTACCCTGCCCCCTACACCCTCCAGTCCAGCCTCCCACCACCCCCGTGCCAGGGCCCCCCTGTTCCCTTCCCCTAGCCTGCCCCCATCTCCACCAGGTCCAGCCTCCCCCAACCCCACCCCAGGGCTCCCCTGCTTCCCCCTTGCTCCCCTCAATCCTGCCTCCCCCTGCCCCAGAGCCCCCCTGTGCCCCTTCCTGCCCCAAGGCCCACACCGACAGGACACAGCACACTAGGACCACAGGAACGCCTTCTTTCATGGAAAACTTTCATGGTGTTCTTTTCTAGGGGAAACTGAACACGGCCCGAGAAAGAAATGCTTAGTGGTCTCTTGGTTACATTTAAAGAAATTCTTATGTGTTAGCCATACATCCCGTAAAATTCACAGGAGAAACGACAGGGCATCTTGGAGCCGCCTGCAAGCACCCAGCCCTCCCTGCCGGCCCCCAAGGGTAACAGAGAAGGTGGAGGAAGTGGACAGAACAGGAGCACCAGAGGCCATGGCCACGGAGGCTGGGTGGGGGCGTGGGGGCTTCATCGCTATTCTCTCCACTGCTGTGTATTTCTGAGTCTTTCTGTAACATAAGTTTTAACCGAAGTAAATATAATTCTGTGGTTCAGGACGTGCTTCCTGACGGACGGGGACGACAAGGGGGCGCCTCCGCCAGGTCCTTCCAGCCAGCCGCTCACCTCGCGGACTTCAGCCTCATCAACCGCGGGGCAGAACTCCTTAATGCCCGTGTCCATACGTGCTTCTCATATGTCCGTCCACGGACAAGCCTCACGCGGGTTTCACGAAGGACAGAAAGGCTGGGACGGCGGTCACGAAGCAGCAGGCTGACACAGGAGGTGTGCACACACACTGTGTCATGAACGGGGCTGGTCCAGAGGTGGTTCTGGAGTTCTGTGGCTCATGCACAAGTGACGTAAATCACGGGACTTCAAAGAATTCGTGCTGGATCACAGAGGAGTGTGGTCCGCGCACGCCAGACTGCTCTCATGCAGGATGGGAACCGGCGGTGAGCACCGCGTCCAGCTCCCCCAGGGAAGCCAGACTGGTGTTTAATTCACATTCTCACTTGTCCCACAGCCGGATTTCTTTTAGGTCTGGATGGGCGGCCACCCAGTTTCCAAGGACGTGATTTCAGCTAATCTCTAGAACGACCTACATGCTTATGGGTCAACTGCTTTCAGTTAAGAAGGAATTCAGGTCCTGAGATGCGAGCCACCATCGGCGTGGGCTGGCTGCTGGCTGTCTCGGGAAGCCCCGGACCCCGGGGCCAGCGAGGAGCCTCATGCTTTCACAGACGTCCCCTCCTGTGGGGAGTGTGGCCCCGTCTTTAGGAAACTGGGCCTCAGCGTTCACGGATTTCTTCCCACTTAAGCAGAGAATGTTCCCTCCACCTGCACCCCAGAGGGAGACAAAGGCGGGGGGAAGCGACAGGTTCCAAAGTGATGTCTTAGTTTCTGCTCCTGAAACTCAGTGTCATCTAAGGTTGTCGAAACTTTACAGGAAAAAGTGCTAGAGGCTGACATTTCTACGGCGACCGCGCCCCTGCACTCCTGGTTTTTGTTCGTTAAACAGGAATAAATGAGTTACCCTTACGGTATCAAACAATTTCCTCAGCTCAGTTACCTGTCACAAAACAAACATTTCAAAGGAAAGGCTCCGATTCCCTCAGCTCAGCCCCAGGTGCAGCGCTGGCCAGACACACCTGGGAGGCACCTGCCACGACCCCCCCCCCCACCCCGCAGCACTGGAGGCCCCGCGATGCGCGGCCCAGCAGGCACCCTCAGGGCGCCTCTGTCTGGTTGACAGGGAGTTTCTACACCTCAGCGGGCTCTTGGAAGACGTCCGAGCCCGTCCTCCCAGCTCCTGGGGAATGACTGCCGGAAGCTCACGCTGCTTCCCGTGTCACCACGGCTACAGGAGACTCTCCTGCCTCGGGGAGAACAGGTCTGCGCCTGCTGCCTTTGCCGAACGGCTGAGTCTGTGAGGAAAGGGGCAGAACGCGCGTCCTGGGTTTTCACTACGGCTGGTCCTCAACCTGAGCCTGGAACACATCTGGGGAGACACTAAGCGTGATCGCACTGTTTAAAACATCACTACAGGGCGCCTGGGTGGCTCAGTCGGCTGAGCGACCAACTCTTGATCTCAGCTCAGGTCATGACCTCAGGGTCGTGAGATCAAGACCAGTGTGGGGCTCCGTGCTGGGCGTGGAGCCTACTTAAAAAAACAAAATAAAACAAAAGAAGAAAAATCATTGCAGAAATTCTTCCTCAAAAAAACAAAACAAAACTGGAAGATGAGGAGCCAAGCGCATAATCTGAACTTTGTGGACTAAGGGATTAAACTTTTCTGTAAATAATGCTAAAACATGAAAATTATATTTGCTTTCCTATAAAATTTATAAGATCTGTATTTAAACACGTATACAAAAATTCAAATTTAGCCTTTTAGGAAAAGGAAAGCTTCTGGCTCACAAATCTACATAGAGGGATTACAACTTTTCTAGACCACCCTGAGCAAAAATGCAGAATTCACATGGGTTTGACGATGATGTTAAAAACGGGTTTGGGAAAAGGTGAAACGTGTTAAAAGCGCCAAGAGCAGGCAGAATGGTTCGTCGACACTCCCTCACACCCTCAGGCCCAGTTCCCACCCGCCGTGTTCTAAGCGGCCTTGAGGGCGGACCTGCAACCATGACGGGGCCACCTTGTCACCCGAGCCGGAGAAGGACCAGATGAGCTCACGCACAGCGTCCTGGTGCCCGGCCGTGCCCGAAGACACAGCTGGTCCCCCATCCCCGGGCCAGTCATGGCCCCAGCAGCTGCTGCGGGGCCTCAAGCCTGCGCCACGGGGACGGACAAGTGGCTGGCCCTGTTCCCTACAGAGGAGTGAGAGGGCCACATCCAGTGCTGGGGTTGTAGAGTTTAAGCGTGTCACAGCCACACAAAAACAAAGTCCTTATTTTTTCTCAATAGCAAACAACTATAAACTACTCCAAATGACGAAGCCTGGCTAGCCAGACCGCTTCAACGTAGCATAAAGCGAGTTCATAGTAGCCACGAGCGGACTCCCGCACCCGTTTCCCAGCCGGGCTCAGCTGTTCCGAGCACATTACGATAATGCCAGGGGACATGAGCAAAGAACCAGCTCGGGGTGACGGGCTGAGGACCGACAGTGAGGGCAGGAAGGGGTGCTGACCACGCGAGCCCCACGCTGTGGCTCCACGGCCTGTTCCCAGAACGGACCTGCCCTATCCCACACTGTCCTGCACAGTGGCCACTGGGCATGTGGAAGGCGGCCAGCGTGAGGCAGGACCCACACTGTCCGTGTGTTTAGTTCCAACGTGAATGACCACTGACTGGAACGAGCAGGAGGAAGCAGGCACACAGGTCCCCAGACAAGACGGTGTCAGTGGCAGTACCCTGGTCACCGCTGTGGGGCGGAAAGCTCTGATGCGCCCGTGGGGATCTGCTAATACTAATACTGATCAACAGGTATGTGTAGAAAGCGGCAGGCAGGGGCGCTGCCCGCTCTCCCTGCACAGAGGGTTCACCTCAGGATGTGCTCCGCCGACCTCCCTTCCCACAGCTTACGTTTTCAGACCCTTGACAGATGTGGGGGCGGGCCAGCTCCTTGGCGATGACCTTCACGTGTGGCTGGAGGGCCTCCCTAGGGCAGCCTTGGAGGACGGAAGCGAGGACCAGGAGGCCGGAGGGGGAGGGCGACTTCTTCAGCATGGACACGAGCAGCTTCAGAAACACTTCTGGGCTGACGAACACCCCGACCAGCTCCGCGGATCTGGTGCACTGCGCGAGAAGGCAAAAAGCTGGCGGGCTGCCCACCGCGCGGCCCCCGGCACTCCTGCACCTGCCTGCCAGCTCCCAGCCTCGCACACACAGCCCTGCGTGAAGGTCTGCCCGGCGTGCAGGCAGCAGCAAGTCCCCACGGCCCTCGGAGCTTCCGCACGGGGCTGGTTCCCAGGAGGCCCACTGTCCGCTGCCAGTGACCTAAGCCCGTTATGAACAAATGGCCACACGCTGGGACCTCCACGCCGTGGGCACCAACTGGCAGTCACAACAGCGGGCCTCGGGCATTAGCCAATCTCTAAAGGACACTCGCTGCGTGATTCCAGTTACACAACATTCCCAAATGACATATTTTGGGGACGTTCCCCAGTGTGCCAGGCCACCGTCATGGGCCCCACGATGTGTTCCCTGGGCAGATGTGAGCATGTCCACACAGCCCGTTGCTCAGCAGAGGCACCCAGTGGCCAAGCTCACAGGGGCAAAAGGACAAGGGAAGCCAACCTAGCTGAGGCTCACCTGCATCTAGCCATGCACTCGGTGGCACCAACCGCCAGCCTGTTGGCGGGTGGCAGTGAGAACTGGCAAGGAAATGCCGCTGTCACATGCTGGGCCAGCAGCCCCTGCCTGGCAGAGCCCGTGGGCACGCGAGTGCCATCAGAGCCAGGAGGGCGCCCTGCCTACCCCAGCGAGGCTCACAGGGAGGGTCTGCCAGAGGCGTGGCTGGTGCGCTTGTGCAATCCGCCTGCTCGTGCTGAGAGAAGGCGTGAGGAGCGGGGGCTCGAGCCCCTGAAGAGTGACCTTTACGTGCCACCCTTCGTGGGCACAGAAAACAGATCTGGGTGGCAGGGGCTGCAAGCAGGGGCAGCGGCGGGGGAGGGGGGAGGATGGATGCCAAGACCCAAGGGGATCTCAGGGCGATATGAACATTATCTCGGCTGTGGTGCAGTTCCACGGCCGCTCACATTTATCCAAACCCGCAGACCTATGACCTAACACGGGTGAATCTACAGCCCGTAAGCTATGGCTCATGGAACGTGACCAGAAACAGGCAACTCACGCTGCTAACCACGGCCCCGTCATCGTCGGCACATGCCCGGTGCAGGGTGCGGAGGATGACGTCCAGGTGCTGCGTGATGTGGTCTTCGGCGTGGAGCAGCAGCACCGCCAGCAGCTGGGCCGCCTTCACCCTGGTCCCCACCACCCAGTCGGTGACGTCGTGACAGATGGCCGGAAGGATCTTGGACAGGTTTCTGAAGACGAGCTCCCGACAGCCTAGCACGGGGCGGTTCTCTGCAGGTGGAAAAGAATAAGCCGGGAAATTCACAAGTGAGACCGCCACGAAATCTGGGGAAGCGGATTCATCACACGTCCCCTGCGTAAGGGACAACCCTTAAAAGTGCAAACCAACTCTGAGGGCAGAAATGAAGCCACAGTGTCATCATTTAGCTTAAACTTCTTATACAGAAACTGATGTGTAAGTGATACATGATAAAAGACACCAAGTGCTTATCTGGTAAGTTCTGACACACGGACACACCAGGACACAGATGCACCCATCACCCGAAAGCTTCCTGCGCCCCTGCAGTGCCCCCAGGACTTCCCGTCGCCCGGGCAACCGCGCTCCGCTTCCCGTCTCTACAGACGGGCCGTCTCTGGGCAGAACTGCGAGGTTCGCACTTAGGTCTGCCCAGCTCCCCTCTCTGCACAATGACCCAGGGCCATCCACGTGGGAGTGTGCCTTCATCCCTCTGCCTGTCTGCCACCTGCTGACGGACCTCAGGCTGCTTCCCGGGCTGGGCTGTTGCCAAGAAATCTGCGACGAGCACCACACGCAAGCCTGAGTGGACACGGCGGCCGCTCGGAGGGTGAGTGCCTGAGGCTGCGTCCACCAGGTTCCACGGCAGGCAGCATTTGATTGAAAAAACTGCCAAGTGGTTTTCCAAAGTGGCTGCCCCGTTTCCTGTCCACACCACCTGGGCAGGGGCTCAGCTCCTCTGTGTCCTCAACCGTGCTTGGGTGGCCGGTCCTCAGTGAAAGCCACTGAGAGGCTGTGTGGCACCTGCTGTGGCTTCACACTTGCTTCCTAACGAGCCTATCTGTATCTTTGCCGGCAAGGTGCCCTAAAAAATCTTTCTGCCCACTAAAAAATTGGATTGTTTTTGAAGTTTATTGATTTATTTTTAGTGACCAGTGTTGAAAGACCATCCTTTCTCCACTGAACTGCCATGAAGCGTGTCCAAGATCAGTGGTCCACGTACGTGGGCATCTATTTCTGAATGCTCGATCGCCTCCCCCCCCCACCTTCCGTATGCCAGCCCCACACAGTCTGGAGTCCTGCGTGCTCCACTCTGCGGATTGCTCTGAAAAAGGAAGTGTGAACCTTTCAACTTCGGTCTTCATTGTCCATGTTCTGGTGGCCCTAGGTCCTCTGCATTTCCATGTGATTTTAGAATGTTTATCAATTTCTACAAAAAAGGCTTCAAACATTCTCATTAAAGGTTTGATCTTCAAAAATCAAAACTCAGTTCTCAAACTATTCCAGAAATAGAAATGGAAGGAAAACTTCCATGAGGCCAGCACTGCCTGATCCCAAAACCAGAGAAAGACTCCACAAAAAAAGAGAACTACACAGGCCAACATCCCTGATGAAATTGGATGCAAAAGTCGTCAACAAACACTAGGAAACCGAATCCAACAATTTATTAAAGAAACTCATGCGGGGCCTGGGTGGCTCAGTTGGTTGATTGGACGACTCTTGATTTTGACTCAGGTCATGATCTCAGGGTCCTGAGACTGAGCCTCGCGTTGGCCTCTGCCCTAGACATGGAGCCTGCTCAAGATTCTCTCTCCTTCTCCCTCTGCCCCTCCCCTTGCCACCCCCATGCTCTCAGTTCTAAAAAAAAAACCAAAAAAGAAACAGACAAAAAAAAACAACAAAAAACCCAAACCTCATTCACCATGGTCGAGTGGGATTTATTCCTGGGCTGCAAGGGAGTTTCAACACTTGCAAATGAATCAACGTGATACATCACATGAACAAGTGAAAGGACAAGAACCACGGGATCCTCTCGGCAGATGCAGGAAGAGCACCTGACGAAGTACGGCACCCGTTCATGGAACAAACCCTCCACGAAGCAGGAGGGAACACACCGCAACACGATAAAGGCCATACGTGAAAAACCCACGGCTAGGGTCGTACTCGATGGGGAGAAACGGAGCTTCCCCCCGAAGGTCAGGAACAAGACAAGGATGGCCACTCTCACCACTGCTGCTCAACATAGTACCAGAAGTCCCAGCCTCAGAAACCAAAGGCATCCAAATTGTAAGGAAGAAGGGAAGCTTTCACTATTTGCAGATGAAACGATACTCTGTGTAGAAAACCCGAAAGACTCCACCCAAAAACTGCGACAACTGATACACCGATTCGGCAAAGTCACAGAACACAAAATCGAGGTGCAGAAACCTGTTGCATTTCTACGCACTGATAATGAAACAGCAGAAAGAGAAATGAAGAAAGCAATCCCATGTACAACTGCACCAAAAGTAATAAGATACCTGGAATAAACCTAACCAGAGACGCAAGAGACCTGGACTCTGAGAACTAGAAAACACAGATGAGAGAAAATGAAGAGGATACAAAGAAATGGAAAGACATTCCATGCTCGTGGATAGGAAGGACGGACATTGGTAAAAATCAACGCCGCCCAAAGTAAAATACACATTTCACTCAACCCCTATCAAAATACCATCAACATTTTTCACAGAGCTAGAACAATCCTGAAATGTGTGTGCAACCACGAAAGACCCCGAAGAGCCAAAGCAACCTTGGAAAAGCAAAGCAAAGCCGGAGCCAGCACAATTCTAGCGTTGTACTGCGAGTTGTACTGCAAAGCTGTAATCATCAAAACCCGTATGGTACTGACACAAACACAGACACACAGACCAACAGAGCAGAACAGAAAAGCCAGAAAGGAACCCACGACGCTATGGTCAACTCCCCTTCAACAAAGCAGGAAAGAATAGCCAATGGGAATAGGACAGTCTCTTCAACAAACGGTGCTGGGAAAACTGGACGGCCACATGCAGAAGAGTGGAACCGGACCACTTTATCACCTTTATTATCGCGGAAATACACTCAGAACGGACGGAAGACCTGAATGTGAGGCCTGAAACCATAAACATCCTAGAAGAGGACACAGGCAGTAATGTCTCTGACTTTGGCTGCAGCCACATTTCTCTAGCTCTGTCTCCCGAGGCAAGGGAAACAAAAGCAAAAATAAACTATCGGGACTCCGTCAACATAGAAAGCTGCTGTGCGGCCAAGAACACAGCCAACAACACTAAGAGGCAACCTACAGAAAGGGAGATGATATTTGCAAACGACATCTCTGATCAATGGCTAGTATCTGAAATATATAAAGAACTGATACAACTCAACACCCAAAAAACAAACAGTCCAGTTAAAAAAGGGCCAGAAGACACAAACAGACATTTCTCCAAAGAAGACACCCAGATGGCCAACAGACACGTGGAAAGATGCTCAACATCACTCGTCATCAGGGAGACGCAGAACAAAACCGCGATGAGACACCACCTCACACCTGTCACGACGGCTAAAATCAACAACACAAGCAACAACGGGTGTCCGCGAGGATGTGGAGAAAGGGGAATCCCATGCACTGCTGCTGGGAATGCACACGGGCGCAGCCGCTCTGGAAACAGTATGGAGGCTCATCAGAAAGTTAAAAATAGAACCATCCTATGATCTAGAGATTGCACTACTAGGTATTTACCAAGAGACCGCACAAAAACACTAATTCGAACGGAGACATGCACCCTTATGCTTATAACAGCATTATCTACAATAGCCAGATTATGGGAGGAGATGAATGTCCACTGATCAATGAATGGATAAAGATGCAATATACACTCGCACACACACTCACACTAGCATATTACTCAGGCATAAAAAAGGATGAAATCTTGCCATTGGCAATGACAGGAATACAATTAGAGGGCATTACGTGAAGCGAAATCAGTTGGCCAGAGAAAGACAAATACCGTGTGATTTCACTCATACGTGGAATTTAAAAAACAAAACAAATGAGCAAAGGGGAAAAAAAGAGAGACAAACCAAGAAACAGACTCTCAAGTCTAAAGAACAAAGTGATGGTGACCAGAAGGGAGGTGGGAGGGGGACGGGCAACTGCATCAGATGGGGACTAAGGAACGCACTTGCTGTGATGAGCACAGGGTGACGCAGGCAAGTGTGGGGTCACTCTATCGCACACCTGAATCTAACAGAACGCTGTATGTTAACTCACTGGAATTAAAATAAAAACTTCATTAGAAATTCTTAGTAAAAAAACTCTAAAGATAGAAATGAACTCATGACAGGTCAGAGTTTAGAGGGTGTTTTAGAAAAAGCAACAGTTTGTACCATGAGACCCCATTTTCGTTTTTTTCCCTGTTACTTTTTTATTTTTATGCTATGTTAGAAAATTAGTTCCAGGGCGCCTGGGTGGCTCAGTCCTTCAGCGTCTGCCTTCGGCTCAGGGCGTGATCCCAGGGTCCTGGGATTGAGCCCCACATCCGTCTCCCTGCTCGTCTGGGAGCCTGCTTCTCCCTCTCCCACTCCCCCTGCTTGTGTTCCCTCTCTCGCTGGCTGTCTCTCTCTCTGTCAAATAAGTAAATAAAATCTTAAAAAAAAAATCAGTTCCAATGATTCTATGTCGGCTGTTTACGTGTACTTGTTAACAAACAAGCAATACTGTGCTTCCTGATGGTGTATCCACTGTGGAAAGTGTGTCGGACGAGGAACATGAAACAGGGCGGCTGGTGGCACAAGGCTGGGGACACGAGGTCTATGCAGTAAGTGCAAAGAAACAGGGGCCTCACTACGTCTGTGTTCTGAAGCCCGCTGTTCCGTACTATGGGATGGAGCAGAAAGGACAATATTCTCTTAGACCTGGGGTGGCAAACTGTGGCCCAGGAGCCACAACTGACTTGCCGCCTGTTTCTGGGAATCAAGTGACAGTGGGACGCAGCCTCGCCTGCTCAGCTACTGCTGTCTAGCGCCACGGTGACGTCACACAGCAGGCAGAACAGCTGGGACACACACGCGGCCTCCTGCGCCTGGTACACGGACCGTATGGTCCTTTACAGAACACATTGGCCGACCCTGTTCTGGGCTGCGGAGCTGCACTCCCAGCACGGGAGCCGCTAGCCACACGTGGCTAACGTTCATGAAGCTTAAATCACAGTTCAGTGTCTCGGTCCCACGGCGCACGTTTCAGGTGCCCAGTAGCACCCGTGGGCCAGGGGTGCTGTCCTGACGGCAAACAGAGAACGTTCCCATCCCGCTCTCGTACAGCGCCAGACCAAAACAATACTCGAGAATCCAGGGTACGACTTTAAGTAGCTAACAGAACCGAGCATTATCATCTACGGACTCTCAATACTGTAATTAACACCACGATGAACATCTTTGCACCTAAGTCTGTCTGTGTATTTCTGAGAACTTGGCCAGAGGCCACGCTCAGTGTCCTGAAATGCAGGAAGCCTGTCGCGTCTACCCATGTCTACCTGCACGCCTCTACCTCCACGTATTTATATGCCCACAAGCAGGGTATGAACCAACTCAGCACTACTTAAGAAAAATATTTTTTTGTTTTTCTTTCCAAAAAGGTAATGAAAAACCAAAGTTAAAAACCAACCAACCAACCAAGTAGTTCCAAAGAGAATAAAGAGCCAAGCTGCCTGGGGCTCCCACTCCACTCATAGTTCCATGACTGGGCTCCCCAGTGTGCCAGGTAGATGGCCCTGGGATGTAGACAGATACACCACTCCTACCCCCACTGCACCCAGAAACGAGGGCACACGTCTCTGTGCCTGGCTGCTCTCGTCTCTGTCCCCACAGCACACGTGGCTCAGCTTTGGTGACAGCAGGGTGCCTGCCAGCCCCAGGGACACAGGCAGCTTCGGCACTGAGCGCCTACAGCTATGACCCTTGCACACGTGAGCCACGGCAGTCATTCCTAACCCTGGAGAGCTTCTGGGAAGGGGGCGGGCGCTGTTTGCTTTATTTACATTTAGGTCAAGGCCATGCTTACGGATCCTTGGACAGGGGTCGTGAACGCCAGGCTAATTCAACCGCTCAGTTCCTAAGGCAAGTTCAAAGAACTGGCACCTAGGAGTTTCCAAAGCAGTAGTTTCCAAAATCATCAGTGGGACAGAAGGGAGCCTCACTCCCTCTGAGTGTGTGTGTGACCCAACACGGCTTCCTGTGAATACGTAGACAAAGTGAACAGAACGTGAGGTATAGACACGTAAGGATCTCACTCCTTTCGAGAACCATCCAGAGTCAACTTACGATGACACAGAGTGTGTCAGGTGGCCAAGCACGGAGACTCGTGCCCCGAGACAGACCCAGGGTGAGCAGCGGCCTATGGCCAGGGTGGCCCCAGACCCAGCCCTATCCTCAGCAGCTCCCACGTTCGAGACGCCCAACCCAGACGTGACCCCAAGCCAGCGCCCCTCTGGCAGCCTGCGGTCGGGGTGCCCATCCTTCTGGGCAGCGGGCCTCACCGGCACCCGCAGGGTGCAGTGGCTCCAAGGCCCATCACGCGAGGGCTGACCCTGGAGACTGAGCCGTGCAGGGGAAGGGGCCATCGACGTGCCGTCTTCTGCACCATGGGGCGGGGGGCTCCAGGAAACGCTGACGCCAACAGACCGCTAACACTGACACAGCGTCTGTGAGTTTCTTAGCTTGACTGAGGTGAGATCTACGTGTCGTTGAAGGCACTTTCAACCATGTGAGCTGAGTCGATGCACACGCAGTCTTGAGGGCACTCCCACCTCGACGGGCGCCCCGTGCTGCTTGCGGTCAACCCCCCACCCGTCCCCAGGGAGCCACGGGTCTGCCTTTCCTGCCTACAGTTCCATCTTTCCTAGAGATCTCATGTGAATGGGCTTTTTCACTAAACGGACGTTTCCGAGCTTCGTTCACGCTGCAGCACGCGTCCGAGTGTCATTCCTACTCACGGCTGAGGCCTGCGGCACGGCTCAGACAGACATGGCTTGTTGATCCAGGCTCCAGCTGCTAGACCCTGGGTTGTTCCCTCTCTGGGGTTCTGTGAACGATGCTGCTGTGAACATGCACGCATGTGCCGGCGGGGGGCAGTTTCCTCTCTGCTGCATGTTTACCTGGGGTGGGACAGCCAGGTCACGGGATCACACAGAGAGTGCGTCTTTACCACTTCAAGAAGCTCCCAAACTTTCGTAAAGCAGCTGCATTGTTTTGTCTTTCCACCAGCAACGTGTGAGGGTTCTCCTTCCCCATGTCCAGCACCTTTCCATACGTGGTTACTGTTGATTTTAGGAAACAACCCGAGGTCAGGGTTTCTGTTTGTCCTGGAATCCGAGGAAGCGCCGGAGGCCTGAGCGATGATTAACTTCTTATGTCCAGAGTCCAGATTACAACTCAGCCACTATCTACTGATCTCTCCTTTGAGAACAGAATTGCAGTCCTTCCGCAAGCAGCAAGCACGCAAAGACAGCTCGAGCCGGCTCCGCCCCACAGAGCCAGCTGCGGTGACGAGGCTTGCTCAACTTCACAAGCAGACCAGACACAAATACGCGCAAAGCCAATTTGTTTTCATAATTGAAACAAAATTAAATAGGATGGCAACAGAAAATTGCTTAACTTTGCTAGAAACCAGCGGTGAAGGTCAGAAAGAACACGGCAACCATACGTCACCCAAGGAGGGGATGCGTTTGTAAAGGTGGCTTGGGAAGGAAAGTCAAAGCCAGCTGGGTGTCAAAACTATATACGCAGGAGGCGGAGAGGCTGTGGGGACTGTGACCTCTCAGGTCTGAGGGTCAGAGCTCAAACGCTCGCTCCGAGCCTAGGTGAGCTTTGTCTTCCCCTTCAGGTACCTCTGATTCCTCCCAAGGTCATTTTTCTGATCAGCTCAGCTGGGGCTTTATCACTGATCTGGGCGGGTGCCCATGAGGCAGGTCTGAGCCCCTCCAAAGAGCTCTGCACAGCCCCTGCCGTCACAAGAAGGGTGAGCCCTGCCTGGGGGTTGCCAGGCCTGTAGGTGACACCCTGGGTGCAGACAGCAGCAGCCCGAGAAGAGTCCCAGTTCCAGGGGAGGGATGTGGTCTGCACGTGGGCAGAGCGCCCTCCCCCATGCCAGAGTTTCAACTCAAGGAGAGCTCAACACAAAACCCTGACTAAGCTAGGCCAGACGCGTACGGAACATTAAATTCGGCTTGGTTTTTGCACAAAGTGTAATTTAATTGCAAGCAGAAAAACAGATCATCAGTTTTTTTTTTTTTTTTAACCAAGTTTATCTAAGTCAGGTGGCAGGTCAGCCCTGTCCTGTGTATTTATAAATCACCACCAACAGGCAGGATGACACTGGGAGTTCTGCACAAGGTTCCAGGCGTTTGCAAAGCAGAGCTATCTCAGAAACGACCAGGGATTGACCTCCTTGAAGAAATGGAGAACCCTCAGCGCAGGGGGCAGCGGGAAGGGTGTAAGGGAGGGTCACCAAGGAGGACCTGAAGCTGCGTGAACCTGAACCTGGCTCACTCAGTTGGGTGCATGCAGGTCCTGACAAGTCACGCGCCCCTTTGGGCCTGGGCGCCTCACCCGCTCCACAAGGAGCAAACCAGGTACGCCTGCAGTAGCTGAGCGGTGGGACCCCACCCTTCTCCTGTAGCACCAAACAGGGGGCTACCCTGCTCCCCAGCTCCCGAGGCTAGCTCGAGTGGGTAATATTCCACGCCACAGACCCTCACCTGGGTCCCCCGGTACAAACCCGCCCCCCATCTCTCCTCTGCACAACGTAACTTTTCTGACAACTCCCACGTCTCCGAACACTTGGATGAACCGGACAAGCAGAGCAGGTCTGAGCTCTCAAGAGAACAGGAAAACCCTGAAGGGCGTAAGAGAGCGATCTGCGTTACAACGGTAGTTATTCAAACGGAACTCCAGGGATTTCCAAAACGGGGCAGAAAAACCAACTCTGATCTCTTGCGTCAGAAGATCCGGCAAGCCATTCACCATTAAGAAGAGGTGCTTCCCTGTTCACTCAAGCGTCACCGAGGAAAACAGATTCCACGGGAGGCTCATTTCCAGCCGAAAGGACTCCGGAACCCGCTGTCACCACCTGATCCTGCTGCTGGCAGTTTGAGGGCGCAACGGATGGGCAGAGCCTCTTCAAGCATGAACTTGCCCTTCTGCCCGAGAAGAGCACTTTGTTCAGGGAGTGACTGACTCGGGGACAGTAAATGACGCCCTTCCGATCTTCCCAACACATAGCCGGGTTTCAAAAGTGGAGTTCGTTTCCGTGTCAGAACAGGAAGCCTGTGTTTGTCAAATGACAAAGGGTGCTCTATGCGCACGCCTCGTCTTCCCAGCCAAGTGGGCACGGGGCTCTGACTTAGACTTGTGGCCCCGTGTACGGACCGAGCCCTGACTGCACAAACACAGGCCCAGCCTCAGTGAGCCGTGCACCTCATTGAAACTGTCCGTCCACACCCTCAGAGAAGCATGCTGTCAGGACAGGCAGCGAGAGGCACGTGCAGCAGGAGGGGAGCCACTGACCACGTCAGTCAGAGCGACGGGGGAGCAGGCCCCACCAGGGCCATCGGCTGTCCATCAGCTGGGGACGTCACAGGGAACCCAGCCACACAGAAGGGTCACAGAACACAGATCCAACAGAGGGTCATACCCAGAACGTAGGAAGAATTCTCAAAACTCCATCATAAGACAACAAACAACCCAATTTAGCGTGGACAAAAGTCTGAACAGACACTTGGCCGAAGAAGGGATGTGGACAAGCACATGACTCAAGCACATGACAGATATGAGAGACCCACCACCACCGCGTGTGCCAACAGGGACCAGTGGGAACCCCGTCCCTGCAGGTGGGACACAAACGTCCAGCCAGCCGCAGAGAGGGAGGAAAGCAGCTCCCAGTTCACAGCAGCCCCACTCCCTGGTACTTAACGGAGACAGTGAACCGAGTTCTCACACAGACTGTAGGCAGTGCTTAGATCGCCCTTGTTCCAAAGCACCAAAACCCGGAAATGACCCAAACGTCCTTTCCCCCGCCCGAGGTAAACCTCGGTGCACCCACAGAAGAGAATCGCCCTGCAGCAGGAAGGCAGGCCCCCCGACGAGCCTCAGGGGCTGAGCACTGGAAGCCAGACCAGTTGCGGGTGACCTGCGTTGTGCGTACGACCGTGCGTGTGACGACAACGTCCTAGGAGAGACAGAACCACACGGAGGGAAGGGAGTGCCCACGGCAGGGGCCGGGCACGGTCGGGGCTGACGAATGTCCCAGATCTTCATGAGTGGTGGTCACACAACGATTTGCTTGTCAAACTCTACCTTCGAAGGTGAGGGTACTGACGGGAATTATCTCACGGGGCTGCAGCGTGGCCGCGGAGCAGGGACAGCACAGGACCCAAGGGGAGGCAGGCGGTAGAGCTGGGGGCAGCGGGAGGGCCGTGTGTGTGCAGAAGCAGATGGCCAGCGGCAAGGTTCTGAGGAAGTGGCTGATGAAATCTGACAGGTGAAATGGTGTGAAAAGAATCTGAACGCTTAGATTTAAAATTCAAATTTTAAAAAAGTACTTTTAGGAGAAAATGCCAACCATCTAATGAAATCTAGTGCTTATCCTGCTAACTTTCTCTACATAGGTTTTAATTTATCTTAGAGAGAGAGCATGTGCACGTGCATGGGGGGGGCAGAGGGAGAGGGAGAAGCAGACTCCCCACTGAGCGGAGAGCCCGACATGGGACTCGATCCCAGGACCGAGATCATGACCTGAGCCAAAACCAAGAGTCGGATGCCCAAATGACTGAGCGCCCAGGCGCCCTGACCCTGCCACCGTGATTGTGATCCACTCTAAATTCATTCTGCTCGGACTAAAACAAGCCTTTGGAGCATGACCACCCTCTCCGTCGTGTGACCTGGGGGCACACCCAACACCACGGGGGCACCGGATAAAGACGTCCCGGCAGCACGCGGACAGCCCTGTGTGCGCAGACCGTGAGCGGGCGAAGAGCCACAGTGACTCGTGGGGACCTCACATCCGAGCACGGTCACCGTATCTCAACCTTGGTGAGAACCCAGCCGAGACTGCCCCTAAGTAAGCAGAGAGCACCGTGTGCTGCCAGGGCCGACCGGCGGGACGCCGCCTCCAGGCAGCAGAGGGGCACATGCAGGGCAGGACAGGAATCCCCCTTTAGAACTCCGCTTCCCTCCCAGGCACCAAGGGAACCTTCATGTCAAAGGTCTACATTTTTAGAAAGATGTTATACTGTCAGATTTACGAAATCAGAAAAATCCCTGCTAGCGACTAACTTCTGTACCTTTTCTGAAACACGTGTGCTCTCCCCTCACACCAGCTGTGCAGTGCGGGACGCGAGGCTGCGTGAGAGGACGCGCTGAGCACGCAGAAGCAGTCACTGGACTCACAGGCTTAAGAGGGAGGAGGGGCTCCTTTGCTGGCCTCAAAGTCACGGTCACACCAATACAAAGCACAAGTGCTCGTCTCCACGCTGTCCTCACGGGGTGCGGCGCCCCCGCCAGGGCACTGGGCCGTGGCCCGCACACAGCCGCGGTCTCTGACGGCGCATCGTCCTGCTTCGGCCCTGCCAGTGTGCACCTCATCCGCGTTCATTCTACAAAGACGCTCTGCAGATAGACGGCAACTGCGAGACGCCTCGTCCCCACAGGAAAGCGGCTTTCAGAACGGAAGAAACGATGGTGTACAGCTCCCAGGGGCTCCTCGCCAACACCGCTCCCATGGGACTCCGGTGCTCGGGAGACACACGCACACAGCACACGCGTGTGCTCCCGGCGGGCAGGGACCCACCACGAGGGAAGGGTGGGAGGCCGTGAGACGGAGCCTCTGCTCAGAGTGCGCACCTCGCCCCGAGTCGTGAGGGCTGCACCCTGCCGCGTCCTGCGTGCGTCCTCTCTGTAACCGCGTCTTGGGTGACGCTTACAGAGGAAGGTGTTCTTGTACAGTGACAAAGCACCACCCGTTTCTAAAGTGCCTGCCGCTGTCAGCCGCCGCCCGTGCTCCACAGCCCTGTGCATCCCGCGGTGGCCCACACGCGCCCTTGGATAAAGCCGCCCGGAGCACAGGGCACCATGGAGGCGTCCTCGTGGCCTTGAGTGACACCGGAGGCTGCGGACCCGCATCCTGCCCGCAGCGCCTCTCTGCGGCTCCATGGTGCAGGCCCGGAACACCTTGGACAGAGTGCCGCCTCACAGACCTGGGGAAGGCTGCACTCACCTGGTGACGGGTGATGGGCTGGAGGGGGAGTGGCGAAGTCGAGCTTGTCCTTGAGGTCGTCCTCGTTCTCCCTCTGCCACTGCAGGCCGACCTTCTCCCAGAGGTCGGCGGCCTCGAGCCTGCAGCACGACACTCGTGTCAGGGCGGGCAGTTCCTGCGGAGGCAGCTGGGGCCTGCGGACGTGGCGCCAAGTCTCTCCCCGCAGGGGCCAGGAATTCCATCGGGCTTCTGAGCCCTTTACTGATGGCACTAAACCATGACCAATTTGTACGTGTGCACCCCAAGCGCTGGAAACACAAGGCTATTTTAAAGCCACAGAAACCGTCTGTGTGGCTCCCGGTCTCAGAGCCGATACGGCCGAGGGCACAGGGTGGGCTTCCGGGAGACACCGTGAGGCACAGCAACAACTCACGGACAGATGATCCAGAAAATGGAGGAACCCACACTTGCTACAGCGAAGGCCTCGGAACCCCTTAGAATGGAAGGCCTGACCGCCCCCCCGGAGCCGCGGCCACCAGTGCCATTTCAGCACTTACGCAATTGCAGGGATGTCGTCCTCGAGGCTGCTCAGCAACAGCGGGATGAGCTTGTGGAAGAAGGAGTAGCGGTCCCGCAGGTCCATCAGCCAGCCCCCCACCACGCAAGTCACCGCGTGCCGCACCTACACGCAAAGGCAACGGGAGGCTTCAGCTGGGCACCGAGAACGCAGAGGCTAACCGCAGGGCCGCGCCGGGCCACTGTGCACACCCGTCCAGGCCAGACGCCACCGTGAAGTCCCAGAGCGGCTCTGCCGTCCATCCTCAGGCTTGGAGAGAAAATGTCAGGGCCACCTCATCCTATTGGTGCAAGCCCACATCCCTGGGGCGTGGCCTGGTCCTCTGCTGGCTGGAGCAGGACCACGCTGCTGCCTCGGGTATTGTGGAGGCCTGTGAAGTCTTCTGTGGGTGACCCTCCAGCCAGGCTGGGCGCTGTCTCGCCGTGGGTGTTTGAACAGCTGATGGCAAGCCACCAGGAAATGTCAGCCTGCAGAGGCTGCACCACCAAGGCCTTTGGTCCTGGAGCCCCAGGGTCTCCTGGGGAAGCCAGCAGGGCACCCCAACTCTGCTGCTGGCAACCTGAGAAGGTGACATGCATGCCTCTGCCCACTTTGCCCACCACAGGGAAGAAACGAGCTTAGAAACACACGAGGTGCCCAAGGTCTAGCTCCCTGAGAGCAGAGGCTGAGGCGGGAATCCATCATGGGAGAGAAGCAGGATGGGGCAGGGGAAGCAGAGAATCCTGGGGGAGCTCAGGAGCACAAGGGAGCCACACCCAGGCTGTCCCACCAGGGGCAAGGGGCTGACCACTTGCGCTGCGTGTCTGTTGTTGGCTAGGGCTGCCAATGGGAGGGGAAGCACTCGCAGGGACTTCAGGTAAAGTGCGCCCCCAGCAGCATCCAGGCCAGGGTGCACGTCTAGGCACTTGGACTCGGGGTGGGCTGCTCAGCCCTGGCTCCAGCATGCAGCTAGACAAGCAGAGTGCACCCTGGCCCGGCCCCTGCTGCCTTGTCCGAGCTCATTCTCCCTTCTGGAAAATGAGAGAATAACAGGACACGTGCCACTGGCTCCTGGTGAGGAGGGAAAGCACCTGGCACAATGCTTAACATGCAGGAGGTGCCGGGGACCTGGCTCACTCACCTGCCTGCCAGTGTAAACAGCACAGACCGTGGGAGGCAAGCAAGCCTGGGAGCAGGGCCCTTGGGTTCAGTGCTACTGTTGCAACTTCTTGTATTACACAATTTTAAAATAAAAAGTTGCAATATGAAATAAAAGGTGGTTATTATTAATGACATGGCATGTAATTAACAATCAAAACCACAACTAAAGGTCCCAGAGAATCTCAGATAATCTTTCAACAGTGTGAAAACACGCGTGATTAGAGGTCCAAGCACCTAGAAACAACCAGACACCCGCAGCAGCGAGGACAGACAGCACAGAGCAATCGTCCTATGTTGTCCTCGCGCAGGATCCTAGCCCCTCCAGGGGCTGCTGAGGAATCAAGGTGCCTCATGGCTAATGTTGTACGAGACCCGAGGGTCATTCTTCCGGCAAAAGTACCTGTAATAAAGCCGCACCGCACTAGAGGCTCAGCCAACACCACATGCTGGCGGCACTCGAGAGCCCGATGGACGCAGGAATCCAACTGCAACCCGGCCTGGTTCAGACACGTGCAGAGTGAGTGCGGCCACTGCGGGGATGGCGGCAGGCCCTCGGGAGGACCGGACCCCAGAGGGCTCCTAACGAAGGTGTGTCCCGGCAGCTGGGGGGCCATGGACCTGCGGGGACCCGCGGGAACTGGTCTGTCTGCGCTCACCCCTGACACCCTGCCCACGTGTCGGGGCAATAGGAGGGCCCCACACCCAGGACAGTCACTCTGACATCCTCCAAGATCCAGGCTCTTTTACAGGTTGGAGACTTCATGCATCTCCCCTCGTGAGCTGGGAGAGCCTGAGGGCTGGCCTCCAAGAGGCTCCCGAGCCCCACAGACGAGCCTCCCCCAGCCTCAAGAAACCTGTTGATCCCCATTGTCACCAGACAAACTACCCCTTTCTCTCAGCTCAGAAAAACAGCACTGAGCCGAGTTGCCAAGTAACACTTTGGCTAAGCAGGAAATCCGTCAATTAAGAAAAAAAACGACAGGCACTGAGAATTCTTACTCTCCTGAGTCAGGTTCACGGATCCTGGGGTGTTGGGCTGGGAACACATGCACGTATGACCTGTTAGATCAGCACGCAAAGCCAAGGGGAAACACAGACGCGAACGCGAAAGATCATCGTCCGCTCTCCTCTACCTTGGAAGGCCCCACCTCAGTGTTCTCAGTCAAGGGAGAGAGGAATGGCCAGTCCTCATACGGAGGCCGTCCATTTCCGCACTCTGCCCTCAGCAGATGTGAAGGACGCGCTCATTCGCCGACTGACACTCTTCGTTCACCCACCAACTCGACAGCAGCTCTGGGCACAGCCCGTTGGAGGAAATCACCTTTTTCCCATTCACTCCCTTGGGCTCGAACATTTCAGAATTGAGGGGCTGGGGGCTGGGGGAGGCAGGGGGATCTTTCTGCCCAGCACCCGAGTGCAAGTAACCATCTCACGCAAAGTTGCTCTGCAGAACCCACTCTTGTCCCATGCTGACCAGAGGCCTTGGATTTTAAGCATCTTACGTCATTGTAAGTAAGCCCCATTTTTAAAGTAAAAAGTTTTAATAGTATCAACACAATATTTTAATAACAAACCAAATGTTATTTCAAATACATAGTACTCAAATTCTGTTAAAGAAAAATTAGCAGAAGGGGCTTCCGCTGAATCTGTAACATCTTTATTTTTCAATCTGAAAAGATTCAGCATAACATTTACAGGTGTGCAGTGGATCGGAACCGCTGCTGTACTTTCGCTGCTACTCTTCCTTCAGTCTGACATCAGGGGCAGAAGGTGGGAAGCGGGGAGGGGGAAGGAGGAAGGTCAGCACAACCAGCAAAGCCACCCTGCACCTCATTTCCCCCGCGCCCACGTATGGTATGTTTTCACTGATGTGGTGGAGATCTCACACCTGCTCTAACGAAAGTAACCACAGAGCGTAACCCTTCTCTGACGAAGCAACAGGCTTCTGTTTTTATGATATTCTGAGTGGACCCAAGGATTCCGATACCTATTCAAGTTCCTCAGGCAGGACTCCACCCCCCGGGGTCTGGAGTTCATAACATCCAATCTCACAGACTCTAAAAAGTCACCAGGATTGATGGGGGAACACGCTCCTCCCCGCACGCACCCCCTGTCCCTGTACCCATCATTCCTTAGCACCAGTGAAGTCCTTGGAGCTCATGAGACTAAGTCCCCTGCAAGGGCTGGGGCAGGACCTGCTCATTTTTATGCGCCACTAGGATGCTGGCAGAGGGCAGGAGCTCAGAACTGCCTGAGACCTGGCCTGGAAGCCCGCTGGGCCACCAGCAGTCGGGCAGGTGGGGCCGGCCCAGCTCCAGCTTGCCGAGCCTGGCTTTCCCACGCAGACACCCATGCGGGTCACACATCCTAGGTGCTTTAGCAAAAGGGTCAGAGTGTTTTATCCAAACTACGAATAAAAACACAATTCCAGCTTCTAACTGAAACACGACCACCTGTGATAATGCAGAGGGTTCATGAGGTAAGGGGATCCCAGGGCAACCGAGGGCTGGAATGGACACATGTGACACCGGATCATGGCATAACCCTAGCTGGTACTCATCTACTCAAACGGTGCATGCAGGAGGATGGGGTGGGCCTTCCTGGGCCTGGGGAAGCTACCTTAGCCCCACCACACTGGGACACCCCCCTTTCCATGTCCTCAGACATGTCCTGGAGACCCGAGGTGACAGAGCACCAGAGGGAGAATTCCAGGAGCCACACTAGCCATGTTCTGAGCCCCCTGTGTCCCCTAGGTGAGCTCTGGGTCTCTCTGGGCTCTGGTTCCCCATCTGTGAGACAGAAGTCATCACAGTCTCCTCTGCACGGAAGGACCACACAGACCAAATGGGTCAATTCAGGCAAAGCACTTAGAGGAAGTTACTTCCAGGTGGCCACTCACCATGTAGTTCAGCGACCCGGAACGTGGTCCAGCGGGCACAGGGCAGCAGCTGCTGGACGTTCTCTACAAGTTACAAGGCAGTGAGGACCTCGCCTTCTGCACAGTGTGGTGGGACCCTGACACAGCTGTCCACAGGACCAAGGCTCTGCAGGTGGCCCAGCCCTGGAAGTCCCAGCAAACATCCACAGAGCCCAGGACCATGAGGGCCCAAGAGCTGATGCAAACGCAGGACGGTGGTGCGTGACTTCCCTACCCGCTCACGGTCAGGAACTTTGTGGTCACCCCATGGACTGGACCCCGCATCAGCGTGAAAACTGGTGGGCAGTGGCCATGCTGGATTTGAAATCCCACTTCAATCAGCCCTGGAAAGCATACAGAGCAAACCAAATACCACTGGGAAGAAATGGAAACAAAAATAGTTTTAACAATGGAGTGCACTTGTTTTGGAATATCAAGTAACAAGGAATAGTTGCAGCCCCAAATTTTGGGAAAGCCTGTCACCAAAGAGAAAGCAATCAGCTGAAGACTTCCTCCGTCTTCTGTGGAAATGCAAACTCTTACCACCTGGAGTCAGGGCACCAAACACCCATGTTTTAAGCTCAACAAACAGATAAGCTATTCCGCAGTTATATACACAGAGCTATTTATAGGGACCCACCGATACACAGTCATGCTGTTTACGGGACCGTCGATGCACAGTTACACTGTGTACAGGGACCTCTGGATACTCAGTTATGCTGTTTACAGGGACCCATCCACAGTTACCCTATTTACGGGAGCGTATGGATACAGAGTTATGCAATTTACAGGGAGCTATGACATAACTACGCTATTTACAGGTAACTCCTGATGGATACACAGTAATGCTGTTTATAGAAAATGGTCAGTATGTAGTTATTACACCACTTTCAGGAAAACCATTTCACCTGGGACACAAGGAAGCCACTGTCTTTGCGGCCCCTGCTCTATGTCAAGCAAGCTGAGACACTGTCCCAGTCAGGGCAGCGCTGCCATTTTTCACTGGAATCCATCCTGGCCCTCACTTCCTGCAGCCAGGTCTCTCATGAGTGCTGACGCAGCACACTGCCTCCTCCTCCCTTGGCAGAGCTCAGCTCTGCTCTGGGTCCCCACCTCCCACGCTGGGACATGCGGACCCCACCCAGCTTGAGGGGCCAGCGTTCACTCACCTGGCCCCGACACCGAACGGACAGATTGGCTCTCGGGTGGAGGAGGGTCCTTTGTCTCCGCCTGCACCTTGATACAGCTCAGGGAGGCCCGCTGAGGATGAAGCCCCCGGCAAGCCAGGCGAAGCAGGCGTCCCGGGCAGGCAGTGGGCTGCGCCTGGACCCTGGTGCAGGCCATCACACACGCGCACCCGACTGGGGCCTTCTGTCCCAGCCCCTAAAGCCCTGAGGGGTACCTGCATCCTGCTGAGAGGCACGCCCAGTCCCGAAGAGGAGCCAAGGCCACTCCCCGTAGCCCCTCTGCCTCCTCAGGACTCCCATAGCAGGTGCTAAGCAGCTCTAAATCTTCTGTGGATGAACAGGCATCGTGACCCTCCTGTCCACATGCGCACACATGCCCGCACGCAAAACTGCATCGCGAGCCCCATGAGTTGAATGCTACGGCAGTAAGCACACGAAAACGTGCTCAACGTCACTAATCATGAGGGCAACAGAAGTCAGACCA
Organism: Ursus maritimus; assembly: GCF_017311325.1. NCBI lineage: Eukaryota > Metazoa > Chordata > Mammalia > Carnivora > Ursidae > Ursus > Ursus maritimus. The sequence continues at coordinate 489,276 of NW_024424452.1, read as the reverse complement.
CGAGACACCATTTCACACCCGTTAGGATGGCTATAAATCAACAAACAAAAACCAAAAAATTAGTGTTGGGAGGACCTAGAGGAATCGAAACCCTTATGCATTGTTGCCGGGCATTTAAGACGGTCCAGTCGCTGTGGGGACTGCTACGGGGGCTCTTCGGCAAGCTCGTGGCAGAGCTGCTCTGGGCCCAGCAGTCCTGCTCCTTGGTTTACACCCTCGCCCAAACCACGTGACGCTGGACTCAGAAACCTGCACCTGCGTGTTCGAGCAGCACTATTCACAGCAGCCAAGAGGTGACAGCAAGCCAGGTGTCCATCAGTGGATGCACGGGTACACCAAATACGGCCCATCCACATAACACACAGCACTCTGCCTCAGGAAGGAATGGCGCACTGACACGTGTTCCAGCACGGGTGAGCCTCAGACACGTCACACTCAGTGGAAGCGGTCAGTCACCAGGGTCACTTAGGGACTCTGCTTCCACGAAGTATCCTGAGTAGACACAGCCACACAGACAGATGGTGCTTATCAGAGGTGGGGGGCAGGGAGGAATGGGGAGTCACTGTTCAATTCTGCTTGGGACGGTAAAAAAGTTTTGGTTGGTGGCCACGGTCGCACTATGTTGTGAATGTATTTAATGCAACTGAACTCCATCTCGAAAATGGTTGAAATGGCAAATTTCATGTTATGCATCTTTTACCAAATACTTTTAAAATAATCTAATATATCAAAGCTTTGAACGCTTAAATGAGCGAATTACATAGTATGTGAGCAGTGGCTCAATAAAGCTGTTTAAAAGAATAAAACAGGGGGCGCCTGGACAGCGCAGTCAGTTAAGTGTCTGACTCTTGGCTCGGCTCAGGCCACGATATCAGGGGCATGAGCTCGAGCCCCGTGTCGGGCTCCGTGCCCAGCACAGAGTCTGCTTGAGCTTCTCTTCCCTGCCACCCATCCTGCTCACACTCTCTAAAATAAATAAACAAATCTTTAAAAAAAACGAAAAAAAAAACCACAAAGTGCCTTGGAAGAAAACCGAAGTGTGCCTGTGGCTGGGAGGCCAGACGGTGCCAGAGAACAGTCTCTGGTGTCACCGGCCCTGGGCCCGGAGGCTAGCTCCAGCTGGGCGACCTTGAGCAAGTAACATAACCTCCCAACTGCAGGGGATGTGCAAGCAGCTGACACGAAGGATGAAACAAGGTGGTGTGTGGACAGCAGGGCAGGCAGGCACCCACATGCTTTAGGCGTGTAGCCAACGCTTCCACTATCAGGACAGCAGAGGCCACGCTGCCACACCGCCAGCTTTTGAACCACTGGCCGCCCCAAGCCACTTCCTATCCTGCTGGCCATGAGGCAGGGGCACTTTCTGACCACTCCGGAGGACGTTCACCAGCTACCGCTGCTCCTCCCACCCCATGTGGCCAGAAGCACACATTCCCTCTTCACTTGTCTCCTCCCCCACCACAGCCTTGGCTCTGCTCCCCATTGTTGCCGGGGTTTGTGAAGTTCTGCAAGCACGCCGCGGCCTCAGATCCATGACACAGCCTGTGAGCTGACCTCCACCAACACAAAGCCAACATTCTGATCTCTGTCTCTGCTTGGGTCCCGAGGCCCAACAGGGTGATTACCCTGATCTGTCCCTCCACGCCCAGGTCGGGTCCCGCAGCCACTGTGGCTTGTCAGGCCAATCTGCGTTGATGGATCGGCACATTACAGACGCCTCTGAAACCGTGGCGTATACGCAGTTACGCTGCTTTCCAAAGAGGCAAGAGTCCTCTTGCATATTCCTCACCATCAAGAAGGACGAATATATTAAAACAGTTCAACTCTCTGCAGTTTCTCGGAGACGTAAACTAAGATCACCTTGTGACTGAACATGATAAAAGACGTTTGGTGTGACAAGTTAACAGTTTTAAAAAAGAAAAAGGAGTGAGCTCAAATAGTGTGCTTCTGGTGAAGAGGAGGGACCACCCAGAGAAGAAACTCCTTACCTGGGGGACGTCGTCAAAGAGCCTCTGAGCAAAGTGAGGAAGCACGTCATCTACCGACTTGCCGCTGCCGAACTGGATCACGGTGCCCGTGGCCTTGATGACAGCCACCCGCACCTTCCAGTGCTGGTGGGAGATGCTCTGCATCAGGGGGCCGATCAAGGACTCCGACTGCATGTGGAAGTGGTCTGTGAGACAGGGCGACACCAGTTACTGGGCTTGCTCCTCGTGGGCCTCGACCCAGCCCAGCGCCATGGGCTCCCAGGAGGACAGGCCACCTGTGCCTTGGAACTTCCTCTCCCCACCCGGTCCCTGCTGCAGCGTGGCATCGGCTCAGGCCTGCCAAGCTCAGCTTCGTACCCCTGGCACTGGGAGAGGTATAGGACAGGCACGGAACCCAAACAGCACCAAACGGAAAAGGCTGGGGGCTTGACCCCATCTCAGCTGGAGGCAGGAGCTGTGACGGAGTGTCTGAAGCTGATGACAGTGGCACTGGGTGCCTGAGAGGGATGCTGACCAGAAGAGAGAAATCGAGCCTGGAGGACACTGTGCAAGTCCCCACATCAGGTGTGCCTGAAGCCAGACACCCGGTGCTACTGTAGAGAGCAGGGCCAACATCGCTTTGGGCAAGGCCACTCCGCTTCCTATTTGTAAGGGGCTCCCAGAAAGTCAGAACCAGAATGCCTCTGATACTCCTCGTCTTGGAGTTCTAACCTCAGTTCTGCTGCTGCTTGAGACCCATCCGTAAGATGGCTATTTCAGGGTTGCTTTGGTTGACTTCTTTAACCCTGAAGTCCTCAGATCAAGGCAGGATATTCATCTACTACTGCCCAGTGTGATGGGGATCCAGGAGAGGCCCTTCACCGGGAGTGGGCAGAGCAGGGGGATGGTTTTGAGAAGGGAGATGCTTCAAGCAGAGGGAACAGTCCTTCACTCAACAATCGGTGGACACCGGATGCGGGCAGGCACCTTGCTACGTGCAAGGCACCGTCCTACACTTGTCGAACTTATAACCTAGTGAGGGAACATGCAAAGGCTGCAAGACATGAGAAGAGGTCAATCTGGCTGATGCACAGACCAGGGAGTGAAGTGGTTGGGGGTCAATGAGAAATGTGTTAAAAGCTTGTAATTCCCAATGGCTGTCTCCAGCCCAAACCTCACCCCCAATTCTACTAGAATTCCACAGTACTTGAACCCAAACTTATGACTCACAGTGTAAATCTTGACAGTCCCTAAGGGGAAAGGCTAAAAGGAAGCCCCATTCCTCCTTTGTCTCCTATCCACCAAAACCTCCTTCTCCCTCATGCCTCACCCAATTCAAAAGGAAATCCTGCCAGTTCCATGCTCAACATCAATCCATTTTCCTCCGTCTCTAATAGCAGACTGCTCACCCCCACCCAGGCCAAGCTGTTATCTAAACATGGATTAATTATGACCCCAACTGACCTCATTTCTTCTTGCCATCTTGGTAATCAACTCTCCACAAGCACCAGAGTGATCTTTTAGAAATCTGAATCTAAGCCTCTCTCACCCCTTCTCCACACCCACCACTGGCTCCCCACTGTGTTTAATAATTTCAAATCCCCAGCAGCAACCCTCTGCCCGCCCTCCTTCCCTCCAGCCACCTTGACCTCCTTTATGTTCCTCAGATCTGCCAAGCTTATTTCTCAAAAGTAGTTTCCTCCTGACAACCCATCACTGATCTTCAACTTAAATATTCTGTCCTACAGGATGCCTTCCCAACAGGACTAAGTAGAGGCCTCCTACCATTGCACATCCCAGGCTGAGGCAGCAAGCAGAGGGAAGTGGGGCAAGATCCTACAGAAAGGGCTACTTAGAAAAAGGACCTATCCTGATCAGATTAGTTTTTTTAAACAACGGAGAATGCACGAAAGGAAAACAGGAGAAGCGGCCTCTCTCCATTAGGACAGCAGTCCAACCCAAAGAGGGAAGACAGGTAGACTGTCGAGAATGGGGGATGAGAAGTGAAAGACTGCAGCGGTGTTTCACAAAGCGTGCAACCACAACCGCCTGGATTAGTCACCCCGGCGAGGGCCAGTTACAGACACGCACCGCATCCCAGACCCTCAACAATTTCAGCGCAGGCTTCCACGAATTTGCATTTTGAGAACCACCGGATGGGGAAGAGCGGCGGCTGCTTCCGGGATCCAGGAGGGGCCCACCGCTGGCGGCCTCGCCTCCACCTCCCCGCGCCCCCATTCCCGACCCCGGCAAAGGCGGGCACCTGGCGTGGCGCGCGCCAGGTCCGCGGCGCACTCGCAGCTCTCACGGCGCACGGCGGCGAAGGGGTCGAGCAGCGTGCAGCACAGCACGCGCACCGCGTCGTCCAGGTGGGGCGCGAGCGCGGCGCCGCCGAGGCGCACCGCCAGGCTGAGCAGCTGCACGAGTGCCAGGCGCAGTTCCTCGCAGGTCTCGGGCGGCCGGCCGCGCGCGGACTCGGGACCGGCCAGGCGCGCGGCGAGCGCGGGCAGCAGGCGCGGCAGGGCATCACGGGGCCGCGTGGCGCGCCGCAGGCCCAGGTCCAGCAGGTGAGCGGCCAGCGCGCGGCAGCCCTCGGCCGGATCGGCCAGGCAGCGCAGCAAGCGCGGCAGCAGCAGGCGCGCCCACGGGCCCTGGAAGGCGGCGGCCGCCGCGGCGGGGTCGGCGTCGGGCGCCTCGGGCCACGCCGCCTCGAGCGCGCGCTGCAGCGCTTCGAGCGCGCGCCGCCGGCCCAGCTTGCTGTCGGCCTCCAGCCCCGGCAGCAGGCGGCTCAGGGCGCGGCTCAGTTCCGCCGCCTCGGCCGTCTCAGACGTCTCGGCCGCCTCGGCCGGGCCCGGGGGCGCCGCGGTCTCCGCCGCCACCAGTGCCGCCATCTTCCGCGCGTTGCTCGTCGCCAGGGGAGACGGCGCTTTCACGACGGCCGCGGCGCGGATTACGGCTGCTCTTCCGGCGGGCTTCGAACACAACTTTATTGGCAGCTCCGGGCGCGGACAGCACACGTCCGGGGTGGGTTGGGGGCGGGGAGCCGGAAGGGCCGCGGTCCCGCGGGCTCAGGGCTCAGTCGAGCGACAGGAGGCACAACTCTGCCGTGCGCGCCCCTGAGGGAGGCAATGGCAGAGGGGTTTGGCGTGGACAGGTAAGGCTTGCCCGCGAAATGCCGGCACTGGGGACTGCCGAGGGTTGGTCACAGTTAACTCCGCGACGGCGCTGAGGGCACAGTTGTAGTGGGAGGGGCGGCCGGGCAAAGGCCCTGGGGTGGGGGTGCTGCGTCGAATTGTGTCCCCCAGAGTCCGTACATCGGAATCCTCATCCCCAGGGCTTCAGAATGGGGCCTTATTTGGAGATAGGGCCCTACAGAGCTCATGAAGTTAGAAGTAGGTACTGGGGGCACTGATCACATGTGATTGTGCCCGTCTAAGAGGGGGGCTTCGGAGGGGCCGCAGCATTCCGGGACAACGCCGTGTGAACGCGGACGGCGGTCTGCACGCCAGGGACAGCGGCCCCAGGAGGCACCCGCCCGCAGACCCCTCCATCTCGGCTCCGGCCTGTAGACCGAGGTGGTCAGCGCTCGGTCTTCGCGGGGACTGATACGGGGAGCGCCCTGACGCTGCTCCGGGAGGCGAAGAGACCTCCTCGTGGCGGGAGCCCAGGGGACCGGGGGGGGGGGGGGCCGCAGGCCACCGGGGCCTTTTTCTTAAATTAACGGGGACTGGAGGAAGGCTTGCGGGCCAGGAAAGTTGGCCCCATCAGGCTTGCGTCTTTACGAGACTGCTTTGGCTGCTGCGGAAAAGGAGGCAGAAGGAAGGACTGGGGTTTCTCTGAAGGCTGAGGCTCTGCTCAAGGTGGGGAACAGCAAACACTCAGCGTGGGGAGGCTTCCTGCTCCAGGAAGAGGTGGTGCAGGCTCACTGTTCCTTGCCCCTCCCTCCAGGTACCACTGCGTACCTTGCCAGTAATTCAGTCGTCCATGGGCAAGGGGCTCTGATTGCTGGAGGGAGACTGGCTAGCAGGGATCCTCAGGACCAGGTGGTGGCAGCTCAGGGGTTCCCTGGGTTTTCCTATTCTCTCTTACAGCTTCCTAGAACAGGTGCCAGAGAGGTCTGCCACCCAAGCCAGAACTGCCTGCAGGCCATTGGGAGTTTCACTAAACTAGTCCATAATGTTGCTGCCTCGACGTCCCTGGAGCGCAGCCAGGTGGGCTGCGGGCGCTTTGGACCAACACTGGCCCCTGCCATGAGCACCTGCCCTAGATGAAACCTGCAGAGTCACAGTAAGTGACGTTCCTGATGGGACTCCTACAGCCGTTGTGGTAAGCACGTACCCCTGCTGCCCAGGGCCCACCCCTTTGCGCCTCTTTCATAAAGCCCCTGCAAAGCTTACTAAAGCCCCCCGCTGTTTTTGGTTTGAATTGACCGATCTGGTCTTAGCCCAGAAACCCCAAAGTACTCCATCCACAAACCTGTCTCTCTGCCTGCACCCTGCCTTGACCTCCTCGTGTGCTGTGCCGTGTACCTCCAGGACCTGTGAATCAAAAGCTTCTCTATTCCGCTTTCCCACACAGTCTTTGTTGACCCCCCAGGCTCCACCTAAGAATTGTTAAGTTTAACAAAGTCACAGCACAGGCAAGGAAACGGCAAGAAAAGCCACCTCTTTCTGGTCATAGGACTGGGAAAGGGGAGACCCAGCAGTGACCTTGTGGGTCACACCCCCACCCCACAGTATGCTGCAGCACCAGCATCAAAGCCCCTGCAAGCCCACCGACTCTTGCAGTGCTGATGGGCAGTCTCCTATGTGGGGGCAGAGGCCATGCAGCCCAGCGTCTTCCAGCTTTCCACCTGCTGGCACAAGGAGACCCAGGACCAGCAGGTGCTGCCCTGCTCCCCCAACAGCCGCAGCAGTGCCAGAAGAAAGCAGACCAAGAGGGCGCTGCCAGGGCTGTGAGATGAAACTCACTGGAACCATGGGCCGCAAAAGGAGGCCAGAATCTACACGCTAGACCTAAATAGGGCAACTTTCTGCTAAAATAGCAGATTTCAGTAACATCAGAAGTTTTCTGACATGATATGCAGAATGTTCAGGATACGCTCAAAAATCACTTGTCCTATCAGAAGCCACGAAAAGCACTATTTGGATGAAAAGACTATTAACTGACATAAATGCTAAGATAGATCAAGTGTTAGAGTTATCTGACAAGGGTTTTAAAGTAGTCATAAAAATGCTTTTAAAAAACATTTAGGAAGTCTTTGGGCGCCTGGGTGGCTCAGTCTGTTGAGTGTTGACTCTTGCTTTTGGCTCAGGTCATGATCTCATGGGTCATGGGATTGAGCCCCGTGCTAGGCTCTGGGCTCAGCCAGAAGTCTGCTTGAGTATTCTCTCCCTCTGCCCCCCTCCCCTCCTCTCTTGCGCACGTGTGCTCTTTCTCTCTCTCTCACTCTCTATAAAATAAATAAATCTTTAAAAAAAATAGGTCTTTTGAAACAAATAAAAAAAAAGTCTCAGCAAAGAGGGAAAAACTATAGAAGGATTTCCAGATGGAAATCCTAGAACTTAAAATTACAACAGCCAAACCAGTATTGTACCCAGCAGTGGACACAGTGATCACTGCACCATTGGATGGACACCACAGCACAGGGGAGATGAGGGGATAGAATCAGGGAACTTGAATGTAGAACAATAGTGTTTACTCCATCTAAGTGACAGATCAAATGGACCAGAGAGAAGCAAAAGAGCTGAGACACCTGTAGGACAGTGATTTGTGTCACCAGGGTTCTAGAACAAGAGGAGAAAGAACGTGGGCTAAAGAGAGATTTAAAGAAAGAATGGCTGAAAACTCCCCGAATTTGGTGAATGACATAAACCCACAGATTAAAGCAGCTGAGCAAGCCCCAAATAAGACACACCCAGACACATCATAGGTAGGCTTGTAACAGCTAAAGACAGACGGAAAAGTGTTAAACACAGCGGACCCTCAGAAAATGAAGAAGAGTAGAGTGGGTAAACATGGCAGTAAACTGACCACCTTTCACTTCCTAAGTTTCCTTAATCATACCTGACAGTTGAGCAAAAATAAGAACACTGATGTGGTGCTGAGAGTATGTGGAGGAGATAGTTATGGTACTTACATCTGGAAAATGGGAAGGTGAAGGGATGAAGTGGCAGTAAGGTTTCTACACTGCTCTCGATGTGGCACAACTTCCATAGCAGGGACTCCGAAGTGCCCCGTGTGTATGCTGATGTCTGGAGAAGCCACTAGGGAAACTAAACACAGCAGTACAAGCAAAAACATTAAGTGGAATTCCAAAAACTGTTTAAGGATGTCACAAGGCACAAGAGAGGGAACAAACACGAATGATGAAATAATAGATGGAAGCCCTAATATGTCGACGATTACTTTAAACATGGATGGTGTAAACACACCAGTTAGAAGACCGAGTGGCATAGTGAATAAAAACTATGCCGACGCTACATTATCTAATCTATGCTAAAACGTGTCAGCCACAGTGACACGGGTGGATTGGAGTCAAAGGGTGGGAACGGATGTATCATGTAAACATCAAATTTTAAAAAGCAGACTATATTAATATCAGCCAAAGTGGACTTCAGAGCAAACAAAATTTCTTGGAAAAGAAGACGGACATTAGCTAATGATGAAGTGCTCCATCAACCAGGAAGATCTAGCAATTGCAAATATACGTGCACCAAATGACAGATGTTCAAAGTATATGGCGGACTTCATGTGAGGACTTCCCTACCCATTCTCAGCAATTGCTAGAATTACTAGACAGACACTCAGCAAGGATCAGAAGAACACCACCATCAACCCACAGGATTAATGGACATGTGTGGGGCACTGCAACCACCAATAACAGAATACATATTCTTTTCCAGTGCCCATGGAACACATTCCAGAAGAGACTATATCCTGGGCCATAAAACAATCTTAATCAATGTAAAGGATTGAAATCCTACAGACTACGTTCTCTGACACATGGAATCAAACTGAAAATCAGCAGAGAACAAGGAAAGCTTCAAATGTGGAAATTCAACACCATGGTTCTACTCAGAAATACAAAGGAATGAATGCTGAAACGCGCGCGCACACACACACATTACCTGGAGACTCTAGGGAATTATGGTAAGTCAGACAATCATTGAAGGGTGACTGTATCATGATTCCACTTACATGGCACTTGTGAGATACAGTTTCACGTTTTCTGGGGCTAGCAGTAGGGCTGGGTGTGGCGTAAAGGTGCCTGTACAGCAGCCATGTGTGGTGACAGTACTTAAGCATTGTGGTGATGGTGGCTACACGGATATTTAGGTGTTTTGCTTTTTTTTTTTGTTTGTTTAGATTTGCTTCTTTATTAGAGCGTGAGTGGGGAGAAGGGGCAGAGGGAGAGGAAGGGAGAGAGCGTGTGTGCGAGCAGAGGGAGGGGCAGAGGGAGACAGAGTCCTCAAGCAGGCTCCGCGCTGGTGTGGAGCCCAGCTCTGGGCCTGATCTCATGACTGAAACCAAGAGTCAGACACTTAACAGGTTGAGCCACCCAGGCACCCCCTCACTGTTGATTTTTAACCCAATAGCGAAATACACAGACAAATCTGAACCCAGTAAGAGAAAGAGAATAGTGAGGGTTAGAATGGAAACTAGTGAAATAGAAAAGCAAACACACAATAGAGAATATTAATAAAACCAAGAGTTTGTTCTTTTAAAAGCTTAATAAAACGGATAAATCTCTGTCAAGTCTGGCAAGGGAAGAAAATGAGAAAACACAAAATAACGTGTGGAGTGTAAAGGGGTTATCACTACACTTTCTGAGCATTAAAACACACCGAAAGGATCATATAAGCCACTTTATCCCTCCCAAAGGATAGGAAATGCAGGATTCCTAGGAAAATGTGATTTACTAAAACTTACACAAGAAGAAATAGAAAGGCAGCAGACTCTAGTACCTAGTAAAGAAACTGACTTTGTGATTTAAAAAGCTTCCCGCAAGAATGGCTGTAAGCACAGATGGTTTATTAACTTCAAAACGTTTAACTAGGAAATAACTCTCATCCTAGACTCTTTCCAGCAACGGAAAGAGGGGACATCTCCCAACCCGTTTTGTGAGGCCAGCCTCACAGTGACGGGGCCATCGCACAAAAGGAGAATTATGGGCCGACCTCTTTCATTAAATACAGATGCAAAAATCCTAAACCAAATGCTCACCAAGTCCATCTGGAAAGAAGGAATTTAAAAAGAATAGATTGAGTTTATTCCAAGGAAAACAAGGTTCATTTAACATAAGAAATTAATGTAATCTACTGCATTAAAAAAAACTGAAAGAGAAAGATCACAGGATCATCTCAGGTGCAGAAAAAGCATTCGACGCAACGTGACACCTGTTCATGATAACTTAGCGAATGAGGAATAGAAGGCACATCCTCAGATATCCCACAGTGAATGTCATATCAGATGCAGTGGACGGGTTCCAAACACAGCCGTGACATTTCTCCCACGCCTGCACACGGATCCAGCCTCGTGTCGAATCTGAGCTGGCCTGCAGACTCACCTTGGGCCCAGGGACGTGGCGGAAAGGGTGCCGAGCCGTGTCTCTGCCCAGCATTGCGGAGAGCTGGCAGCACCTCGCCCCCACGGGGAGGGTTCACCCTATAAAACAAAGCCCAACAAAACAAACACCACCAGAAAGTGACAAGTATTGGCAAGGACAGGAGGAATCGGAACCTGGCTCGCTGCTGGTGGGAAGGTAAAACGGTGAGGCTGCTGTGGAAAGCAGCCTGGCGGCCCGTCAAAGAAATGACACCTAGGATTCCTGTAAGATCCAGCAGTTCCACGTCCCGTTATGTAGCTGGAGGGTATCAAGCAGACACACACCTGTGCTCATGCTCACAGCAGCCGAGAGGCGGAAGCATCCCAAGTGTCCGTCATGGGTGATGGAGAAACCCGATGTGGTCCGTCCCACGATGGGCTACCGTTTAGCCTCACGTAGGAAGGAAGTGCTGACACGGGCTCGAGACGCCCAGTGAGAGAAGCCAGACACAGAAGACCCCGTATTGTAGGTTCCACTTTGGTGAGGTCCCTGATGGTGACACTGTGGCGGGGTGGCGACTTTCTTCCGGGAATTCTAGGTGCAGACCCCCCTTGGCAAGTTGGGGGAGGAGCTAGCCAACCCCTCTCCTTCCCCACCTGCGCACGGCAGAGGCGCCTCGCTGGGCGAGGGCATGTTCCAACTCCCTAAACTGAGTTTGGTGACTTAGGAAGTCCCGGACACTTAGGGAGACTGAGTTGGCACGGGGTTTGTGTCATACATAACCCTAGAACTTTGAATTTCTCTATGTTTGAGCCAAAATGTGGTGGAGCTGTCCAAATGTGTATCTGGGGCAGAGACAGGACTTCCTCCACTGAATAAATATTAAAGAGCCAGGAAGAGGTAAGGGAAAAGTGATCTCCAAGTCTGTTCCGGAGTCTTGCTTGTTCAGTGTTCTGGTGACATATATTTTAAAGTGTGTCATTTAAGTCAGTGTAATAAACTGATTTTAGCAGATAGCTTGTGGTTGGTTCGTTCATTCATTATCTCATCCAACAAATATTTATGGGGTGTTCGACATTTCCGGGCGTCTTGTGAGGCACTGGGATACAGCGGTGAGTCAAAGCAGATGCAGTTACTTCTCATGGAGCTGTTGGTGGGGAAGGAGGTCATTGATCAAACGGTGACACAGACGGTGCCCTCGAGCAGTGGGACGGGGAGCGGAGGTGCAGGCCCCTCCAGGAGAGACCCTGGAAGTGGGGTCGGGGGCACAGGAGTTCAGCAGGCTCAGAGGAAGGGATGGCTGGCCTGGGGAGGAAAGGGGAGGGAAGGGGATGTGGGACCTCGGTGGGCTTGAAGATGTCACTGGCTTTGCCTCTGGATGGGTCTGAGGGGGCAAGTCAGGAGGCAGCCAGAGGGACGGGAGGTGGTGGGGCCTGCGGGCAGGGCCAGAGTTACTTTGCAGAACCGGCAACGATTCAGGGCTGAGGGGGAGGGCGATGTCCGGGGCACTCCGGGTTTCTGGCTTGGGGAACTGGACAGACGGCCCTGCCTTTCGCAGACGCACAAACACTGGGTGGCAGCCAGCCCCGCAGGGTGGGAGCGTCTCCTGTGCAGCTCTCGGATCTGGAGGTAGGCTCCAGTTATCTAACGCGGTGTTGCACACGACGCGCGTTTGCGAAGTCCGTAGATTCGGCAGGTCACCGAGAGTGCCCTGGGGACTTGTTTCCACTCCGTGATGGATGGGCCTTGCTGGGAGGCAGCTCTCCACGTAGCGACGCGGGCTTCCTCGTGGTGTGGTGGGTGGGCTCTAAAGGCACCCAGTGTTGCCTTTTAAATCTAGCCTCGGGATGCGTGTGGCGTGAACTGCGAGCCGTGGGGCCCCTGGCGTTCCGGTAAAGGGCTGAGGTCAGCACCTGGTGTGCAAGCATTCATGCATCCGCCTGGTTTTGGGGTGCCCCCCGTCTGGAGACCGTCTGTCTTACTCCTGCTGGGGCGTGAGGCCGACTCTACCCCCACCACTGGCTCTCACCTCTTTGGCATCTGGTGAAACCATTCCTGAGGTTTGGGGGGATTCTGTGGTGTGAACTGGGTGCTTGGCGTTCACCGTTCAGCGTTCTGGTTCGGGTTAGTCAATGACAACTCTCCTGTCCTCCTTCAGGCTCCCAGAATTTTGTTAAGGTCTTTGCTGGGTCCTTCCCGTCCTCGAGGGCTTGTGCCTTTAAAAACAAAATCCCTCTGGGGCGCCTGGGTGTGGCTTCGTCAGTAAAGCGTCTGCCTTCCGCTCAGGTCCTTTTCTCGGGGTCCTGGGATCGAGTCCCACGTCGGGCTCCCTGCTCAGTGGGGAGCCTGTATCTCCCTCTCTCTCTGCCACTCCCCCTACTTGTGTTCTCTTTTTCTCTCTCTCTGTCAAATAAAATCTTCTAAAAAAATCCTTTTGTTACTTTAATGTGGTATGTGGAGTGAAAATAATGGGTGTTACCTGTGAGCAGAGAAATGCGTGAGTAAGGATAGTCACTGCAGTACTCATTTTTTATCACGTTATCGATAAACTTAGCCAAGTGGAACTGCTGGGCTGTGTGTCTGAGTCTGTGCTTGAGTCTTCCGCATGGGAGTCCGCAGAGGCCCTATCGGAGCCGTGTTTTCCAGGCCCGTTCCCGCACCCTCACCGCACGGACTTGCCCGACGGCAGGACTTGTGCCGGCCAGCGGGGTGGCATGGGCACCGCGGCATACTCTGTGTTTGCCCTGTTCTTGGTTGGAGTGAAGCTGGGCGTCTTCCTGCCGAGAAATCAGCCCTTTGTGATAGGTACTGCTATAGACTACTTGTTTTACCTTGAACGTGTGAGGGTTTTTATGCACGGTTTTCATTTTTACAGAGTATGTCGATTTTTACGAGTACGGCCCCTCGATGTCGTAGGAGGACTAGAAAGGCCTCCTGTGTCCTGAGAGCGTAAAGACATTTCCCGACACTACTTCCATTGCTTTTGTATTCAAATCCCTGGTCCATCTGAAGTTTATCTGTATGAAGAGGCACAGGTGACTTTTCTTAGTTCTCCCCAAACTAATTATTGAATTATTATTATCCCCGCAAATATGCGGTGCTGTCTTTATCACATACAAAATAATCCCTGTAGACGTTGATTTGGGTTTATTTCTGGTGTCTCTGTTCTGATCCCTTAATGATTGTTCGTTCCTGTGCCAGGTTCATAATAGTTTAATTCCTTTATCCCTAGGATTTTCATCTGTGGCTTTGCTGAGCGTCCACGCCTCCTCCCGCCCGAGTCTGCCCATGCTCCTGCGACAGAAATACCGCAGGCTGGGCGGCTTCTAAACCCACACGTGTATTTCTCACGGCTCCGGAGGCTGGCGTCCGAGACCCAGAAGCCGGCCCCTCGGCTCCGGGGAGGCCTTCCTCTCGTGGTGCCCCCACACGGCAGCAGAGGCGAGGGCGCTGATCCCATCCTGAGGGCCCCGCCCATGACCGACTCACCCCGAAGCCCCCTCCTGACACCCCACATGGGGTTAGGGGTGACACAAGCATTCAGCCTGTAGCATTCTTGCAGTGGTTTCCTCCTCATCCAGCAGCAACCCAGACATGGGGCTGGGCTGCTTTCCCTGATTCCCCCCGACAGCTATCAGCGGCTGCGTGACAGTCACCACAAACTTAGGGGCTTAACACCACACACACTGATGATCTCGCGGTGTCTGCGGATCACACGTCTGGGTCCTCTGGCGGCTACGCTAGAGGCAGCACCGGGTTCTCACCAGAGGCTCCACGGGGTATCTGCTTCTGCGTGTGCTATTGGGACACCGCCACTGGGGGCCACACCCCAAGGCCACACCAGGGAGCATGCGTGCTCAGAACTCGCTGACATACGGTGGCAATACTGGTGTGAAATTCTGCATCCCAGACCTACCTGGTGAGCAATGTGGAAGTTGAAAATCAGCACTGTTCTTACAACGTCTCCGGCTGCCTCCTCCGCAGGGAATTTCCCAGCGATGGCGGTATCTTCGGAGGTGTGGGGCTCGAGGAGTGGTTCCCACCTCTCCCCTTGCCTTCTTTTCCTCCGTAGCTCACCTCTTCCCCTGTGGCCTCATCTTCTGCATTCCTCCAGGGCCCTGCCCGTGTGTACCAGGGATGGGACTTGGATCTCTCCCTGAGGAACCGCTGTGGCCCTGAGAATAATAACCGCTGGCGTTCACGGTCAGTGCTGCGCGCTCCTGCATGTACCCCAGCCCCAGCTAAAAGCAGCACATGAAGAGCATCCACCTGTTTGAGAGGGGAGGGGCTTTTCCAGGAAGGTTCCAGCACCCCATTGTCATCCCAGAGCGAGCCCTCGGTAAGCAGCAGTCAGCCGCGTCCTCCACCCTCCGCCCCCCTCAGGGCTTTTGCACGCTGCCAAGGCACCCTGCGCACCGAGCGGTGCACTGCCAGGCCCAGCCGACCACGGTGCCCTGCCACCTCTCCAGAGACCCAGGTTGGACGAGTAATCTTCCTTTCTGCATCGCAGAGAACGTTTGTGTTTGTCTCCGTGCCATGAAGACCAAACGAAGACGACAAGGACCCGCGCCCGCACCTGTGTGCTGCTTACCCTCAACATCAAGCCAATAGACTCACGTAGCACTTGCCCTTAGAGCCACGAAGTACAGGGAGCCCCACCCCATCTGGAGGTGCAGTGCCCCAGGGACGTCTTGCTGCAGAAGGAACACTCAAGTTGAATCTTGGGGGACAGACTGGAGTTGGCAGAGGCAGGAGTCTGGGGGTGGGTAGTGGTTGGGAAAGAACGTGGCTTTGAAGTTGGGTCTTGGGTCCTGGGCTTGGTTGCCCAGGTTCTAGGGGTGAAATAAAGCCCCGCAGAGCTGGGGAATGTGAATACCTTCTGCTGGGGAATACAAGAGGGCTGAGCACATAGGGTGGTCCTTCCCTGTGGGTGGAGGGAACATTCTCAGACAAGCAGTTTACTGGGTAACCGGATACCAGTTGTATGTTTTCAGTGGAAGGATGTGGCTGCTTGGACACCCTACAAAAGCTGGGGTTTGTCACTATCCAGCGGGGAGGCGACCTAGCTGTGAATGCCAGCATGGTGGTGTCCATAGCTTCCCAACCAGCTCCCTGCTGACACTTGACCTCCCCCCACATTGAGGGCAAGGGCTGGGGAGGCAGAAAGGAGTTCCCAGTTTGTCTACCTGAGTGTGACCTGTTCTTTACCTTCACGCAGGCAGGAAGAAGTAGGGCTAGTATCCAGCCCTGCTGCAGGGGAATGGCGGCTCAGGCGGGCCGCACTGTGGTCAGTCTGCTTTTGTGGACAGGGGAGTGTGGGAGAGGCCTGAACTCCCTATCCCCTCTCCTGGTGCTTAGACCACTCTGTGGAAAGGATGGGGACCTCCAACTGATTGAGACGAAGCTTCTGCCACCACGTGCCAGAACGGGGGCAAAGCATGACATTGGGCAGCGGGAACAGGAGGACAGTCCCTGTTTCTGCAGGTCTGGGCTTATAGATTAGGAAGTCACCCGGGGGCTCCACAGGCCTCAGCGACCTCATGGACCCTGGAGGATGGTGGGAAGAATTCAGCATTACCCACTGATTTCCCACTGGGGCGTCAGGGTGAAGCTGGTGCCCTTAACCAAGAAAAGGAAATCGGCTCACCTCTCCCTGGGGTGGCCAGGGACCCTCTGGCCACCTCTTCTGGCCCTGAGCTGGAGAGTGGGGGCCTGCAGATGTGTGTGCAGTGGGGGGTCCTGGCCCTTACCTCGAGGCTCCATCAGCTGCAGCTGCCGGCAGTGCCATCACATGGTCTCCAGGGGAGGGGGTGAGGAGGTGTAAGGAGTGCGTGGCGGAGGGCAGTGGTGGTGGTCCTGGCCCCCTGTGCATGAAAATCTGCGGCTTTGTCCACCTCGAGGAGGCCTGCCCAGGCTTGTCTGCCTAGGCTTGCTTCAGGTGCGTGGGGTCCTTGGGGAGGCCGGGGAGAGGGAGGAGGAGGGGGCACAGGGGTAAGCTGGCGGTGCGGTGGGGGAGAGGTCTGTTGGTGAGCAGATGGAAGGATGCTGAAGGGCCGGAAGCAGAGGAGAGTGGGGGGTGGGGAGACCCGATGCGGGGGCGGGGAGGGGGCGGCGGGAGGGAAGGGGGACTGGCCGGGTGCGGGGGGTGGGGGTGGGTCGGCGCGGGGGCGGGCGGAGGGCGGCGCCGCTGCAGTGCGGGGACCCGCTCGCCCGCCGTCCTCGCGTCGCCGCCGCGTCCCCGCGCAGCCGCCTCGGGTTTCGGGCGCCGCGCATCCAGGTACGCCGGGCCGGGCTGGGATGGGGTCTGCGTCGGGATCCCCGGCCTGCGTCGGTGAGGGGCTGAGCTCGGCGGGCCAGGAGGCCCCGGGAAATATGGGCCTTTGGGGAGCCCCCGCCCCCTTGGCCGAACCTGGGCCCTCGGCGCAGTCGTGGAGAGGCGCGGAGGCGGGGGGGCTCAGGATTCGGAGGCTCGGGGGCCTGGGGAAGGGATGCAGGGGCCGAGGACTTGGTGCCTGGGGAAGGGGCGCGGGGACTGAGGGCGCGGGACCCGGGGTGGGGGCTTAGGGATCGCAGACGCGGGGCCTGGGGAGGGGGCGCGGCCTTGGGGCTTTCCTGGCGGCTGAGAACCCGGGCCCGGGTCCCCGCAGTGGGGCGGCTGCTCGGCCCCTGTTTCCGAGCCGTGATTGTGACTTAGCCCCGTGAGCCGGGCTGAGAACGCCGGGCTGAGAACGCGCGGCCGTGCCATTGTTCTCCATGTAAACCCCCCCCATTCCAGAAGGTCCCTCCGCTGGCTTTCAACTGTTTGCCGTGTTTTCTCTCTGTTCCTGCCAAGCAGTCTACCCCGATCCTCTAACAGCCCCTCTCCATCTCCCTGGTTCACACAATTGTCGGTAAAATGGGAGGAGGGATGGTGGCAAGTGAGACCACATAAGTGCTGGGCTGGCCACTCAGGCCCCCCGGGACCCCCACTCTCCCCCTTCAGATTGCTCAGCTGAGTAGGAAATCTGTTTGATCCTCCTCCGTGCCACAAAGATCTGTGAGGTAAGGCTTTGCGGCTGTCACTGTCACGTTCAGGGCTTGTCCAGCCTCTCACAAGGCAAGGCCCGTGACCATGGGCCCTGTGACCCTGTCCCATCAGTCACTGGATGGGGCTGCAACAACACACCTCGGGGGCCTGTGGGGTGCCCCAGGCTTCCCTCCCCAGTGCCCCCGTGATGTGTATTCTCCCCCACAGACAGCCACGAGCGGGGTCACCATGGCGTCCCCATCGTCCTGCCAGGCGGAAGAGGACGAGAGTCTGAAGGGCTGTGAGCTCTATGTCCAGAAGCATGGCGTTCA